>NW_027206060.1:0-562500 GCF_024711535.1 Dipodomys merriami
GAACCAACCCAGATGCCACTCAGTAGATGAATGGATCAAGAAAATGTGGTATATATACTCAATTGAATTCTAAGCCTCCATGGGAAAGAATGACATTGCCCCATTTGTTAGGAAATGGAAAGGCTTGGAAAAAATTATATTAAATGAAGTAAGCCAGGCCCAAAGAAACATACGTCCCAGTATCGTGTATATGTCTGAGTCAAGCAGAAAAGGTCAGATAATTTGATGTTAGTGAAATGAACCCTAAGATATTTATTCAAATGTTATTTTTTCCTTCATGCGATTGTTTCTAACACAATTGTAAAATTATTTCTTTGTTGCTTTGTATGTCCCTCCCTCACAGTATAATCCCTGCTTTCACTGTATTTGATGTCGGTATAATTTGTATAGGGGAAGGGAAAACAAATCGTTTAAATACGGATACACGTGGACCCATTGCAACAATGAGCTGTAAAAGTCGTTATGTCGAAAAAGAACGTTATAACTTTGGTGAGGGGGGGGATTGGGTGGGGGCCGAGGGGAGGATGGGAAGGGATGGGAAGGGGAAACAAAGGAGGAGATTACAATACTTGATAAGAAATGTATTCATTATCTTGCCCATGTAATTGTAACCCATCTGTAAATATTTTTACAATAAAAAAAGAAAGGGAAAAGGATGTCCACTCTCTCCAGTTTTTTTCAATTTAGTATTAGAATGCCAAGCTACAACAATAAGACACGGTGCAAACATAAAATGGATCCAAATAGGGAAAGATTAAGTAAAACTAGCCCTCTTTGTAGATGACATGATCTTTTATGTAAAGAATCCCATGAAATCCACTCCCAAATTACTCATAGTGATTCAAAACTTTGGCAAAGTTGCAGGTTATAAAATTACCACTCAAAGACAACAGCTTTTCTCTAATCCAACAATGAGAAAAGTGTGGCTTAAACCAGGAAAACAATTCCATCTATAATAGCCCCCCCCCAAAAAAAATAAAACACCTAGGAATTAATAAAAAATGAAGGACCTTTTTGATGGAAACATTTTGATTTTTGTCAGTCATGGGTCTTGAACTCTGGGCCTGGGTGCTGTCCTACAGGTCTTCAGCTCAAGGCGAGCTCTCTATCACTTGAGGCACATCACCACTTCTGGTTTTCTAGTGGTTTATTGGAGATTAGAGTCTCACAGACTTAACTTCCTTGGCTAGCTTTGAACCATGATCGTCAGATCTCAGCCTCCTGAGTAGCTAGGATTACAGGCATGAGCCACCAGTGCCCGGCTGATGAAAAATTTAAAAACCTGAAAAAAAATCAAAACAGTACCTAGAAAGTGGAAAAACCTCCCATGCTCCTGGATTGGAAGGATCCACATTGTGAAAATGGCAATTCTTGCCAAGGCTATCTACAAATTCAATGCAATACCTATCAATATTCCAACCTTATTCTTCAAGGAAGTAGAAGAGGCAATCCAAAAATTCATACAGAATAATGAAAGACCCCGAATAGCAAAAATGATCAAAAACAGAAAGAAAATTGCTGGAGGAATATCAATACCAAATTTCAAACTCTACTACAACACCACTGTAATCAAAACACCTTGATACTGACACAAGAACAGACTTCAGGACCAATGGAATATAATTGAAAATCCAAAAATGAACCTACAGATCTACAGCCATCTAATATTCGATAATGGAGCTAAAAATTAGAATGGAAGAAAGACAGCCTCTTCAGTAAATGGTGCTGGCAAAATTGATTAATCACTTGTAGAAAACCAAAGCTACAACCTTATATTTCACCCTGTACCAGAATCAACTCCAAATGGATCAAAGACCTCGGAGTCAAAGCAGACACACTGAAAACATTACAGGATGGAGTAGGAGAAACCCTAGGTCTCCTTGGCGTAGGCCGAAATTTTCTTAATAGAGACACAGAAATAAAAGCAATCAAAGAAAGGTTGGACAAATGGGATGGCATGAAGTTGCAGAGATTCTGCATGGCAAAGGACATAGCTAGCAAGATCAATAGAAAGCCCACAGATTGGGAGAAGATCTCTAGCCATATCTAAAATATACCTGGAAATCAAAAAATTAAATCTCCTAACCACAAATCTTCACACAAACAACTGCCCAATAAATATGTGGGCTAAAGCCTTAAAGAGAAACTTCCCTGAAGAGGAAATAAGGATGGCCAGTAGATACATGAAGGAATGCTCAACCTCCCTAGCTATAAAATAAATGCAAATCAAAACAACATTTAGATTCCACCTCACCCCTGTTAGTATGGCTATAATCAATAACCCTAACAACAGATTCTGGATGGTATGTGGACAGAAGGGAACCCTACTTCATTGTTGTTGGGCGTGTAAACTTGCTCAACCACTTTGGAATGTAGTATGGAGATTCCTCAAAAGACTCCACATAGAGCTGCCCTATTTCCCAGCAATACCACTTTTGAGCATTTACCCAAATGATACCAGCACGACTGTGTTTATTGCAGCATTATTTACCATAGGTAAGATATAGAACCAACCCAGATGCCCTTCAGTAGATGAATAGATTAAGGAACTGTGGTATATATGCACAATGGAATTCTATGCCTCTATCGGAAAGAATGACATTGCCCCATTTCTTAGGAAATAGAAAGACTTGGAAAAAATTTAATTAAGTGAAGTAAGCCAGCCCCAATGAAACATAGGTCCCATGGTTTCCCTTATTTGCAATTATGTATATTTGTGAGACAAGCAGAAACGGTCAGATAAATTGATGTGAGGTGAAATGAACACAAATTTAAGTATTCAATTTTTTTTCTTTCTTGTGATTGTTTCTAACGTTTATAAGATGATTTCTTTGTTGCTTTGTTCGTCCCTCTCCGACAGTATAACCCTGTTTTCACTGTATTTGATGTTGGTATTATTTGTGGAGGGGAAGGGAAAAAAACAAATAGTTTAAATAGGGATACAGATGGACCCATTGCAACAATGAGCTATACAAGTCGTTATGCTGAAAAATGAACTGTACAAATTTGGCCTGGGGGGGAGGTAGGGGGACACATGATGGGGGGATGAAAATGGATGTGAAAGGGAAACAGAGGAGGAGGCAACAATGCTTGATAAGAAATGTACTCATTACTTTGCTCATGTAATTGTAACCCCTCTGTACAGTATTTTCACAATTAAAAAAAAGAAATATACTATTCAGGAAAAAATATATAGAATTAGGGGCTGGGAAGGTGGCTCATTTGTAGAACACTTGCCTTGCATGCTTGAGGCCCTGGGTCCAATTCCTCGGCACCACATAAGCAAAAACAAAAAAATCAGCAAGTGGCGCTGTGGCTCAAGTGGTAGAGCACTAGCCTTGAGCTGAAGAGCTGAGGACAGCGCCCAGGCCAAGAGTTCAAGCCCCATGAGCCCCAAAAGATATATAGAGAGAGAATTATAAGATTTAAAAATACTTAAGACTCAGGATCAATGTAGCATTAACATTGTAGCATTAACAAATACATCCCCTTTATCTGTTGCATATATTTTCACTTCTGTTATAGTGTCCTTTGAATTATGAAAGGTTATCATTTGATATTATCCGACTTATTCTTGCTTTTCTTTAGCCGCTAATGAGCATCCTGAGCATGTAGGATTACAGGAATAACCTATTGGTGCATGTTTGTCTTTCAATATTTAAGGGTTTTCTTCTTTCCTTTGAATTCAAACATTGTCCTGTCAGTAATTGTGCAAATTCTCCGATTGCTGTTCTCAAACATGATAAGCATCTGTTCGATGGGTAATTGTCCTGTTCATTGTGGTTAACATAATTTTCATTGTTTCTATTGATTTGCCCTTCCTAATTATTTCATATGATGATTAGAATATTTAATATATAGACTTCGATTTTGCCTCTATGGAGATTGTCAAAAGAATGTTTTAAAAGATTCTTATAGAGACAGAATTGTGAACTTTATACATAAAAACGAAAAAAACTTTTAGTTGGCCTTTGTTCCTATGATGAAATTTTAAAAATAGGATTTAAAATATGGTAATATATTTTTAAATGCCATATGAACAAAAAATATGATAATCAGCAAAATTTTCCCTAGGTGACTGGCCCATTTATTCTCCCACCCCACTTTTCCCGGTTCTGGAGCCTAGAAAGGAAAAGGAAAATTTGTGTTGATTATTAAACATTGTGAAATTCGCAAACTACCTTTTCAGAAGCTGTAGAGGGTTGGGATGTAGAACTGTGTTAGAGACCAAGCGTTTTATATTCAAGGCCCTGCGCTGGATCTTCAGCACTGAGAAAAGAGGAGGAGGAGGAGGAGGAAGAAGAAGAAGAAGAAGAAGAAGAAGAAGAAGAAGAAGAAGAAGAAGAAGAAGAAGAAGAAGAAGAAGAAGAAGAAGAAGAAGAAGAAGAAGAAGAAGAAGAAGAAGAAGAAGAAGAAGAAGAAGAAGGAAGAGGAGGAGGAAGAGGAGGAGGAGGAGGAGGGGAGGAGGAGGAGGAGGAGGAGGAGGAGGAGGAGGAGGAGGAGGAGGAGGAGGAGGAGGAGGAGGAGAAGGAGAAGGAGAAGGAGAAGGAGAAGAAGAAAAGAAGAAGCAGAAGAAGCAGAAGAAGAAGCAGAAGAAGAAGCAGAAGAAGAAGCAGAAGAAGCAGAAGAAGCAGAAGAAGCAGAAGAAGAAGAAGAAGAAGAAGAAGAAGAAGAAGAAGAAGAAGAAGAAGAAGAAGAAGAAGAAGAAGAAGAAGAAGAAGAAGAAGAAGAAGAAGAAGAAGAAGAAGAAGAAGAAGAAGAAGAAGAAGAAGAAGAAAGGCTGGGAAGATGGCTCAGTGGTAGAGCACTTGCCTTGCATGCTCGAGGCCCTGGGTTCGATTCCTCAGCACCACATAAGCAAAAATAAATTAGCCAGAAGTGGTGCTGTGGCTCAAGTGGTAGAGCGTTATCCTTGAGACTTGAGCTGAGGGACAGCACCCAGGCCCAGAGTTCAGGCCCCATGACCGGACCAAAAAAAAAAAAAAAGAAGAAGAAGAAGAAAAGGAGGAGGTGGAGGAGGAGGAGGAGGAAGAGGTAGAGAATCAAATTTACCCACATTTTATTTAATGACTATTTATGGCAAAATAACAGGTTCAAGTTTCATTTTGATCTTTACAGTGGTTCCTATTTAGCCTCTGGATATACATTTCAAGTGGATTCCTGAAATCCATGAAGTACTTTATAGAGTTAACCCTCAGTATCCAGAATTTCCACATCTAGGTGTTCAATCACCCAGAAATTTAAAATATTCAGGAAAAAATGTTCCCAAAACATTCAATATAGTAACTAATTGCATACTGTTATATAACCTTGATGTAATTTAAAGTGTAACTTACTTTGTATGACATACTATGCTATTTTCTATATGGGACTGGAGCCTATGTTGATTTTAGTGTACTCAATCTGTTCTGGAAGCAACACTGTAAATACCGAGATGACCATTATATGCTTTTATCCAAACAAATATAATTACAATAAAGCTTCAGTTATAAATTAGGTACAGTAAGACAATTATAACAGTAACTAATAAAAATAGAAAAATTGTAACAATATACTGTAAAAAAAAGTAATGTGAAATGGATGTGGAAATGCATACCTGTAATTCCAGGAAACAGATGCCTAGGCAGGAAAATAATCAAAGATATCTACAGTGAAACTTTAGCTCCAAAAGAACCAAAAAAACAAAATAAAGGTATTTTGTGAATGTGGTCTCTTTCAAATTATGAGATGTTTTTCCATTAATCTTTTCAGAGCACAGTTGAGCACAGGTAAATTTTTGGGTCTTTGTCCATCCCAGGAAACAAGAAAGACAGAGGGGTCTGATGAAAGTTAAGTGCGGTGCTTGCCCATTCTCCAGCCTCCCTCAGCCGAGGAGACAATCAGACACAGAGAGGAGCCAAGTCAAGTAGTAAGAAAACTCATTCATTAACAGAGAGCAGCCCTTTTTAAAGCCAAAAAAAACGGGTGGCATGGCAGGGGAGGAAGAGGAACCAATCACTGTCAAGGTCACACCCTATCATGCACTTAAGCTTTCACTGGCTGGTTAAGCACTGAAAGTAAGGTAAATTGTGCTCTGCCAACACAACTCCCTCTCAGCATCATCTTTGCTACCAAGGTGCTCTGCAGTAACTAACTACAGAAGGTGAAATTACAGTGAAGGGGACTACTGTATAATTGTGTTGTGAAGAGGAAAACGTATCTTATTAAAAGGTTATTTTCTGAAAAGAAAAACCATGCACAATTCTTTTGCCTTTTTCTGAAATTCTAAGATATTTCTCCCCTCCCAACTAACCATCTTCCCTCCTGGGTGCTGGAAAGGACAAGCACTCGCAAACTATCTTAGCTGTACCATCAAGTCTTTCCATGGCAACAATGTTTGATAAGAAATGTATTCATTACCTTTCTCAGGTAATTGTAACCTCTCTGTATGGTATTTTCACAATTAAAAAGAAAAAGCAGAAGTACAAACATGATTTATTCCTGAACAATCAAGCTTCCTGTAGACTGTTTCACTCTTCCTATTTTGCTCCCAGATGCCCAGGAGACCTTGGTTTGAAGACATATTCTGTATTGTCAGTTGTGTGAGATAAATGACTTCCTTAGAAGAAAATGTGAATTTGAAGATTGAAATTGAGAAGGGAAATCAAACTCTTCTATCTTTTTTACTAAGGACGAGAAAACAATGATAATGTGCTCACTTGCTGAGTAAGCAACTTTTGCCACCTGTGGTAATGAATTTCATTTTGATGCTGTTGTGAAATGTATCTGACATGTGTCCTGAACCCTAATTCTTTATTTTCTGAAAGCACCACCTACTGAGAAATTCTGATTTGTGCTGTGAATATTTATTTCCAGTAAAATGTAGTTGCTTGGATATTTTGATTTTGAGAAATCTTGGTTAGTTTGATATTATTCTCTCATTTAAATTAAAAGCAAATAAAAATCAATTGAACCTGATTAAATGAAGTACTTTCTTCCCATTTACTCTGATACAGATTTCTCTGATTTAGGAAATCTACATTTTAAGTCATTCTGGATGCCTAACTAGGTCTGTGTATGTGGATGAGTCAATAAGAATTCCAGACTTTGCCACATTGATTTTGGAGCAAAACCTTATAGCTGGTAACTGGGCAATGATTCAAAAGACAGCTGAGTCTGAAGCCATGAGGACTCCTGCCTGCGTTCAGCTCCAAATCTCTTCTACAACACCCCTCACTTCCCAAGCAGTGGTTTCTTTTGCTATCCAAAAAGGTTTCTGGCCTCCTAGTATGCCAACATGCAGGGAGTCAAAGCAAGCAAGGCAGATGTGGCAGAGGCATTTTTTTTTCGTCAGTTGTGGGGCCTGAACTCTGGGACTGGGCACTTTCCCTCAGCTCTTCAGCTCAAGTCTAAAAACGCTGATCTAAACAGCTGCATATATCAACTAGATTTAACAGACATCTATTGAATATTTCACCCAGCAGCATCAGAACACACGTTTTTCTCTGCAGCACATAGAACATTTTACAAAATAGACCACATTTATGTCACAAAGCAATCTTGTGCAAATTCAGAAACATTGAAGTTATACCATGCATTCGCTCACACCACAAGGGAATAAAATTAGAACTCAACACCAAAAACCACCAAAGAAAGTCCTGTAACACATGGAGGCTGAACAAGACACTGTTGTATTACCAATGGGTCAGGGAAGAGATTAGAATGGAAATTCAAATGTTCATGATATTCAACAAAAATGAGCACACAAATTACCAGCCCTTCTAGGACAAAGCAAAGGCAGTAGTTAGAGGCGAGTTTATAGCTTTGAGTTACTAATTGGAGATATCTAAAACCAACAATTTAATGAGACATCTGAACCTCCTTGAAAAAGAGCAGCAAGATAAACCCTAATCCAGGAGATGGAAATAAATAATTAAAATTAAATCAGAATTAAACTAATTAGAATGGAAGAAAACCATAGAAAGAACCAACAAAAGAAAGAGTTGGTTCTTCAACCAAATTAACAAAATTGACAGACCCTTAGAAAATCTTATCAAGAAAAGAAGAAAACTCACCCAAATAAATAAACTCTGAGATGAAAATGGAAACATCACCAGAGAAACAACCAAGATTCAGAACATTAAAAGAGAATACTTATCAAAAATATGCTAATAAGATTGAGAAATTGGCTGAAATCGACTTTTTAATAGCAAATATTGACATGCCAAAACTAAACCAAGATGGGTTAAAACATTTTAACAGGACCATATCAAACATTGAGATAGAAACAGCAATAAGAGAAGTCCAATCTAAGAAAAGCCCAGGACCAGAAAAATTTGCAGCAGAATTCTACAAGGCCTTTAAAGCAGACCTCACACCAGTAGCTCTTCAATGAAATTGAAAGGGAAAGTTCACTACTGAACTCATTCTATGAAGACATCATAACCCTTAACCCAAAACCAGTCAGGGACTCATCAAAAAAAGAGAACTATAGACCCTTTACTTTGATGAACATCGATACTAAATTTTGGCCAATCAACTTCAACAATTCATGCAAAAAAAATCAAACACCACGATCAAACAGTATTCATTTCCGAGATGCAAAGCTGGGTCAATATATGCAAATCAATTAATAAAATTCATCACATCAACAAGACCAAGGATAAGAACCACATGTTTATCTCAATAGATGCAGAAAAGGCATTTGGCAAGATTCAACACCCATTGATAATGAAAACTCTGGAAAAACTAGGAATCCAGGGAACATTCCTCAATACAAAAAGGCTGTATATGACAATCCTACACCCAGCATTATACTTAATGATGAAAAGCTAAAGCCATTTCCTCTTAAATCAGGAACGAGACAAGGATGACCATTCTCACCACTCCTCTTCAATCTAGTATTAGAATGCCTATCTACAGCAATAAGACAAGATGCAAACATAAAATTGATCCAAATAGGGCAAGATGATGAAAAACTCTCCCTCTTTGCAGATGGCATGATCTTGTATTTCAAGAATCCCACTGACTCCACTCCCAAATTATTCAAGCTTATTCAGACTTGGACAAAGTAACAGGGTATAAAGTTAACCCTCAAAAATCAATGGATTTTCGGTACGCCAACAATGAGAAAAGTGTGGCTGAAATCAGGAAAGCAACTCCATTCATAAGAGCTCCACAAAATTAAACTACCTAGGAATTAACTTAACCAAAGAAGTGAAGGACCTCTATGATGAAAACTTTAAAAACCTGAAAAAGAAAATCAAAATAGAACACACAAAGTGGCAAAAACTCCCATGCTCCTGCATTGGAAAGATCAACATCATGAAAATGGCAATACTTCCCAAGGTTATCTACAAATTCAATGCAATACCTATCAATAGCCCAAATTCATTCTTCAAGGAATAGAAGAGACAATCCAAAAATTCTTATGGAACAATAAAAGACCAAGGATAGCATAAAAGATCCTTAATAGAAAGAAAAGTGCTGGAGGAATATCAATACCAAATTTCAAACTCTACTACAACACCATATTAATCAAAACAACTTGGTAATGGCACAAGAACAGACCTCAGGACCAATGGAATAGAATTGAACCTACAGATATATATCTATCTAATCTTCGATAAGGAAGCTAAATAATTAGAATGGAAGAAGGACAGCCTCTTCAGTAAATGGTGCTGGCAAAATTGGTTAATCACTTGTAGAAAACTAAAGCTAGACTCTTATAAATCACCCTGCACAAGAATCAACTCCAAATGGATGAAAGACCCCGGAGTCAAAGGAGACACTCTGGAAACATTACAGGTCTCCTTGGCACAGGCCAAAATTTTCTTAAATAGAGACCCAGAAACACAACAAATCAAAGAAAATTTGGACAAATGGGATTGCATGAAATTGCAGAACTTCTGCAAGGCAAAGAACATAGCTATGAAGATCGATAGAAAGCCCACGGATTGGGAGATGATCTTCAGTAGCCATACAATGGACAAAGGTCTCATATCTAAAATATACCTGGAACTCAAAAAATTAAATCCCTCAACAACAAATCCTCAGAGAAACAACTGCCAAATAAATAAGTGGCCTAAAGACTTAAAGAGAAACTTCTCTAAAGAAGAAAGAAGGTTGGCCAATAGACACATGAAGAAATGCTCAACCTCCCTAGCCATAAAAGAAATGCAAATCCATACAACATTGAGATACCACCTCAGCCCTGTTAGAATAGCTATAATCAAGAACTCTAATAACAACAGATACTGGAGGAGATGGGGTCAAAAGGGAATCTTACTGCATAGTTGGTGGGAGGTTCCTCAAAAAGACTCCAGATAGAGCTCCCCTATTTCCCAGCAATCCCACTTTTGGGCATTTACCCAAATGATCACAAACAAGATCATACTAAAGCTACCAGCACAACTATTTTTTTTGCAACATTATTTACCATAGATAAGTTATGGAACCAACCCAAATGCCCCTCATTATATGAATGGATGTAGAAAATGTGGTATATATACCCAATGCAATTCTATGCCTCTATCAGAAATAATGTAATTGCCCAATTTGTTAGGAAATGGAAAGACTTGGAAAAAATTAAGTGAAGTAAGCCAGGCCCCAAAATATAGGTCCCATGATTTCCCTTATTTGCAATAACTAGTGTATTTTTGAGACAAGCAGAAAAGGTAAGGTAAGTTCATGTTAGGTGAAATGAACCCCAAGATAAGTATTGAAATGTTTTTTTTCTTTCTTGCAATTGTTTCTAACATATTTATAAGATTATTTCTTTGTTGCTTTGTATGTCCCTCCCCCATGGTATAACCCCTGCTTCCATTTTATTTGATATTGGAATAATTTGTGAAGGGAATGGGCAAAACCAACCTTTAAATAGGGATACGTCGGACCCATTGCAACAATAGCTATACAAGTCATTATGTCCAATAACGAACTTTACAACTTTTGCCAGGGGCAGGGTGTTGGGGGCTTGGAGAGGGGAGATCGGAAAGGATGAGAAGTGGAAACAGGAGGAGGCAACAACGCTTGATAAGAAATTTACTCATTACCTTACCCATGTAATTGTAACCCCTTTGTATGGCATTTTGCGAAAAAAAATTTAAAAAACGTTTGGCAGAATAATGTCAAAAAGGTTTTGACAGAATAATCATTAGTGTATCACCTAGAATCTGGATATGGTTAGTAACTCTAGAGGATTTTCTCATACTTTCAGAATTTTTGTAAACATACATAATAAGTCAAATGAGGTGTTTTATACCTATAATCCTAGCTACTCTGAAAATGGAAATGTCGACAGTTGCAGTTCAAGGTCAAGCTACAAGAGACCTCCAGCTCAATCAATAAAAGCTGGGTGTGACAATGTGTGGCTGTCATCCTACATATGTTGGACATAAAACTAGGAAGTTCACTATCCAGGTAGCCTAGGAATAAACAAATACAAGATTCTATCTCAAACACACACAAAGCAAAAATTGCTGGATATGGCATGGTTCAAGTGATCAGATGCCTGCCTGGCAAATCCAAGGCTCTGAATTTGAATCCAAGTACTTACCTCAAAATATTAAAAATAAATAATATGAATTAATTCTCTAAATCACTTCTCAGTGCAATTATCTTATGTATACTTCAAATAATCTTTTAGTGAAGGCAGAGAATTGATTAAACCAGATCAATATGATAGGTGAAATGAACCCAAGAATAAGTATTGAAATGTTTTATTTTCTTGCTTACAATTGTTTCTAACATATTTATAAGATTATTTCTTTGTACTGGGAATGCCTAGCTTCTTCATGGCTCACAGGCTGGTGTGCTCATGTGGACCCATTCACCAATTATGCCTGCTATGCCCCGAGTTCAGATCCCAGCCCTGCCAAAAGATTCATCTTGATGTCAGAAGCAAATCGTTGCCCTGTCTTCCTTTCCTGTGCAACTGCTGGGTGTCAGTTAGGATGGAGAATGCATGGGCCACCCTGTGGTCATGGGAATAAGTTGTTATACATGTCAGCCGAGTTATACATGTCATCATACACTCAAGAAAATACACAATACATCCATGAATAGCATACAAAATAAAGACCACAACTACACTTAATATACGATGCAGTCCACACACGGATGTGAATATATATTCCATGTTTCAATGATGCATTGAGGACTATTTTGGCCTCCCTGGGGCTCAATTTCAGTTCCTGGGAACAGCCCAGCTCCTTACTAGCTCACAGTCTGGTGTGATCACTTGGACCCAATGGGCAGTTGGGCTTCCTAGGACTCGAGTTCAAATCCCAGCACTGCCCAAATTCACCCTGATGTGAGAAGCCAGTCATTGCACTTGTTTTCATGTGCTGTGCAAATTCTGGGTCTCAGCTAGGATAGAGAAGGTATAGGCAACTCTACATTCATGGGAATAGGTTGTCATCCAGTTCACCACAGTTATATCTGTCAACCTATACTTAAGAAAATATACAATACATCAATGTCTAAGACACAAAATAAAGAGAATGAGTACACCAAATGCAAGATGTCGCCCTCTCATGTTTGGAAATATAGATCCTTTGTTTAATTATGAATTTATGACTATATTGGCCCCCACCAGGACTACATCACAGGTCCCAGGAATGGCCTACCTCCTTAGTGGTTCACAGGCTGGTGTGCTCACCATGACCCATTCACCAGTTGGGCCTGCTAGGCCTTGAATTCAAATTCCAGCATTGCCAAAAGATTCATTCTAATGTGAAAAGCCTAAGGTTGCTCATGTTTTCCTGTTCTGTGAATGTCTTGACTCTCATTGAGGATGGAAAATGCTATATAAGCAAATCAGTAGCCATGGGAATAGGTTGTCATCCATGTAAACACAGTTATATCTGTCACCATATTCAATAAAATGCACAATACATCCATGAATAAGATAAATAAAAAATGAATAAAAAGTGTAACTACACTGAATGCAAGATGCATACCACACCTGTAGGTAAAGAGAGATCCTATGTTTAAAAAAGGTGGGCTTGCTATTTTGTCCAGTGCTGGGGCTTCAAATCAGGCCCTAAACCAGGCCTGCCATTCTAGTCTTCAAGGATGGTGATCTTCCCCTTCCCCCTCAGTGCAACAGAGCTATCCAAACCTGAATTCATATCCCAGCGCTCACAAATGATCCATCCTGATGTCAGAAGCCAGTTGTTGCACACCTTTTCCTCTCCTGTGAAAGTCCTGAGTCTCAACCAAGAAGAGGAATTCATAAGCAACCCTATAACTATAGGAACAGGTTGTCATCCATGTCAGCAAAGTTATACCTGTCACCATATTTAGTAAAATACAGAATACCTCCATGAATAGAGATAAAATAAGAAGAAGTTCACCGAACACAAGATGCTGAACAAACATGTATGTCAATATAGATCGTATGTTTAAATTATGAATTCATGACTATAGTGGACCACCCTGGCAATCAATGTCAGATCCTGGGAATGGCCTAGCTCGTTAGTTGCTCACAGGTTAGTGTGTTCACCTTGACTTATTGGCCACTTGGTCCTACTAGGACCTGAGTTAAGATCTCAGCACTACCAACAAGTGGATCATGGAGTAAGAAGCCAAGTGGGAAACTTATTTTCCTTTTCTCTGAATATCCTGGGTGATCCTGAGAATCCTGGCATGATGGAGAACATTTCTATAAATCTAGATGCTCTGTGATAGGATGTCATCAATGTAATAAATTTAAGGTGTTTCATCTTAGTACAATCAATGGTAAATAAATGAATAAAATAAAAAATACAAGAACAACCACACCAAACATGTATGGACTGAACATCTATAGGTAAGTATAAATCCTATCTTTACAATGTATATAAATAGTATGTTTCCAGAGCTAGGGCTTGAATACAGGACTAGTGAACAGGCCTAACTTTCTTATCTTCAAATATGGTGATCTTCTCCTTCATCCACATTGCTCCAGATTTACCCAGATCCTGAGTTCAAATCCAAATCCTGGAAGAATAAACAGCGTGAATTGCAAGCCAGGGAGCTAAATTTTTTTATTTTACTTTTCTCAATATGGCTGCTGATCTCAGGTCGTGGCAACTCTGCCTCAGCTTTGATCACCCTAGGCTGGGTTGCAGCCACTAGATCTACAGCTCCACCTGGGAACCTAGACCCTCAGGCCTTGCAAGGAAAGCAATGCACAGAAAAAATATGGCCATTTTATGTTTTCTTCCTTTGCATGGTGACCCTCATAGGTCTGAATGACACTGTTGCAAAGGGTACTTCATCTTGCATTGCTGAAGGCTGCCAGACTATCAGACTATAGGCCCACGTGGCAACATAGGCTCTGATTTCGAATCCCTGTCCTGACACCAACCAATGGCAGGAGCTACTAAGAAAATGGTTCCCATCCATAGGATTAACAATGGAATGTTGTCAATGTCACGGTTGAATGAATTGATCATGAATGATTCTCCTATAAAATTAGACAGCATCATTTCAGGAGGTTGATGCATTTTATTTAATATTTATGAAGCATTGAAAGAATATTATTACGTAAAGGAAGCAATAATTTCAGGACACTGATTTCATTAATAGTTTAAGGATGAAAACAATTAATTACATTACATTAATTACATGGAGGCATAATTAATACCCAGGGATTGGAAGGAATGTTGTCTATATAACTGAATACTGTATAGACTTCTCTGACACTCTATAAAGATATATATTTATTAGCGTACTGCCATCTGCATGTCAATCTTCTCTTATTTTGGTCACCCCTGGGGCTTGATCTGAAGTCCTGGGAACAACCTGTCAGCTCAATTTGCCCCAGGATGGCATGCTAACACTCACACATTCATGAATTGGGCCTTGTAGGCTTGGAGGTCTTGAGTTCAGATGCCAGCACTCTCAAAAATGAATCATGTAGTAAGAAGATGATGTGACAAGTTTTCCTGTTCTGTGAAAGTCCTGGGTGTCAGGTATGAAATGGAATACATATGCAGACCTATATCCTGTGTAATCAATGTGATCAATGTTTTATGTTCCATAATAGTCAATAAAATAAATGGTCAATACATGAATAAAAAAACAAAATAAAATAACTACACTGAATGCAATATGGAGTCAACATATGTATATAAATATAAATCATATATGTAAATTGTACATGAATAGATAGGATGTTTTCTAGTGTTGGAGATCTATTTTAGGCATAAGGAACAGACCTGAATTTCTTGACTTTAAGTAGGCCAGCTTCCCATTCCCACACAGTGCAACAGAGTTACCAAGACATTGAGTTTCAATCCCAGTCCTGGCAGAAAAATGGTACCTTTGCAGTATGTGAGGCCCAATTCTTAAGCATTTCATTATGCCTCCATTTTATGAATGTGATTGTTTAACTGCTTAATAAAGAATTAACAAAAATCGATCAGTATCCTATAATATAATTGTGTATAATTTTATCCTAGAATCATTCCAGAACTGCCCAACATGACATATATCACATTCCATTGGTATTCCTATGGATAGAAATGAGTTCCTTAGGATCTCCAGCCATTTGGAGGTGGCAGGACCAGGATTCCAACTGTGAGCTCCAGCTCCCACCACTTCAACCTGGGGATAGGGTACTCACCGGGCTGTCCAAGAATATCAGCAAGACCAATGATTAGACAGGCACCAGTGGCTCTCAGCAGTCCTCCTTGATACTTACAAGGCTGTGATGGGAGGATCATGGTCAAAGTCATCCTAGTCAGGAAAGTCCTTGAGACCTCTGTCCAACTTCAGTGCCAACAAAGCCAGAAGCCCAGGGCTCCAGTGTGGAGGGCGAGCCTTGAGCAAAAGCAGTGTACAGACTGTGCCCAGATCCTGAGTTCAAGGTCCGGGTCTGGCAACAAACAGACATACAGAACAATCTGTGCAGCCATCCAGCTAAAGCAGGTCACCATCTCATCTCCAACTGAATTAGATATTGTTCCTTAGAAAAAGATCTGGGGGAGCTGCTATCTTCTTGACTCCGCCCATGCTGCTCGCATCACAGAATTCTGGCCACACCCCCATTCTTTCATGGTTATTTCTGACCAATGGGATACAATAATGGTGATCACGCCCACATTCCATGCTGCCTAGTAGCACCCAGGTTTCCCTCTGTTAGTTTACAACACTACCAGCAGTTGAGGAAAGTAGAGGTGGCTGAGTGGTGAGGAAGATACTCAAGCAACTTTGGACTATAGTAGGAAATTGAGATGCCTGCCCGCACCCTCGCTCCCTCCTCACGTTTCCAAGTTGCAGGATTTCAAACCTCAGGCAATGGTGCACTGCCAGACTGCCTAAAGCCCTTACCTGGTCCCTGGTCTTGGTTCTCTGCTCTTGGCCCATGTGTTTGCAATGCCGCTGCCATTGCTGCTTGCCCCACCTGGAGCAGCCCCCAGCAGCTTTTCTCAGCAGCACAGGTGAGTGGCTGCCCCCAAATCACCACTACCTGGTCTCAGACACCCCTCTGGGGGCACCATGATCCCATGCTTGTTTCCTCATCCTGGCTCTGCGGAGCCACCTTTCTGTCTTGGGCATTTCTGAAATAGAAACTCAATATATGCTTTAGTTGGACTGGATCGAGGTCCTCCTATCTGGGACAGGTATGCTCCACCAGGCCTGTTCCTCTGTAGTTGGGATAGTAAACATTTAGCCCCATACTCAGTCATCGATTTAGATGGATTATCCCAAACTTTTAGTCCACAGCAGCCGATTCTTGACCACAGGTGAAGCTCTGGGTAGGGCCACAACCATCAGACCTCATTTTCCTCACAGGACAGTTTTGAGGAAAAAAGGGATTTATAGAGAGGGAATCTCTGGAGCATGGCTTGGCATGGAGGGAATGGCATTCAGAGAAGGTTCTCTGCAATTCTGTGAGCAAATGACAGGAAGATACCCACAAAGAGCTCAGGTGGGGCCAGTTATTAATCATGCAACAGCTGAGGATTTTGAAAAAAAACATGGCTCTTTTAAATCATTACCCTATCCCCATGAGGAAGGGGATCCTTCACTGTGTTGAATTTTGCATCTGGGGAAACCGAAGCACAGAGAAGTCAGGTGACCTCCTTATGATTTCAACTTCACAGGACGCTTGGCCTGACTTCACTACCATGCTCCCTAGGACAATGGATGCTATACAATACCACTTCTTGTAGTAGGAAGTCTACTTCTTGTCAGTTGTGGTGTTTGAACCCTAGGCATGGGCACTGATCTTGAGCTCCTCAGCAAAAGGCTAGTGCTCTATCATTTGAGCCCACAGCACCACTTCTGGTTTTCTGGTGGTTCTTTGGAAATAAAAGTCTCAGGAGGGGGGACCAAGATGGCGACGGGGCAGTAGGGAAACGCCACAGCTCTCTCCAACCAAAAAGAGAGTTCGAGCTCCAACGCTTAATCTCCCCAAGAGACCAACAACAACAAAAAGACGAACACTCAGAGAAAAACCAGAGGCGGAGAATAACAAAAAAGAAACAGAGGAAAAGAAGAATTTCAGAAGAAAAGCGAAGACCCCTCCCCCAACCTTTACTGGCCGCGCGGCAGTGCGCCAAGCCGCCGGCCAGCCGGCCCGGCGGGGGCTGCGGGAGCCCCAAGAGACACAGCAGAGACACAGGGGGCCGCTTTCAGATCACCAGGTACTGGTTTACAGAACAGCGGATCGCCAGGAACAGAGAAGCCTACCAGCCGGGAGTCTCCACGAGGATCCCACCCCCACCCCTCACTCTCCACCTGAGCAGAGAGGCTCCATCCCGCCAAAGCCGCTGGGCACCAGCAGCGCGCCCGCCAGATCGCGATCGCAACGACCCGGCAGTCTCCACCCGAGCAGAGAGGTTCCATCCCGCCAAAACCGCCAGCAGCGCGCTAAGGGAACTGTCTGCAGACCACCCACCCGCCCGCCCCATCACGATCGCAACGACCCGGCGGGGCCACTCGGGCCCCAGAGGTACCGCGAAGAAGCTGTCTGAGCGGGGACACTCTTGACCCGACAGCTTCGACAGAGGCAGAGACAGAAAAGAATCACACAGAGCCACCACCGCCCAACCCAGCCCGGATTGCAACAACAACTGACGACCTACACCACACAGAAACAACCAGCTCCAGGGTGAGTACCCCACAGGGGAAGTGTATCCCTCAAGGGAGACCAGAGCTGGAGGGAATCCCCAGACCCTGACCTAGACTCCCTACCCCAACACCCGGACCACAGGACCCACTAAAACTGGGAACTGTTTGAGAGCTCCACCAGCCCGTGGAGCACACTCAGCTGGCCAGGCTAGAGCAAGAGCACCCCTGGAAGGGAGCTTAAATGCCCAAGCCAGGAACAGCGCCCCTGGGTCAAGACTACCAACAGTAGAAGAAATTTCAACTGTGTCCCCCAGGCTGTATAACCTAGGTGGTATACACATCAGCACAGGCCTAACGAGTGCGCTCCAGGCTGCATAACCTAGGTGGTATACACATCAGCACAGGCCTAACAAGCGCGCTCCAGGCTGGGGCCGGAACCAGGCCCGGGGATCCGGCGCCTGAACAACACAACCAACTCCTCCCAATTGAAGTAAAAAGCTGAGCATACGCCTCAACAGAGGGGAGAAAGCCAGGAAACAACACTCCCCGGGGAAGCACGCCTGTGACAACAAAAGACCTGGAGGCCCAGGACAAGAGAAGCCCAAACCCCACCAAAACTCCACCCATATACCCTAGACTGGGAATTGGGCAACACAGGCTGCCAGCACCTGATAGTAAGCAGGAGCTCAGACTGTTAAGGCGGCTCAGCAATAGAGTGATAGTCTTGGATGTATGAGGCCCTGGATCTGATTCCTCAGCATCACAAAAGCAAAAAGGGTCAGAAGTGGTGCTGTGGCTCAAACGGTAAGGTGCCAGCCTTGAGCTGAAAAGCTGAGGGACAGCACCCAAACCTAGAGTTCAAGCCCACAACCAGCCCAAAACAAACAAACAAAAACACATCAGGAGCCCATAGCAGACTCCAGCATTTGGGAGAGTGCATCCAGAGCATCTGTTCTTCACAAGAGCACCCGTAGGAGCAAACACAAGCAGTCTAGGCTGCTCAACCCTTCCAAAGGCGGGAACTGCCAGCAATCTACAGCAGAGAGCTGAGAATCCTAAGTAAGTCAGAATAGCAGCTGGAAATAGGCTCCCAACAGAACCCAGATCAGGCACAGACTCTCTCTACCAATACAGAATCAGCAACCAAGCAAAGACAGACACACCAAACAAAATTGAAGAGCAGTCTCCTGAACCTCCATGCGAAAATCACAGAGAAAAATCACAAGGTTTACTACCACCCAGGACAGCAAGCTCACCTCAAAAGCCAGCAGCCACACAGGGGAGAGCCCCAGTGGGAGCAAAGCAGGAATGGAAGACAAAGGCTACTTCCAAGGGTGGCTGGAGGCAATGACTCAAGAAATAAAGCGAGAAATTGATCAGAAATTGAAAGAGCACAAGGATGAACTATCCAAAGAGATACAGGGTATCAAACAAGAGATGCATGCAAAAATAGAAGCTGCACAAACCTCAGTATGAAGTGAGATAAACGCCAAATTAGAGGTAATGCATACCTCATTGAGAGGTGAGATCAGTACTCTGAGAACCAACATTGAATCCATAAAGGGATCCATTTCCTCCATGCAAACCACAATAGAAGCCACTGTCAACAGAGTGAATGAAATGGAAGGTCGAGTGTCAGATACAGAAGACAGAATACACCAACTGGACCAAAAAGTGACAGATATGGAAAAATTACTCAAATTAAACCAAAGGGATATTCAAGAGCAAGCAGATAATGCTAAAAAATTTAACCTTCGCATAATTGGAGTGGACGAAGGTGAGGAATTCCAGAGCAAGGGAATGCACCACCTATTTAACAATATAATCAATGAAAATTTTCCCCACCTCAAAAACGACCATCTTAACTACATCACAAAAGCTTATCGAACACCCAACAAGCAAGACCCCAGGAGAAACACTTCTAGACACATTATAGTAAAAATGATAGATCTGAATAATAAGGAAACAATCCTGCATGCAGCAAAAATGAAGAAGGAGCTATACTACAATGGGAAAAAAATAAGAATTACTGCAGATCTCTCCACACAAACAATGAATGCAAGAAAAGCCTGGGAAAGCACCATACGAGCCCTGAGAGCCAATAACTGCCAACCCAGACTGATCTACCCGGCAAAGCTAGCATTCACATTTGATGGAGAACTGAAAACTTTTAATAGCAAAGAAAAACTAAATGAATACATAAACATTAAGCCAGCATTACAAAGAATTCTAAGAGGGGGGACACAACCTGAAGAAAGCAGCCAGGAACTGGGGCCTGCCCCAAACAGGCGTTACTCAAAGTCTAACTGAGCAAGCACAGGAGGAAAGGAAAAAAGAAAAACTTAGGAAAACAGAATGGCAGGGACAACAATGCATCTCTCTATACTTTCTCTTAATATAAATGGGCTGAATTCGCCAATTAAAAGAAAACGAACTGAGGACTGGATAAGAAAACAAGACCCATCCATCTGTTGCCTTCAGGAGACCCACCTCTCAGCCAAACATACAAACAAACTCAGAGTGAAGGGGTGGAAAAGGATCTACCAATCAAACGCCCCCAGTAAGAAAGCAGGTGTAGCTATCCTGATATCTGACAAAATAAACTTTTCATTAAAATCAGTACAGAAAGACAAGGACGGACACTACATATTAATAAAGGGAACAATCCAAGAGGAGGATATAACCATCATCAACTTATATGCCCCAAATATTGGTGCACCCAGATATGTCAAACAAATGCTCTCAAACTTACAGAATAAAATAGATCCCAATACGATAATACTAGGAGACTTTAACACACCACTCTCACCAAAGGACAGGTCTACCAACCAGAGGATTGGCAAAGAAGCTACCGAATTAAGAGAGGCCATACTGCAAGCGGAATTAACTGACATCTACCGAGTATTTCACCCTAAAACAACACAGTACACATTCTTCTCAGCAGCTCACGGAACTTTCTCCAAAATAGACCATATCATAGTTCATGCAAGGAACTTAAGCAAATACAAAGGGATCGACATAATCCCCTGTATCCTATCTGACCACAGTGGAATCAAGCTAGCTCTCAATAACAAAGCATACCGCAGAAATTTCTCCAATACATGGAAATTGAACAGCACACTCCTTAACAATGCCTGGATAACAGAAAAGATCAGAGAAGAAATAAAGCATTTCCTACAACTCAATGAAAATGAAAACACCTCACAAAGAAACTTGTGGGACACAGCAAAAGCAGTCCTGAGGGGCAAATTTATTGCCCTCAGTGCCCACATCAAGAGAATGGAGACAGACCAAGTAAATAATCTCATGTTGCAATTAAAACAGCTAGAAAAACAGGAAAAAATGGGACCTAAAGCTACTAGAAGAAGCCAGATAACCAAATTAAAAGCAGAGATTAACCAATTAGAAAATCAGAAAACCATAACCAAAATAAACCAAACAAAAAGCTGGTTCTTTGAAAAAATAAACAAAATTGATGGCCCATTGGCTAGATTAATTAAAAAAAGAAGAGAGGAAACCCATATTAATAGGATTAGGGATGCCACGGGAAACATCACCACACGTACCCAAGATATCCAAACAATTCTAACAGACTACTTTCAAAAGCTATACTCTCTAAAGGAAGAAAATCGGGCAGAAATGGATGCATTTTTAGAGAAATACAAGTTGCCCAAACTGAGCAAAGAAGAAGTTAACCAATTAAATAAGCCAATATCCTATAATGAGATACAGGAAGCTATCAAAAGTCTTCCAAAAAAAAAAGCCCAGGACCAGATGGATTCACAGCAGAATTCTATAAGACCTTCAAACAAGAACTAATACCCATACTCCTCAAGCTCTTCAGAGAAACAGAGAAGGAAGGAGCTATCCCAAACTCATTCTACGAAGCCAATATCACACTCATCCCCAAACCAGGCAAAGACCCAACCAAAAAGGAGAATTACAGGCCAATCTCCTTGATGAACACAGATGCAAAGATCCTTAACAAGATTCTAGCTAACAGAATCCAGAAACACATAAAAAAAATAATTCACTATGACCAGGTAGGCTTCATCCCAGAGACACAGGGATGGTTTAACATACGTAAGTCAATAAATGTAATCCAACATATCAACAGAGCCAAGGTAAAGAATCACATGATTATCGCTACAGATGCAGAAAAGGCCTTTGACAAAATTCAACATTCATTCATGCTAAAAGCTCTGGAGAAAATAGGAATAGAAGGAACATTTCTAAAAACAATAAAAGCCATTTATGACAGACCAATAGCCAATATTATACTTAATGGGGAAAAGCTACAACCAATTCTCCTAAAATCAGGAACAAGGCAAGGATGCCCACTGTCTCCACTCCTCTTCAATATAGTCCTAGAACCCTTAGCCAGGGCAATAAGGCAAGAAAAAGACATTAAAGGGATCCGCATAGGGAAAGAAGAAGTTAAACTATCCCTTTTTGCAGACGACATGATACTATACCTCCACGATCCCAAAAACTCCATCCCCAAACTCTTAGAAATCATAAATCACTTTGGCAAAATAGTAGGATACAAAATAAACCCACAAAAATCAGTTGCCTTCCTATACACTGATAATGTACAGGAAGAGAGGGAAATAAAGGGAGCAACCCCATTCACAATAACCTCCCGAAAAATAAAATATTTAGGAATTAACCTAACCAAAGATGTAAAAGAACTATTTAATGAGAACTATAAAAAGTTAAAGAAAGAAATTGCAGAAGACACTAGGAAATGGAAAGACCTCCCATTCTCCTGGATAGGCCGACTTAATATAGTAAAGATGGTAATACTTCCAAAACTAATATACAAATTCAACGCAATTCCTATTAAAATCCCAATGACGTACATCTCTGAAATACAGAAAACAGTCCAAAAATTCATATGGAACAACAAAAGACCTAGAATAGCCAAAACAATTCTAGGGGATAAAGACAATATGGGAGGGCTATCCATGCCGAACTTCAAACTCTACTACAGAGCTATAATAACAAAGACAGCATGGTACTGGCACAAAAACAGACCCGAAGACCAATGGAACAGAATAGAAGATCCAGAAATAAATCCACAGGCCTACAGCCAGCTGATATTCGACAAAGGAGCCAAAGACATACAATGGAAGAAACACAGCCTCTTCAACCGCTGGTGCTGGGAAAACTGGGCAGCTACATGCAGAAAACTAAAAGTGGACCCCAGCCTATCACCATGCACCAACATCAACTCAAAATGGATTAAAGACCTTAACATTAAACCTGAATCTCTGAAACTACTGCAGGACAGAGTAGGAGAGACACTTGAACTAATAGGCACAGGAAGGAACTTCCTGAACAGAGTCCCAGGGTCACAACAAATTGGAGAGAGACTCGACAAATGGGACTACCTTAAAATAAAAAGCTTCTGCACAGATAAAGCTATCGCAACCAAGCTAGAAAGACAACCAACTAATTGGGAAAAAATATTTACCAGCAATATATCAGACAAGGGGTTAACATCCTGTATATACAGGGAACTCAAGAAACTAATCCCTCCCAAACCTAACAAACCAATTACTAAATGGGCAAGGGAACTAAAGAGGGACTTCTCAAATGAAGAAATAAAAATGGCAAAGAAACACATGAGGAAATGTTCATCATCCCTGGTGGTGAAGGAAATGCAAATAAAGACAACCCTGAGATACCACCTTACCCCAGTCAGAATGTCCCACATCCACAAATCAGCCAACGACAAATGCTGGAGGGGATGTGGAAAAAGAGGAACCCTATTACACTGCTGGTGGGAATGTACACTCATACAACCACTTTGGAAAGCAGTCTGGAGGGTCCTTAGAAAGCTAAAGATTGACCTCCCTTACGACCCAGTCATACCACTTCTAGGCATCTACCCTGAACAACAGGAACCAATATACAAGGACACGTGCACCTCCATGTTTATTGCAGCACTGTTCACAATAGCTAGGAAATGGAAACAACATAGATGCCCCACCACAGATGAATGGATCCAAAAATTGTGGTATCTATACACAATGGAATATTATGCAGCCATTAGAAATGACAAAATAATGGCATTTGCAGGGAAATGGATGGAGCTAGAAGGAATCATGTTGAGCGAGGTAAGCCAAGAACGAAGAGACAAACAGTACATGGTCTCCCTGATAAGCGGATGATAAATCCAAAATGTTAGGTGATATGACAAAACTAACAGGACTTAAGAAACAAAGAACTCCCACTCATCTGGTTGAACCACTACTAAATATCCCCATGCTGCTGATCACGTGTATGGTATATAACATATGAACACCGTTATATATTACAGACTGTGATAGACAATTTGCTCCAGGAAAGTTAGAATGAACGTGTGACTTTAAATGAGCATCATTATTCCACAATACTGTGAATTTCCGGAAATTAAGTAATCACTTAATCACAATCAAAAAAAAAAAAAAAAAAAAAAGAACCTTGGGGAAGGGAGGGAGGGAGGGGATGGTAGGGAGAAAACAATGGAGGGGGTAACAATGTTCAAGAGGAAGTGTACTCATTACCCCACTCATGTAACTGTAACCCTCTGTATAGAATCTTTACAATAAAAAAATTAAAAAAAAAAAAGTCTCAAAGACGTTACTGCGGGGGCTGGCTATGAACCATGATCGTCATATGTCAACCTCCAGTGTAGTTAGGATTAGAGTTCTGAGCCACCGACACAACTTAATTTTAATTCTGACTTCTCTCTCTCTCTCTTTTACAAAAACTGGTTGAATAGGTGCTGGAGGAGGGGGTCCAGCATCCCCATGTGGCTGGAATCCAAGGTGACCCTCTCATTCTGGAGGTGGGCTGTGGGTCAGGAGCTGTCCCGCTCAGCCTGTTGAAACAGCTCCCTGAGGTAAGCCCCACTATTCCCTAGCTAGACCATGAAATTCATTGTCCATCCAGCCTTACTGGACTTATTGAATTGTTGCTTTCTACATCATTTTCTATCACCTGACCAAACTTATGATACAGAGTTACGGAGTGAAAATGTAATGCCTTCTTAAGAAAGTCATTTAGGGCTCTGGGAATGTGGCTTCATGGTATGGTGATTGCCTAGCATGCATGAAACCCTGGGTTCAATTCCACAGTAACACAGAAAAAAGAAAAACACTAGAAGGAATGCTGTGCCTCAAGTGGAAGAGTGCTAGCCTTGAGAAAAAAAAAAGCTCAGGAATAATTCCCTACCCCTGAGTTTAAGCCCCAGGACCAGCAAAACAATTAGTAAATGGAAAATAAAGGACCCATACTTGAAATATATAATTGCTACTTCCATACTGACACCTGATAATAGCCTCTAATTCATGTATTTTACTTAGGATACTGTGTTGAAAAAAGTTTTGTTCATTAAGTCACAGCAATTAATGCCAGGAATGTGCTTAGATGTCAGCTGAAGATTAATTCTGGAAATTCAAGGATTCAAGGATTTTGGGTCATCACTGCTAATCACAAAGTGAAAAGTAGTCTAAGTGTGATTTTGAAATCTTTTTGATCAGTTTTGGCATCAAAAATGCAGAGGGTAATTAATAGTTGTGACAGAAAATAAGGAGTAACTCCAGATGTAAGGAAAAAATGATAGTAAATAAGGTATACCAGAAACTGGTCTAGAGAACCATTTTTGGTTATTGAAGAACTAGTTGTCAACTAGGCTTTTGCTCATTGCCTTTATCATTCTAAATCTCTTAGGCTAGTTCTTAATCTCTGCGTGATAAATGTTTCTCCTTTTTTTTTTTTTTGCTTCTGTGCCTTTTTTCCTCTTTTTTCTTTTTTAATTTTTTTTATTTTTTTTTAATTTCAATTTTAATTTTTTGTGAACATACTGTACAGAGGGGTTACAATTACTGGACAAGATAATGAGTACATTTATCAATCATTGCAGCCTCCTCCATTGTTGAGGCTTTCACATCCCTTCCCATCCTCTCCCCAACCCCGAACCCGAACTCCTCCACTCCGCACCAAAGTTGTAAAGTTCGTTTTTGTCATGAAAACTTGTACTTCTCATAGTTGCATCGGGTCCAGCTGTATCCTTAAAAGACTTGTTTTTCCACATCTCCTCCACAAATTATAACGACATCAAATATAATGAAAGCAGTGGTTGTACTGTGGGGGAGGGACATACAAAGCAACAAAGATAAACTTATAAGTGAGTTAGAAACAAATGCATGAAAAAAACATTTAAATACATATCAAGGGTTCATTTTCCTAAGATCACATTATCTGACCTTTACTGCTTGACTCATACATATATTAGATATTGCAAATAAGGGAAACCATAGGACCTATGTTTCTTTGGGCTTGGCTTACTTCACTTAATACAATTTTTTCCAAGCCTTTCCATTTCCTAACAAATGGGACAATGTCATTCTTTCTGATGGAGGAATAGAATTCCATTGTGTATATATACCACATTTTCTTGATCCATTCATCTACTGAGAGGCATCTGGGTTGGTTCCATATCTTAGCTATAGTAAATAATGCTACAATAAACATAGTTGTACTGTTAGCTTTAGTGTGGTCTTGTTTGTGAACATTTGGGTAAATGCCCAAAAGTGGGATTGCTGGGTCATAGCAGAGATCTATGTGAAGTCTTCAGGAACCTCCATACTGCTTTACAAAGAGGTTGAACAAGTTTACACTCCCACCAACAATGAAGTAAGGTTCCCTTCTGTCCACATCCCCTCCAGCATCTGTTGTTGTTGGAGTTCTTGATTATAGCCATTCTAACTGGTGTGAGGTGGTATCTCAATGTTGTTTTGATTTGCATTTCTTTTATGGCTAGGGAGGTTGAGCATTTCCTCATGTGCCTATTGGCCATCCTTCTTTCTTCTTCAGAGAAATTTCTTTTTAAATCATTAGGCCACTTATTTATTGGGCAGTTGTTTCTTTGAGGATATGTTGTTGGGGGATTTAACTTTTTGAGTTCCAAGTATATTTGAGATATGAGACCCTTGTCCATTGTATGGCTAGTGAAGATCTTCTCACAATCCATGGGCTTTATATTGATCTTGCTAGCTAGGTCCTTTGCGAGGCAGAAGCTCTGCAACTTCATGCAATCACATTTGTCCAACCTTTCTTTGAGTTGTTGTGTTTCCTGGTCTCTATTAAGAAAATTTCGGCCTGAGCCAAGGAGGCCTAGGATTTCTCCTATTCCATCCTGTAATGTTTTCAGAGTGTCTGCATTGACTCGGAGGTCTTTGATCCATTTGGAGTTTATTCTGGTGTAGGGTGTTATATAAGGATCTAGTTTTAGTTTTCTACAAGTAGTTAACCAATTTTGCCAGCACCATTTACGGAAGAGACTGTCTTTCTTCAATCCTATTATTTTAGCACCCTTATCGAAGATTAATTGGGTATAGGTCTATAGGTTCATTTCTGGGTTTTCAATTCTATTCCATTGGTCCTGAGGTCTGTTCTTATGCCAGTAACAAGCTCTTTTGGTTACTATGGCTTTATAGTAGAGTTTGAAATTTGTTATTGATATTCCACCAGCAGTGTTCTTTCCGTTGAGGAGTGTTTTTGCTATTTGTGGTCTTTTATTGTTCCATATGAATTTTTGGATTGTTTCTTTTATTTCCTTGAAGAATGAGTTTGGAATTTTGATCAGGATCGCATTGAATTTGTAGATACCCTTGGGCAGTATTGCCATTTTCATGATGTTAATCTTTCCAATCCAGGAGCATGGGAGGTTTTGCCATTTTCTAAGTTCTGTTTTGATTTCCTTCTTCAAGATTTTAAAGTTTTCATCATAGAGTTCCTTCACTTCTTTGGTTAAGTTAATTCCTAGGTATTTTATTTTTTGAGGTGCTATTACAAATGGAGTTACTTTCCTAATTTCATCCACACTTTTCTCATTGTTGGCATACAGAAAAGACATTGATTTTGGGGGGTTAAATTTATGCCCTACTATCTTGCCAAAGTTTTGAATCAGCTTGAGTAATTTGGGACTGGAGTCCATGGGATTCTTTAAATACAAGATCATGTCATCTTCAAAGAGCGAGAGTTTTATTTCTTCTTTCACTATTTGGATCCCCTTTATGTTTTTGATCTTGTCTTATTGCTGTAGCTAGGCATTCTAATACTAGATTGAAGAGAATTGGAGAGAGTGGACATCCTTGTCTTGTTCCTGAGTTAAGAGGAAATGGGTTTAGTTTTTGACCATTAAGTATAATGCTGGCTGTAGGTTTGTCATACAGAGCCTTTATTATATTGAGTAATGTTCCATGGATTCCTAATTTTTCCAAAACCTTCATCATAATCGGGTGTTGGGGCGCGCGCGCGGCGCCAGCTTCCCTCCCCCCCACTTCCTCCCATGTCTCCCCTCCCCCTCTCCCACTTCCCATGGGTCAGGCTGCTGGCTCCACAATGGGAGCCGCCGCCGCCCACGCTGCTGCCGCTGCTGCTTGATAGTTTTTCGCGCTCCTCCTTTTTCTCCTCCTCCTCCGCCTCCTCCTCTTTCTCCTCCTCTTTTAGGGCTCCAGTCAGGCCGAGCCGGCTCCGCTCACAAAAATTCAGACATGGCAGAACTTTTTATGGAATGTGAAGAAGAGTTGAGCCATGGCAGAAGAAAATAAAAGAAGTTGAGGATGATGACAATGATGAACCAATCTTTGTTGGAGAGATAGCAAGTTCAAAACCAGCAATTTCAAATATTTTGAACAGAGTTAAGCCAGCTCATATTCAAGGGGAATAAAGAATGGTGTGCTCAGTCGAGGTATTTCTGCTGCATTCAAGTCTACAAGTCAACACAATACGAACCCATCAAATTCAGTTGCTGCCTCGCCAGTAAATTTTCATCCTGAATCTAGATCTTCAGATAGCTCTGTTATTGTACAGCCTTTTTCTAAACCTGGCTATTTAACAAAGTCATCCCGAGTTGTATCTAGTAATTCTTCTGAGTTACTGTTTGACTTGACCTAGAATACAGAATTACCACAGTACCAAGGGATACCAACAATTTCTGTAGCAGGTCTGAATGAAAATTTGTTTTTATCAAAACGTCCAACGTCCTTCTGCTTCTGAACAGTGTAAATCCAAAAAATCCCAAGCCTGGTGAAAGTGTTTCTGTAACAGATTTCTCAGCTGTATTCCCTGTAGTTAAAACTCCTTCACTGATTTCTCCCCAAGCTATGCCGTCAAAAGGTGAAAATACTTCATCAAATTAATCTAAAGATGGAACGCCTTTTCCACGAGCTTGTCCAAAGTGCAATATTGATTTCAATCTTCTGGATCCTATGAAAAATCACATGCAGTATTGTTGTCCAGACATGATAAATGACTTTTTGGGACCAGATAAAACAGAAAACTCAAATACAGCAAATAAAGCTATGACTGCTGATTCAGAGAAAGGAAAATTGATCATGTTAGTTAATGACTTTTATTATGGAAAACATGAAGGAGATATCCAGGAAGAACAGAAGACTCATACAATCTTTAAATGCTTCAGTTGCTTGAAAGTTCTCAAAAATAATATTAGGTTTATGAACCACATGAAACACCACTTGGAACTTGAGAAGCAGAGCAGTGAGAGCTGGGAAAACCACACCACCTGCAAGCACTGCTACCGGCAATTTCCCACACCCTTCCAGCTGCAGTGCCACATCGAGAGTACACACACTCCTCACGACTTTTCTACCATTTGTAAAATCTGTGAATCATCATTTGAAACAGAACATGTTCTTTTACCACATATGAAGGACAATCATAAACCCGGTGAGATGCCATATATCTGCCAGGTTTGCAATTATAGATCATCATCATTTTCTAATGTAGAAACTCATTTTCGAACATCTCATGAAAACACTAAGAATTTACTTTGTCCATTTTGCCTCAAAGTTATCAAAATTGCAACACCCTATAAGCATCATTATATGAAGCATCAGAAAAAAGGAATACATCGTTGTAAAAAATGCAGACTGCAATTTTTGACCTGCAAGGAGAAAACACTTCCTACTTGATGCTATTACATTTTTTAAATAAATAAGCATTCTCTACGTGATCACTTGAGGGGTTAACTCTTTCTATAAATGTGTTTAATCACTCGAGTACTGTATCAAACATCCATAATCATTATCAAGAACTTGTGATTGAGATGAGAAAGAAATATCTAGATTTCTCGCTTCTCTTTTCCTCTTCTCCTTTTTCTAGTGAGAATTCTCAGCCTTTCTCCAAATTCTCCTATTAATAAAGAAAGAATGACACATTGTGGATATCAAGCAAAAGGCTCCAAAGCCTGATTTTTATTGTTTCAGAAATAGATGAAATAAATCAGAGTGGCCCAAGGAAGAAGAAAAGCAAGATGTTTCCCTTTCGGGCTTCAACAATAGAGACTGAACACGACTCTAAACATCTAATAAACAATTTTCCTTAGCTAATTTTTAAAAATATTGTTTTTTAATAAATAATAATTTTAACAATTAAAAAATTTAAAATATGTAGTAATTTGCTGTTTGCTTTTAGTAGGCATGAAATAAGACTGCATTAACATTGTGTGAGTTGAGAGGCTAAATTTTATCAGAATCCAAACAAAATGAAAAATATATGATTTTAAGAAAATAGCTTTTAGGTAAATTTTCAACATGACATACACACAGGGACATCTTTTTTCTTCTTTTCCTCTCCACACTTCAATAAGCAGTTCATGTAATTCAAATAGCTTTGTTTCTTTCAGAAATAGATTACACATAAACAAGTTAAAAGATGAGAACCAGTATTGGTGGTGCATTCTTTAAAAATAGCAGTCAAATAACTATTAACCATAATTCCAAATAATAATCAAATGCTCTTGAAAAGAGAAGATTGTAAGCAGAATATACAAAAAGTGATAGTGCCAGCACTGCTTCAGGAGCTGCTGTCTGATATTTAAGATTTCTAGTAAATGACAATTTTTAATCAAGATTAAATGCTTTCAGGAACCAAATTTTTTCTAGTTATATTTTATTGAAGGAATATGTTGTTCAAAATTAATGAAAGGGTAACAGGTTATAACCTGTAGAAAGAATGCTTACACACTCATTGTGGTAGGCATTAAATACCTTCCCAAAATATCTATAGTCCTGAAATATCTAATCAATCAAATGTAGATTTACATTTTATATATAAGTTTGTAAAATAATCACCTTTCATTGCCCAAGGAACACAAATTTGAATAATTATCAGATGGGCAAAGTATACTCAAAAGTCCCAGTTGTAGTTCGAAAGGGACATCATTAGGTAAGAAACATCAGAAAGATGTAAAGATGCTACATTAGAAGATTAAGAAAAAGAGAAGAACAAACATACTGAAGTTTCTGGGAAGCGGAAAAGGAAGTATATGCCTTTTCCACTAGATTCACCTGAAAAATATTTTAGCTCTGTAGGAGGCTCTATTTTAATCTAGTGAGACTTATTTTAGATTTCTGTCCTTTAGAAATGTAAATGATAAATACGGATTATTCAAGACAATTATCTTGTAAAAATATTTTACAGCAGATTTGGTGTAGTAAGCTAAATCAACTACAGCCTTTTCCTGATGCAACTACAAGGATACCACGAATCCTAGTTTCTGAGAATAAGAAAAAGTTGCCACCAGCTTTATACACATGTAAGATGTACATACTACTAAGGGCCTTGCATTAATGAAGTCTTGAATTCCTAAATAATATTTAAACAAGAAGCTCCCTATCTTCATTTTCATATTTGGGGATCACTAAGTACCAAAGTTATGTGGAAGGCTAGGGTAAGAATATAGAAATGAAAAATGTCTCCTGTTATTATAAAGATAAATTATGTTATTTTGATTTACAGTTTCTAAGATAATAAAAAATAAGGTAAAACCGAAATGGTAACTCAATCTTTTCTCCTTCCTAACTTTCCAACAGAAATTAGAGAATCCAGTAAAGATAAGCAATCCCAGGATAGTATAGGATGTTATAGGATCACCGGATGGTGAAAAAGAAGTTAACAAAAATGGGTTCCATGGAACAATGGGAAAAAATATCTACACCTACAGATTGTGATATAGCTAGAAAATAGTTTGCCCTATGCTAAGTCTTTGACATTTTAGCTACTTTCATCCCTTAGGAAATGACTTTATTAATACTCAAGGGTTTGCAGCTTATAACCCAGCAACAAATAATGCTTCTAAATGTAAACAAGCATGATACTAAGAGTAACCTAGGCTACTTGCATTGCTATAGCTGATAAAGTAGAATGATCTTGGGGAATAGTCAAGCAATCTTGAAATTTTTTATACCTTTCTTCTTCTCCAACACAAGAAGTCCTAGTCTAGATATGTAAAATTTCAATAAAAGATTTTTATACTTTTTATTGTTCACATTAAAGCAAATACACTTTTCCTCTTTGCAAGCCTGACTTTGAACCAGTCAGACCCTCACCATATTTTATAGACAAACGTTTACTGCTTTGGCTTAGGCGTTTTCTTTCCTTTGGTTGTTGCTCTCTATTATTTTGACAACTACATAGAAAAAAAGATAAATCCATTTTACTTATGTTGGATTGTTCAAAGTCTAGCTGTCTTCAGTTTTCTGTTCCCTTCTTCACTGTTAATTGAAGTTTAATTATTGCTCTTTAAATGATAACAAAAACGTGATACTTTAACGTATATTCTCATTGAAACCAGTGAATACAGGAGTGTAGGCGATTGTTTTATAATTGTTTCAAATATTTTCCTTGGCTATTTTCATTATTCCCTTTGTTCCTGTCTTCTAATCAGGAACACACGGTTACACAAAAGAGCTTCCTAAGGAATAGGATGTTAGGCAGAAAAAAACAGATATATAATTAAAGGTTTTCATCTCTTAAGAGACTGAAAAGCTCAGAAGACATTGTGTTATTACTTGTACAGTTAAGATGACTTGAATGTTTTGGTTCTTAAAATAATTCAAATGCATGTAAAATGTTACAGTTGTTCCAAAAAATGATTATGGTTTATATTTTTCTGCTTCAATGAGATGAAACCTCTTACAAGGTTGGAGGGCATATTTATTTTAGGGTAGAAGGGGTAATCTTAGAAAGCCAAGGGAGTTTCCTAAAACAACACTGCCTATCACATATCAGTTAATTATATTCATGACATATAAGTATATAAACATACAAATATGAATTGAGTGAGAAATGTGTGATTTACACAATTGATTCAATGACATTTAAAACCAGAGTTCACTTCTCTACGTTTATATAAACTAGTATATCTAGTGAGGATTTAAAGGTTTTTATAATACATATTTTAACATTTATACCAAAATATTAGTTTATTTCTAACTGTTTACTTTTAATTTTTGTCGGTCATGGAGCTTGAAATCTTGACCTGGACGATGTCGGTCAGGTCTTCAGTTCAAGACTAGTTATCTACCACTTGAGCCACAGCCAGTTTTCTGGTGGGTCATTGGAGATAAGGGTCTCATGGTCTTTCCTGCCTAGGCTGGCTTTGAACCATGATTCTCAGCTCTCAGCCTCCTTAGTAAATAGCGTTACAAGTATGAGCCATTGGAGCCTAGCAACATAATTATTTTTTACACATTTATGAAATATGAAGTGATATTCCCATTCATTTATATGTTGTTTAATGATCAAGCCACATCATATCCATTAATTTCTGCATGTAACATTTCTTTATGGGGAGAATGCTCAAAAAGTTATCTTCTGACTGTGATGAAATATCTATTCTTAAGTATAATCACTTTGCTTCTTGTAGTATAAAATTAATATATTTACTTTTAATCATGGAAGTTTGCTAATTAAAGTTATATAAAACATGAATTGTAAAGTGAAAGAAATTCATAGTTCCTTTGCTTGTTTAAAGAAAATAATTATGCATTTTTTCAATTATATTTCTTTGGGAATGTGTAGCATTCATTGATTTAACTGTTAAAATTGATAGCAGTTACATTATATCAAGTAGATTCAAATTGTATTTGAAAATTACACACTTAACACAAATATACTTCACTTTCTTCTAAGACATAATTAAAATAATAGTATAGCAAAGCTTGGTGTTAGTTGTTCATGTGTAGAATCATAGAAACTCAGGAAGCTAACACCAGAATATTTTAGCTCAATATCAGTCCAAACAGAAAAAAATGTGAAAATTTAACTCCAATTAGCCAGCAGGAGGCAGAAGGTGAGGATGTGGCTCAAGGAATAGCGTGTCATCAGCCCTGAGCAAAAAATACAAGGGAGACCATTAAACATTGTGTTTAAGCACTAAAAATGGAATATACACAAAAGACAACAACAAAAAAATAGTATGAGCATCAGTAATGAAGACAAAATAGTGGAAAAGATCATGAGAAATATTGTGAAAACATCTGGAAGACAGAAATTATTAGACAGAATTTTGATTCATGAGAGGTAAAAGTAACAGTATAATTTGGACAATCTCATTGTAGTCATATGTGTTGAAACATGGCTATTGGGTAACATGTGAAAGAGCAGACTGGATTACCTGACATATCAGACTTCGTCTGTAACTATGCATTATCTCACTCTGCAAAAATCTAAAATCGTGCTTGTTAATTAAAAAAAAAACCTCATGTTAGAGACTGTTTGGTCCACAAAGAATGGGGTCCTTATTTTGAGGCTTCAGACCAGTGCTTTTTTTTTTTATAACCACACCTGTTTTACCCCTCTTCCCTGGTGCAGCTATACCTTACTAAGCTGGCACCAAGCTAAGGCTTTGAACTAGACCTCCCTGCCTTTTTACATTTAGAAGCATTATTTGTTGATGGGTTATAAGCTACAAACCCTTGAGTATTAATAAAATCATTTCCTAAGAGATGACAGTAGCTGTGTAAACAAAACTAAACTGTCAAAGACTTAGGATAGTGAAAACTAATTTCTAGCTATATCACAATCTGTAGGTGTAGATGTTGTTTCCCATTGTTCCATGGGACCCATTTTTGTTAACAAATCGTATTCTGCTGTCTTTTCATAAGAAATCATAGAGGTGATTTTTTGTCTCTTATTCAATTATATCTAATATTTTAAAGTAGATTTGTCCTAATATAATATTAATTTAATCGATCATTTCATTAGGGTGATGGTGGTCTGATTTTTTTCCAGTACATCTTATCGCTTACAATAAATGAGAACATGTTGTTTCAGTATCCTATTAATATAACAAAATACATTATAAAATTAACTTAAAAGGAGGAAAGATAAATCTTGACTTCTGTTTTTATACATTTCATTGTATGTTTCTTATCCTCATTGCTTTGGATTGCTGGTGGCACAGTACCCCATGTCAGGAACATGTGATGGATTATTTGTATTCATGGAAGCGAGGAAGTAAAGAAGAGGTGGAATAGGAGTGGGGGAAGGGAGAAAGAGGAGCAGGGGAAGAAGGAGAGGGAGAAGGAAAAAGAGAAGGAGAAAGAGAATTAAAAGAAGGAAGAGGAAGAAAGGACTTTGATGTTAACATCCTCTTTTATCACAAGTTCTCAGTGACAAAATCTTTATGACTATGCCCACTTGAAAGGGTTCACCTTTTTACGGTAACATAGTGAAAGCTAATTATTAATCCCAATCCTTTTTGTTTTCAGATTTCATTTATTGCGTGGTGGATAGATACATCTATACAATTGTGATAACTTCTGTTCCTAAATATTTACATGACTTAATCAGAGAAGCTATTTGGCATAAAGGTGGTTGGGTTATACAATTGCTGGAGAAATGAATGAAATATTTAGAGTACAAATGCTTTTAATTTGACAGATAAGGAAGTTTCAAGAGATTTCATTTTTTTTAATTTAATTTTATTTTATTGTGAACATACTGTACAGAGGAGTTACAATTACATGGGCAGGATAATGCGTACATTTCTTACCAAGCATTGCAGCCTACTCCTTTGTTTACCCTTCACATCCCTTCCCAGCCTTCCCCCTCCCCCCATCCCAAACCTTCACCTTCCCCCCCTCCTCCATCCCCCTCCCGCACCGACGTTGTAAAGCTCGTTTTGGACATGACAACTTGTACTTCTCATTGTTGCAACAGGTTCACCTGTATCCTTAAACAACTGGTTTTTCCCCATCTCCTCCAGTTATACTGACATCAAATATAGTGAAAGCAGGGGTTACACTGTGGGGGAGGGACATACAAAGCAACAAAGAGATAATCTTATAAATGCTTTAGAAACACATGCATAAAAGAAAAGAACATTAAAATACACATCTAAGGGTTCATTTTCCTGACATCACATTATCTGACCTTTTCCGCTTGACTCATACATATACTAGATATTACAAATAAGGGAAACCATGGGACCTATGTTTCTTTGGGCCTGGCTTAATTCACTTAATATAATTTTTTACAAATTTTTCCATTTCCTAACAAATGGGGCAATGTCATTCTTTCTGATGGAGGCATAGAATTCCATTGTGTATATATACCACATTTTCTTGATCCATTCATCTACTGAGGGGCATCTGGGTTGATTCCATATCTTAGCTATGGTAAATACTGCTGCAATAAACATAGTTGTTCTGGTAGCTTTAGTGTGGTCTTGTTTGTAAACATTTGGGTAAATGCCCAAAAGTGGGATTGCTGGGTCATAGGGGAGTTCTATGTGAAGTCTTTTAAGGAACCTCCATACTGCTTTCCAAAGTGGTTGAACAAGTTTACATTCCCACCAACAATGAAGTAAGGTTCCTTTCTGTCCACATCCCCTCCAGAATCTGTTTTTGTTAGAGTTCTTGATTTTTGCCGTTCTAACTGGATTGAGGTGATATCTCAATGTTGTTTTGATTTGCATTTCTTTTATGGCTAGGGATGTTGAACATTTCTTCATGTGTCTATTGGCCATCCTTCTTTCTTCTTCAGAGAAGTTTCTCTTTAAATCTTTAGCCCACTTACTTATTGTGCAGTTGTTTCTTTGAGGATTTGTTGTTGGGGGATTTAATTTTTTTGAGTTCCAAGTATATTTTAGATATGAGACCCTTGGCCGTTGTATGGCTAGTAAAGATCTTCTCCCAATCCTTGGGCTTTCTATTGATCTTGCTAGCTATGTCATTTGCCCTGCAAAAGCTCTGCATCTTTATGCAATCCCATTTGTCCAACCTTTCTTTGATTTGTTGTGTTTCCGGGTGTCTATTCAGAAAATTTTGGCCTGAGCCAAGGAGACCTAGGGTTTCTCCTATTCCATCCTGTAATGTTTTCAGAGTGTCTGCTCTGAGTTCAAGGTCTTTGATCCATTTTGAGTTGATTCAGGTGCAGGGTGATATATAAGGTTCTAGCTTAAGTTTTCTACATGTAGTTAACCAATTTTGCCAGCACCATTTAATGAAGAGGTTATCTTTCTTCCATTCTATTGTTTTAGCTCCCTTATCGAATATTAGATGGCTATAGGTCTATAGGTTCATTTCTAGGTTTTTAATTCTATTCCATTGGTCCTCAGGTCTGTTCTTATGCCAATACCAAGCTGTTTTGATAACTATGGCTTTATAGTAGAGTTTGAAGTTTGGTATTGATATTCCTCCAGCAGTGTTCATTCCGTGGAGGAGCGTTTTTGCTATTTGGGGTCTTTTATTGTTCCATATGAATTTGTGGTTTGCCTCTTCTATTTCCTTGAAGAATGACATTGGAATTTTGATAGGTATTGAGTTGAATTTGTACATAGCTTTGGGAAGAATTGCCATTTTCACAATGTTAATCTTTCCAATCCAGGATCATGGGAGGTTTTGCCATTTTTTAAGTTCTGTGTTGATTTCCTTTTTTAAGATTTTAAAGTTTTCATCATAGAGGTCCTTCACTCCTTTGGTTAAGTTAATTCCTAGGTATTTTATTTTTTGTGGGGCTATTACAAATGGAGTTGCTTTCCTAATTTCAGCCACACTTTTCTCATTGTTGGCATACAGAAAAGCCATTGATCTTGGGGGGTTAATTTTATAACCTGCTACTTTGACAAAGTTTTGGATCAGCTTGAGTAATTTGTGAGTGGAGTATATGGGATTCTTTAAATACAAGATCATATCATCTGCAAAGAGGGAGAGTTTTATTTCTTCTTTCCCTATTTGGATCCCCTTTATGTCTGCATCTTGTCTTATTGCTGTAGCTAGGCATTCTAATACTAGATTGAAGAGAAGTGAAGAGAGTGGGCATCCTTGTCTTGTTCCTGAGTTAAGAGGAAATGGCTTTAGTTTTTAACCATTGAGTATAATGCTGACTGTAGGTTTGTCATATACAGCCTTTATTGTATTGAGGAATGTTTTGAGGAAGGTTTTAAAACCTTCATCATAAAGGGGTGTTGGATCTTGTTGAATGCTTTTTCTGCATCTATTGAGATAACCATGTGGTTCTTATTCTTGCTCCTGTTGATGTGATGAATAATATTAATTGATTTGCGTATATTAAACCAGCTTTGCATCCCTGAAATGAATCCTGTTTGATCATGGTGTATAATTTTTTGGATGAATTGTTGAAGTCGATTGGCCAAAATTTTGTTGAGAAATTTTGCATCAATGTTCATCAAAGAAATGGGTCTATAGTACTCTTTCTTTGATGAGTCCATGCCTGGTTTTGGGATGAGGGTTATGATGGCTTCATAGAATGTGTTCGGTAGTGAGTTTTCTCTTTCAATTTCATTGAAGAATTGGAGTATTGGTGTGAGCTCTGATTTGAAGGCCTTGTAGAATTCCGCTGAAAAACCATCTGGTCCTGGACTTTTCTTAGCTGTGAGGTCTCTTATTGCAGTTTCGATTACAATGCTTGATATCGGCCTGTTGAGCTGGTTCAACTCATCTTGGTTTAGTTTTGGCATGGCAATATTTGCTAGGAAAAGGTCCATTTCTGTCAAGTTTTCAAACTTATTAGCCTAAAGTTTTGATAAATATTCCCTTATAATATTCTAAATCTTGGTTGTTTCCGTGGTGATGTTTCCATTTTCATGTCTGAGTTTATTAATTTGGGTGTGTACTCTCCTTTTTCTGATAAGATTTGCTAAGGGTCTGTCAATTTTGTTAAGTTTTTTGAAGAACCAACTCTTTGTTTTGTTGATCCTTTCTGTAGTTTTTTTTTGGATTCTAATTCATTTAATTCTGATTTAATTTTGATTATTCCTTCTGTGTAATGGATTGGGTTTTATCTTGCTGCTCTTTTTCAAGGAGGTTTAGATGTGTCATTAATTTGCTAGTTTCAGATCTCTCCAATTTGTTGAAGTAGGAGCTCAGAGCTATAAACTTGCCTCTGAGTACTGCCTTTGCTGTGTGCCAGAGGAGCAGGTAATTTGTGTGTTCATTTTTGTGGAATAGCATGAACATTTGAATTTCCTTTCTGATCTCTTCCATGACCCACTCTTGATTCAGCAGTGTGTTTTTCAGCCTCCATGTGATATCAGACTTTCTTTGGTGGCTTTTGGTGTTGAGTTCTAATTTTATTCCCTTGTGGTCAGAGAGAATGCAAGGTATAACTTCAATGTTTCTGAATTTAGACAAGTTTGCTTTGTGGCCTAAAATGTGGTCTATTTTAGAAAACATTCCATGTGCTACTGAGAAAAACGTGTATTCTGATGCTGCTGGGTGAGATGTTCGGTAGATGTCTGTTAAGTCTAGTTGATCTATGCAGCTGTTTAGATCTGCGGTTTCTCTGTTGAGTTTTTGCCGAGTTGATCTATCTAGTGGGGAGAGTGGTTTGTTAAAATCCCCAACAATTAATGTCTTTGGATCTTTATGGGATTTGAGGGAAAGTAATGTTTCTTTGATAAATTTGGGTGCTCCATTGTTTGGCGAAGAGATATTTAGAATTGTAATATCCTCCTGAAGGAGAGATCCTTTAAGTAGTATGTAGCGACCTTCTTTATCTTTTCTCACGAATTTTAATTTGAAGTCTATTTTATCTGATATTAGGATTGCAACTCTCGCCTGTTTATCGCGGCCATTTCTTGGTAGATTTTGTTCCAGGCTTTAACATTGAAAACGTGTTTGTTTTTACGGGCAAGATGTGACTTCTGCAGGCAGCAGATAGAAGGGTCTTGTTTTTTAATCCAACTAGACAGTCTATGTCGCTTAATTGGAGAGTTCAGGCCGTTAACGTTAAGAGATAGGACTGAGAGGTATTTGGGAGTTGCTGCCATGTTATCCACCTTATTGGGGGCTGTGAAATATGGGTTCATACTATGTTTCTTGGATTCTCAGTTTGGGTGCAGTTTCTTGGCCTTTGTTTTGTCTTCTTGGTTTTCTATGTGTAGGACATCTTTAAGAAACTTGTAGGGCTAGTTTGGTGGAGATGTATTGTTTCAATTTTTCTTTGCTATGGAAGGTTTTTATTTGACCTTCAGTTATGAAGGAGAGTTTAGCTGGGTACAGTATTCTTGGTTGATAGTTGTTTGATTTTAGGGCATGGCATACGTCATTCCAGGCTCTTCTTACTTTGATTGTCTCTGCTGAGAAATCTGAGGTGATTCTAATTGGTTTCCCTTTGTAGGTGATTAATCTTTTCTCCTTGACAACTTTGAGGATCTTTTCCTTGGTTTGAGTTGATCCTGTGTGGATTATAATGTGAAGGTGGGATGTCCTATTCTGATCTGGTCTATTTGGGGTTCTAAAAGCTTCTTGTATCTGAAAAGGCCTATCTTTTTGTATGTTTGGAAGTTCTCTGCTAGGATCCTGTTAAACAAATTTCCTAGACCATTAACTTCTGTTTCTAGGTGCTCCTCTACACCAATTATCCTTAGATTAGGCCTTCTGATGTTTTCTTCCAGGTGTTGGATAGATCTATCATATTTCTTGGACTTGTCTTGGATGGTTGTATGTTCTTTCTCTGTAAAATCTAGGCTGTCTTCAATCCCTGAGATTCGATCTTCTGCATGGTCTAACCTGCTGTCAAGACTCTCTACTTTGTTTCTTATCACTTTTCCTTCTAATTGGTCAGCTTGAATGGCTTCAAGTTCTTTGTTGAAGCTCTGTTTTAGGTCTTGTATGAATTTCTTTACTTCCTTAATTTGGTGTTCAGTGTTTGTTCTCAAATCACTTAGTTGATTGGTTATGGTTTCCTTGGACTCCCATTCCTTCTGTTGGGTTCCATTCAGCATTCCCTTTGTGGTCTCCCTGACTTCCTTCAGCTCTTTGTTAATGGATTCCATGAATGCCTTTAGTGATCTTTGTGTATTATCTATCTGCTCTCTCAATTCCTGAATTACTCTTTGATTAGATTCCTCCCGTTTGTGGGATTCCTGCAGTTCTCTTTCTTCACGTTCGTGGGATTCCTGCAGTTCTCTTTGAGTGTTAGCCTGCTCACGCCATTTCTCCTTTCTCTTTGAGTATTCTCAAGTTGTTCACGCAAATCCTGTATCAGTTTTTGAGCAGCTTCCTTACGCTTATGATATTCCTGTATAAACTTCTGGGATGCCTCCTCTCTCTCCCTATCACGCTCATACAGAGTCCTTTGTAAGTTGTCAAACTTCTCATTTGTCATGTTTGCCACCAGTGTTTGAAGAGCTATTTGTGAAATCTCCTCTGGGTTGTTCATTATCTGATCTGACCCCTGATTATCAAGATTGGGAATTGAAATACCCGGATTTACCTTTTTTTGTGTGTTTTTCCGGCTTACTCTGCCCATTTGAGATGAAAATAGCACCAGTTTGTGCTAGAACACTATCTTAAGGCAACCATCAACCAACATTTGCATTTATACAGTGAATAGTCTACAGATACAATCTAGTTCAACAGATACATCTATTCAACATCAAACAACTATACGTTAATGGGCTTCGAACCACAGAGAAGAATTTGGAAAAACAGAAATTTTTAGGGTTAGGGAGAGATGTGGGTAAAAAATAGGAATAGATTGGTGTGGGGAGGCACAGGGAGAGTTAAATATGTCCTAATCTCAATGCAGGAAATAGGTTGGGTAGGATGCAAGTAGAGAGAGAGAGAAAAAGAAGAAAGGGAAAGGGAAATGAAAAGAGACCAGAAAAAAATAGAAACATAAAAATTAATATTATTATGGAGATTAAAAGCCCATCTATTTAGAGAGGAATGTGAGTATATAAATAGAAGGCTAGGGACATAGAGGAGAAGTGTAAAACTTAAGAAAATGCTTAAAATATTATGTAGGTATAAAGAGGTAGTGCTGCTATTAAGGAATTTAAATCTCAGAGGTTTCGAATTGAGAAATAAATTTGTGGATTAAGTGTGTACACAATGTTGGATAGGGTCTACTAGTTAACTACGGGTTTATCTGAGGATGTGCAGGACAAGAGTTAAGTCACCTAAAGAAGATCAAATGAGAGGAAAAGGTGAAAAGGATTAGAAAGGGGGAAAAAAACATGAGAAATTCAGTAGAGCTAGACAAAAAAACAAAAAGATAGTTAAGAAAGAAAGAAAAAGAGAAAGAAGACAAGAAAAGAAAGGAAAACGCACATTCATGTATTCCAAAAACAAAAATTATAAAAGGAAAAAAAAGTTACTGGAAAACAATTATTTTTTCAAAAAAGGCAAAAATTAAAGATTAATAAAATTTTTCGAAAAGGAAAAAAAATTATATATATATATAAGGTACCAAAAAAAAGAAAAAAAAAGAAAAGAAAAGAAGAGGAAGAAAGAAAAAAAGTTTCTTGATTTTTTTAAAATTTTTTTGGGAGGGGTGGGAAAAATCCTGTATCTCCCTTTTGTCTGTAAACAGCCTCTTGTTGGACTCTCTGTTCAGCTTGAGGTCCTGTGGCTTGATTTGTTTCTTAAGTCAGTTTGTTCGAACAGGCAGAAAAATGCTCTGCTTTACCCAAGATTTTGAGATCCCCTCCCAGATTAGTTTACTGGGAGGGTGATCTGCTTTGAGAATCACAAAAAAGGTGGATGCAGTGGTGAGGCTAGATTCTGGGTAGCGTTGAGGCCTTTCAACAATCAGTAGCTTTTTCCTGGGGCTTTTTGTGAAAAAAAACTCACAGAGCCCAGCCTGGAGTCACTCTCAGGGTTTCTGTTTTTCAATTGATTGTTGAGGCTGCTAGCGGGAGGGGCAGCCTCTGGCTCTGGTTACCCAGTGGGGAAAGCCACTCCAATGGCTGGTGCCTGAGCTGGGTGACTTTTCCCTGGATGGAGCCGAGTCTGGCAGGTCACTTTGCCGCCGTTAAGTTCTTGTGACCTGCTAAATGACTCGTTTTATTCCAAGGCCTGTGTTGGAGCTAGCAGCTCCTTCGAGCTTTGTTGGTATACAAGATGGAGATCACCGGTGCTGGGGGAGGAGGGGTGGCCTTCCCTCCTCTGCTCCCTGAGAAGGAGTGAGGACGTCGGGCTTCTACTCACATCGAGTCTTGGATCCTGGGTCGTCTCTGGTCTGCACACTGCAGGATGAAGATGTTCGCTCCTTGTCGGTTCTTGCTGGTGTTTAGTAGAATCCGCTCGCCAGCTGCGTCTGGCTCCTTCGTCCTGGACTCTCTGTGTGAGCGCTCAGTTATGGCCCCGGCTGCGTTCTCCGCTGCGACCCTTCCGCCGCCACGGTGGTGGCTGCTGGCAGGCACTAAAATATGTCTTTTTGCCTTGGCTTCCCCTCTCTTGTCTAACTCTCTGTCCTGTGATGGCACACTTGGTGTGATTCTCTGGCTTAGGACTGTTCACTGGAACTCTAAAACTGCTTTCTATGTGAGAGCTTGTTCAGATTCCAGCTTCTCCTCTGCCATCTTCTCACTTCTTCAAGAGATTTCATTTTGACCTTCAAAAATGACTATTTCATCTAACTAATAATGACTTGAATTTTTCATAATTTTATGGCATTTCCATTCAAGTATGTGTCATCTATAGTGAGGTTCTTTCTTTCTAGTTGAAGTAACAATAAATATTATCATGATCATTTATTTTTTAGTTATTCTATAGAGAGTAGCTATTCAAAAATAAGTTCTATTAAAGTCTGTTGGAATAATTGGATAACTGATGGAATATCGTTCTTTAGTTATCTCATTGAGATTGATTCATTTCTAAAATCACTATTGACATAAAATACATGAAATTCAGTGTTTCTCTGAAATGACTTGTTATTCAAACCTGAGAAATACATGACAAATAACTGAGATTTTTATATACCCCAAAAATTATGAATCTACTTTTTTCTGTCAAATATAGCTTATGTTTAAAGGAAGAGAAAATTATGTGACCAAAGTATACAATATTTAATGTAATGTAAAATTGCTTCATTCAGCCTGACAGAGCGTGTTACTTTTAGTGTACATGAGAAATTTGATTAATGATTCTTTTTCACTTTTGAAAAATAGAATATTTCAATTTGTCCAAAGATTCTGTCATCTAAACCTTTGAGTGTATATTTTTTTCATAAAAATGAAAACTAGTTTTCACAGTGCACGTTCAAGTTTAATAACTAAATAAATATCTAAACCGTAATTTGTTAAATTGAGCCTCTAAAATTCATATAATATGGAATTTAATTTATTCTAACACATACTAAATCTGTGCTAAGTGTAGGTGTCTCAAGTTTGTAATCCTTGCTACTCAGGAAGCTGCGGTTCAAAGCCCAAACACATCACAACACACACAAATATCACACGCAAATCATAACACACACAGACACACACACACACAGACACACACACACACACACACACACACACACACACACACACACACACACACACACACACACACACACACACAAAGCCAAAAACGGAATTCTGGCTCAAATGACAGAGAAATATCTTTGAGGGAAAAAAGAAAATAAGTTAGAGGTCTTGAGTTAAAATCACAAGAACAACACACACATACACAATATTATGTCTAAATTCTTATTTTTGTTTGAAGAAATAAACAATATCATGAAATGTAATATTTGTTGCATATCTTGCAACGGTTGTGAAATTGTTTTTAGTATAATTTGTCAAAATATAACAGGATATTTAAATTAATATTAATCTAGTTATATTTATAATTACTCATAATAGCTTGGAGTACAACAGTTGGTATATTTTCTATAGCCATAAGGAATATTTTCGGTAAAAGAAAGAAAGGAAGATAGAAAGAAAGAAAGAAAGAAAGTAAGAAAGAAAGAAAGAAAGAAAGAAAGAAAGAAAGAAAGAAAGAAAGAAAGAAAGAAAGAAAAAAGAAAGAAAGAAAGAAACAAAGGAAGGAAGGAAGTAAGAAAGAAAGAAAGAAAGATAGAAAGGAAGGAAGGAAGGAAGGAAGGAAGGAAGGAAGGAAGGAAACAAGGAAGGAATGAAGGAAGGAAGGAAGGAAGGAAGGAAAGAAAAAGAGAGAGTAGGGATGGAAGGAAGGAGGGAGAAAGGAAAGAAGTAAAGAAGGAAGGAAGAAAAAAGGAAGGAAGGAAGAAATGAAGGAACAAAGGAAGGAAAGGAGGGTGAAAGCAAGAGGCAAAACTAATTTCTAAAATCTGCTATTAGTCCAACAGAAACTCCATGTAATTAACCCTTTAGTAAATTCAAGTTTGCAATTTTCACTTCTTTGCATGTTCTACATGCATGAATGAAACTAACGAATAGAGGATCATGAATAACCAAGTGAATCTGTTTGCATCTGTAGTAATATGCATGCAAATCGTTCTCTCATTGTCTATACATTACAAACAATTTACACTTATAAATATTCTAAAAATTATAAATAATCTAAAAATTGATGTAACCAACGAATGTCAATGTATTATATAATGTGAATATTAGTATTTTAGTGCTATTAACGTTACACTCTTCATGTTATATTAATTACAAAAAATTTATTATGTATTTTATCAGAGAAATTAATATCCTCTGATTTTGGTGTCTGTGAAAATCCTAATAGCAGAAAGTAATTAAAATCAAACGATATCTGCATTTGTTGGCTCAATCGAATATTTCTGAAAGCAATTAACTCATCAGAGATTCTTCAAATACATCAGAAGGGCCTTAGAAAGGCTGTACAATGTTTACATAGTTACCTATGATGTGATCCAAGAGCCATTAAACTATCATACTTCACTTTGCCATCACTATAATTATTCCCATTTTAAGAAGAATCATCCACATAAGTCAAATGTTATAAGCTTGTCCTTAAGTTATTATCTTCTATGAAATAATATCCACATGATATACTACCCTAAGTTAAAGCAAAAGTTGCAAAGTGTATTGGACGATGTAACTCCTTTCAGATACACATGTTGAAATTCTATTCCCCTGTCTGGTGACATTAGAATCAACCTTTTAGAGATGACCCTGCAATAATGATCCTGATTAAGGAAGCCCAATATAATTACACTGCCTTATGAATGTCCAGCAAATAATTATAATGAACCAGAAAGTGAACCCCCATGAGAAAAGGAATTGCTTGGAACAACCATTTTTATAATCAATGTTCAAGCTTCTAGAGTATGGGTAATATACTGCTTTTTATTTTATGCCACTTACTTTGAAGAATTCTCTTATAAAAGCCCAATGGCTAACAAAAAGCAAAGTAGTTTGTAGTTAAATATCACAAATTTTGATAAAAATATTTATAATATTTTATTATTTGAATTTTATTCTCCAAGTCTCCAGGTTAGAAATATTTTTAAATTGGAATTGAACTGAGGTTCAACTCTATTCAACTATCATAATTAAGTTTCAAAAAGTTTTTATCTTTAAGTAGTTGTACAAAGGAGTTGCCATTCACTGAAACAGTATATGGGATACAGTGTATCTTGATCAATATCACCCCTTTCAACATTCTCATCCACCGCTCCCAATCAAGCCCAATTCTTACGTATGTCAATATTTTGTTATGGAATTACTTCCCATTAAACAAAGCAGTTTATATGTACAAGGCACCTGGAGTTGTGTTACGACTTCAACATCTCCACCCCCATTTCACATTACTCTTTCCTTTGTATATTTCAATTCTGGGAATTATACAATGGATTGTTGTCTGTATTCTATCCTTTTCCCCTTCAATTTCCTACCCCTCTCACATTGCCCCCCACTGTCCTCTCTTGCAGTACACATTTACTGCTATTTATTTTGCTGGGCTTTGACAGTCTTTTAAGAGAATTATAGTATTTTCACTCTCCATGGACTATGACATTTCAGATAATTCATTTGTACCTCCTTGCATCCCTTAAGTGGAATTGCTGGATAATAGGTAGCTCTCTATTCAGTTTTGTGAGCAACTTCCATAGTTTTTTCCAAAGTGATTGAACAAGATTACAGTCTCACCAACAGTGAAATAGAGTTTCCTTTGGGCCACAGCCATATCAGTATCTGTGGTTGTTCATTTTTTCATAATGAAATTGTAACAGGGTTGAGATGAGTCTCAGTGTTGTTTGTTTTTGCGTTTCTTTTATGGAGAGAGATGTGTCTATTTGTTATTCTTACTTCTTCTTAGAAGTTATCTTTAAGTAATTAACCATATATTAATTGGGTTCTTCTTTATTTGAGGGTTTATTGTTGTTGGGTTTAACTTTTTCATTTCTAAATATGGGTTAGTTATGAAAACCCTTGTCTGATGATTAGCTAGTAGAATTCTTCTTCCATTCTGTTCTCTTTCTATATATCCTGCTAACTTTTCCTTTGCCATGAAGAAACTCTTCAGTTTGATGCAATTCTATTGATTCAGATAGAATAATATTACGCCATTCATAAGGAAATGGAAAGACTTAGAACAACATATTAAGTAAAGAAAGACACACTCAAAGAAATACAGGTTGCCTGATTTCCCTCACTTTTTTTATTACAATGTGCCTCTAATTCTACAAGTAAACACACTTGGATGGTAAAAGAGAAAACATTACACTTGGACATGATAAATTATATGGGATTTTAAACACAAAAGCTCAATAGTTATATGAATATTATCATATAAAATAATGTTCATCAAAATGATCTGCAATAAATGATAATGAAAGATTTTTTATTGGTTTGGTTTTTCCTTCTTTCTTCTGATGCTGATTTTTCTTTCTGCACCTTTGGTCTTATATGTAAGTTTTCAAAGGGCAAGGGGGAGCAGAAATGGTGGGACAAAGGGTGAACAAATGCAGCAGTGCTACTCAATAGACACTATATTAAAAATGAACTATACAACTTATAGGGGAAGGAGGTTGAAAGGGAAAAGCTGGGAGAACATTAAGGAAGAGGTGACACTTCAAAAAGAAATGTGCTCATTATCTGACTTATGTAATTCTAACCCTTCGGTACATCATCTTTAAAAATTAAAAATGGACCTCAGAAACAGGCTAGAGTAGCTATACTAATAATAGATAAAATAGGCTTTAAATTAAAAGTGGTATGAAGGTATAAAATAGGCTTTAAATTAAAAGTGGTATGAAGGTAAAAAGAGACAAAGAAAGACATTACATATTGGTAAAGAAAACTATCCATTAGGAGGATATAACAATTCTAAATATCAATGCCATGAATCCTAGAGCTCCCAAATTTATCAGACAAATACTACTTACCCTAAAAACATGTATACCTCCAAACACATTGTTGGTTGCTTGAACACATCATTCTTACCTCTGGACAGGCCAGCCAGGTAAAAACTTAGCAAAATAACTTCAGTGCTAAATAACTGTATTGGCAAACCATACCTAACAGATATCTACAGAATATTTCATCTAGCAGTGTCACAATATATATTCCTTTCAGCAGCCCACAGAACGTTCTCCAAAATAGATCATATCTTAGATCACAAGGAAAATCTGTGAAAATTCAAAATAAATGAAATTACTCCTTGTACTCTGTCAGCCCATGATGGGACCAAATGAGATCTCGACATCAAAAGGCATCACAGAAAATTCTGAAACACAGAGACTGAATAGCACATTGCTAAAACATCAGTGAATTACTGATGAGATATGGAGGGAAGTTCCAACGTTTATAAAATTCAGTGGAAGTGAAACAGACAAAATGCTACCTCCTCTGGGATACAACAGCACAGGCAATACTCAAGGAAAATTTATATCTTTGAGTGTGTACATCAACAAATCAGAACAATGTTGAATCAGCAATAGGAACTTGAAAAACAGGAACAAGCCAAACCAAAAACCAGTAGACAGAAATAATACAAATTAGAATAAAGAAATAAATGAATCAGTCTCAAAAACCATACAGACAATCATAATTGACTTATCTTCTAGTAGCTGACAACTTCTCCCAATGAGCTCACAACTTCTCCCAATGAATGTCAATGTATCTATTTTCAGAGATAGACTCAACCAGCCCAAACCAGTGAACAAAGCAAACTATTAGGATTCTAAGAAACGACATTTTGTTGGCCTTTAAATAAATTTAGTCTGGTATTATTAAGGTGATTTATAGAGGGATTACAATTACATGAGTCAGGTAATGAGTACATTTCCTTTTATAAAATGTCTTCATTTCCCTCACTTGTTCCCAGTCCTACCCTCCTGTCCCTACCCGTGTTTTAAATAGTTCACTTTTATCAATGTTCAATGAACTCCACTGCTGCAATTTTTCCCTAAAGCTCTGTGCCCACCCCTACCTTCCTGAAGACATACAATGAATATACCAGGCATGAGGTAAAGCCTATAGAATCATCACAAACTATAAACAACAACAATGAACACAAAAACAAAAAGGAGTTTTTTGTTTCCATATCACATACTTTGTTTCAGTATATATATTATATAAATATATTTATTTTTATTATAAAATCAATTCAGAAATTGAGGAGTGATAACAAAATTTTGCTTTCTATTTAATAATGCTTTTTATTCTAACATTAAAGATGTAAGTAACAAAATTGAACTCCTATGAAATTTGAAAGTTTTGATTTAAAGTTATATTTTCAAAAATTCTAATAGTTCCATTTCGGCAACCAAAATGAAAAACATGAATGTTTTATCCTCAAGAATGTCATTATTTCATGTGCAAAAAACTACAATAAGTGTAATATTAATGTAGTGGAAATAAGAAATCAAATACTTATGCAATGCATCAATTCCATAGATTATGAGATGTATTGATAAAATTAAACTTGTTTTAAGTAGATTACTTAAGACATGAAGCAAGTGATAATTTTCTTTTCTAGGTGGAATTGATATAGAAATCAAAGCCCAAAGATTGGAGAGTCCTGTGTGCTTGATGGATGGCAATTTACACATATGCTTGTCTCATCTCAAAGTTATTTTAAAATAACTGTGAACAGGAGTAGAATGAAAAGAATCACTCAAATGTTCACTTTTATTTTGTGACTAAATATGGCTTTTTATATGTATTTTATTTCAAAAATCTGGTAAATTTATTTAAGTCATACCAACAATAATGAGAAATAAACAGCCCCATGCTCCTTAAAAGACAATCAATAAAAAAAAGGAAATAACAAAGAAAAAAATGAACCTCATTTTGCATGTCGTCTTTTATATTGTGGTGCTTTGTAATTGTGGATTATATGACTATCTCATGAGTCTGGTCTTGAATCAGTAGGGAGGGCTAGTGGAAGAAAATTTCAAAATCTAGAGCAGCTAACAGCTGTGCAGTTGTTTGTGGGTTTCACTACAGAAGCAGCAGGGCATATGATGTACAAAGGAAATTATTCCAGTGTTTTACAGGCCAGAATGTGATGAAAAGCATACTTTTATCTTCTTAGATGAAATAAGAAGACCACACTTTAAAAGATAACTAAACGATCAGCCCTTTAAATAGCATTGCCATCTTTTAGGCACTCCAGATAAGTCAAGTCCTTCATTTCCCCACAAACATTGCTGCCATTCACAATCATTGCTAAGGTGAATATCCAGCTCTTTTTGACATTTCAAATGGTTTAGGAGCAATATAAACAATAATACAAGTTGTTGAGTAAAGTTAATTTAGAATCAGTAAATAAATCATATTCAACTCTATAGCATAACCTTTAGGAAAAATGAATTAAGGAATATGGCATATCCTCTGTAATTTAATATTAGACATTAGGGCAAAATGCCAGAACCAGACTCAGCAAGAAGGAAAGAGAAGTCTTTGATATGATATATTAAAGATTAACTAGGGAAAAGTAATTTTATCTACAGTTTCTATTATATGATAACATATTTTTGTCTACTAATCGGAGAGAGTCAAAAAGATTTTTAATTATGATATGAAAAATGCATCGTCATGAATGAATGAAATCATGGAGTAGATGGCTCATTATTCTCATTATTTTGAAGGATCTGGTGTTTTTGTTTGTGTGGAAGTATGATTGTATTTTATATCTGGGGAGGAAAGTTTGATTATTAGATAATTATGTGATATCCAATGTCAGGAACCTAACATGAGTCAAAGTGGTAAATATTAGTGTGTGTGTGTGTGTGTGTGTGTGTGTGTGTGTGTGTGTGTTGGTCGTGGGGCTTGAACTCTGGGCCTGGGCGCTGTCCCTCAGCTCCACAGCTCAAGTCTAGTGCTCTACCACTTGAGCCACGGTACCACTTCTAGAAGCTATTATTCTTATCACGAAAGGACTTCACATTGACAGGTATAATTACAAGAAGTAAAACGACAAATATTCACAGTGGCACAAAAATCCCTTAGGTGCCTAGCAAGACAGCACGTTTTTCCAGACACTGCATGTGGTATGAGCGTTTTGCAAACAAAGCTACCGTAGAAGATGTTGGACCCTAAACAAAACTGACAATTGCATAAACCCAGTCCTTTATGACAGATTTAGCAAGGCCTATCTTGGAGATTCTTGTTAGGGACTTGATGAAAACTTTATAGTTTAGTTGTTATTACAGAATTCTTTTACACCTGTCCCTCAGCCATTAACTATATGTAACAAAGTTTCTTTTGCTCTAACATATTTTTTTGGCTCAGGAAACTCTTTTTTGTTTGTGAAAACTTGGTTGTTCACAACATAGACATGAGTCTTTTAAACCTTTTGAAATTGCTGTTTGCATAGAATTCTATGAGATGAGCTACTCTTTGTCAATTCTTAGGAATAAACTTACTTTGATTCAAAACTGGACAGCAGCTAGCTTGTTCTCCCTCCTAGAAATCCATCTGTGTAGACTTCTTTACATGTAAACAGACCCTCATTTACTTACAAAAGTCTGTCAGTGAGTCAAACCTAATTCACCCAATGAGGTGAATTCCTTTCCCATGCTTCCTTTACATTAAAAATACAAACAATTTTTACATTTTGTTCAACAATAAAAATGTTCAACAATGTGCATACTTTTTAATGTGAAGTGTGATTCCTATTTTTCATAATGTGAATCAAACAGAGAAATCAGTTTAAGATGTGAAAGAGCCTTTCAAACAGTCTTTGTCCTTGAAAATTTTCCTGGGTATGAATTTTTGGAGAAATATCCCTTTTCAAAGATAAAGGACTCATTTTTTTATATTGTGCTGGTACTCGAGTTTTAACTCCCGGCCTTGCGCACTACCTGTGTAAGGTCTGCTCGTGGATGGAGAGCAGACTCTATCCTACTTGCAGTAAAGTCTCTGCCCAATAACTTTGTTACTTAGGCAACTGGCACACCTGGAAGATGTCACATCTGCATCTGCTGAGGTCACATCTGAATTTGATGTGGCCACACCTATCTTCACCCATTCATAGACAAGGCCTAGCCCATGCCCAGACGTGCTCTTTCCCAGGTCTTTCCTAAGTCTTTCCCAGGCCTTTCCCAGCCGCGTGGAGGACCAACATGGCCTGGTGCCAGTGGGATTGATGAATAAGCCTACTCTTTACCTTAATACCACATGTGTGGTGTGGTTCTTACTCAGCAACCTCTTTTTAAAAACATAACATAAATGGTGCCATTTGAACCCGGGAAAGGCTTAAAGTCAGGATAGGAAGTGGGATTCCTCTCCTTTTTTTTTCTTTCTTTTGCTTGTTTTTCCCTTTTTTGCTCTGAGGAATACTATAGTTCTGAAGGGCTTTTGGAAACCGGTCTGTCTAATGTGGACAAAGTGAATCAATTCCTTGCTGGCCTCTGCATCCACCTCCATGCTTGTACATTTTGGTGAGTGAACTACTCTCTAAGGCTTCTCTGTCGCTCAGTCTTCCTCCAAATGTGGTTCCACGACGAAGAACCTGCTTGGCCTTTAACTGAAAGCCCAGTCACGTCTGGAGCTGAGGGCACTTGACTCTGGATGCTTCGCCCCTCCCCCCTAGAGGGCTCAGTGGTAAGTGGTGGGGCTACTTCCATCCGATAAGCCCACCTTCACTCACTGATTACTTTTCTCTCCTACACCCTTAATGGGGAGATGTGTAACTCCAGTGCCTTGAAACCCCTCTGAAATGCCTCCTGCACTCCCTGGATAGCCAGAGCACCTAATTTTTAGTCTCTTCTCAGATTTAGACAATTTTTGCCTCTGCAATGGTAAATGGTCAGAAGTCTGTTCACTTTCAGGATCTCTTTGCTCTCTGCTAATCATGTCCAACTTTGTGTATCTCTCCCTTTCTTTTCTACAACTTTTTGGATTGTGCCCTGAAGTGTGGAATGAGAGTTGGGTCCCTGGTACCTCCTCTAGCTTCCCTATCAAAGACTAGCCAATCTAGGCTTCATCTATCTGTTCAGGCTTTCTTTGCATTTTTTCAGAAATTCACCATCGTGAGTTTGCCATCTTGGCCACAGGGTGGGTTCTTGGCCACATGGTGGGTTCAGGGTTTGTTCCTATCTGACCCATACCTTTCCACCAAGTTTACTACTCCTCCATCCATCTATTCTATTGTATCTTGCTAACAAGTTGCTCTTTTCTCAGACCCTGGTAACTGAGGCCCAAATATCTGATGTGCTTTGTTAGCAAAGATGTCTAAATATTAATGTAAAAAATTTTAGATTTTGAGTTTTGCCTTTTTGGTTTTGTGTTATGTATTCTAGTACTGACTACATGATTCTAAAATATTGGGTATATCTGTGCTAAGATTCTCACATCTAACGAGTTTTGTCATTGCAGGATATTACTTGGTCAATTCTTGGTAAGGACCAGGTAAACTCTACTTATTCTATTTGATCTCCATTTTATTTAATTGGAAATAATAAAGAGTTTTCGTGACAAAGATTGCAATTCAAAGCCAACCGGGGCTAAAAAAATCCCTAAGACTCCATCTCCCAACTAACCTGCAAAGAGTTATGCTGGAAGTATGGCTGAATATTCTTAACTATAACCAGCCAAACAGTGGAAGTGGTACTGTAACTCAAAATAGTAGAGCACTAGCCTTGAGCAGAAGTGCTCAGGCACAGTACCCAGGCCTTGAGTTCAAATCTCCATGAATACTCACTGAGACAAGTCATCCCAGAAACGAGCACCTAGACTCAGCCAGTCTGGGGAACAAGGGACCATGGAGAGGAGTAAGAGGAGATGATGTCATATCAGCCATTTTGTGCCTGCCCTTTCAAAATTAACCAGAGCCAGGAGGAATATAAGTAAGAAGCCTACCATTTAATGTTCATACCTGTTTACCTTTTAACTGGATGGGAATTCACATTCTTGCCTTTGTTACCTGAATTCTCCTCTACCTAATCACCAGATAGGGACATTTCTACCAATATTTTTCAGCCCCAAACCCTTCAACCTTCCATTTATTTGCTCTCTAAATAATTTTTTTCAGCCCCTCAATGCCTCATGAGATTTTCTCTAGACTTCATCCAAGAGACTTGCCTCCGCCAGACTTTAACAAAGGACTCACACTCACCAAGGGACAGCTGCAGCTCATTGCCTTCTCTGGGATGGGACCAAATTCCAGCCTTTTACCCCTAATTTCGACACACCTCGTCAGCAGGAATTAGCCAGAGAGGATCCACACCCTATTTCATGATTATTAAAAGGCTGGAATATAAGGTCTGCTTCTTGATAGCGAGCAGATTCCACCCTCCTCCAAGCAAAGTCTCCTCCCAGTACCTGTGTCACCTAGGCAACTGGCACTCCTGGAAGATATCACATCTGCATCTGCTGAGGTCATATCTGAAAGTGATGTGGCCACTCCTTTCTCCACCCATACCCTAGATAAGGCCTAGCCCAGCCCTAGATGCTCTCTTTCTCAGGTCTTTTCCAGGTCTTTCCCAGGACTTTCCCAGCCACATGGAGGGCCAACATGGCCTGGTGCCAGCGGGAATGATGAATAAACTTACCCCTTTCCTGAATACCTTGTGTTTGTGTGGTTCTTACTCAACCACTCTTTAAAAACCTAACAATCTGGGCTTTAATAATCAATGCTTACTCTATACCTCCTGAAACACAGTTTCACTTCTTCCTTTTACCACAAGTGGATAAAAGAATCTCTTAGGTTTATCTACTTTGAATCTAGCTTTGAATTACAATTGCCAAATTTGAACCCACCTAGTATGGAGCTGTAAGCCACTAGTGCTCTGCTAGAACTCACTTCTTAATAATAAATATTCACAAAAAGAGGAGAAAACATATTTGTTCAATTACGTATGTCTTGCCAGATAAACGAAATCACTTGCTACTGGAAGAAAAAAACAGAGAAGATAGAAATGAATATGGAGGAGAGAGACATAAAGAAAGAAGAAGGGAAGGGAGGGAAGTGATGGGATGGGAGGGAAAGGAAGGATAGAAGAGGAGGGGGAGCTGAGTATAATTGTCTATTCCTCACCAAGGAATTGTTGAACAATCAGTGCCTTTGCATTTATGTTACCAAAGCTTTCTATATTTGGTAGTAGTAAGCTGAGATATAAAATAGAAATTTACATGTAAAACCTGTTAGTGTGCTTACTCCTGCAGGAAAGAAGCCACAGTTAGGTTACTGTTAGAGACAAGGCAAGAGTAAGCAGTTTAAGTGATTCTGAGAAACAATCATTGATATGCCAGAAATGCTCCCTTGCCCAAGTATTACTCTTATTTCCTGCTCCAGTCTTCCTTTCTACAAGGATAGCAGAAACAGGGATGCTGGGAAGGGATGGGAAGGGGAAACAAAGAAGGAGGCTACAATGCTTGATAAGAAATGTACTCATTATATTGCCCATGTAATTGTAACCCCTCTGTACAGTATTTTCACAATAAAAAATAAATAAAAATTAAAAAAATAATAGCAGAAACAGAAGAGGAAGGGGATATCTGAGCAATGATCATCTTTCTGTTTACCCTCATCTGTTTATCCTCATCCCCTCAAACAATAAAGCCAAAGGACACTGAACCTGAACTAGTAGGGGAAATGGGGGGGGGATTTCATTCTAACTTAATGTGAAAGTTTTAAAATAATTGGGACAGCATTTCAAATATTGAAATAAAACTTTTTCAATTATTAATAAAAAGTAACTCGAAATTTATTGAAAATTTAGAAGACTACAGCACTCACTACATAGTGGATTCTGCATAATTAAAACTGACTCCTGTTTCTATCATCAGAAATTGAAAATCGTCCCTAAACTTCCAATACTAGGTAAATTGCCCTCGATATTCACTTAAAATGTGTGAATATAATGCAGAATGTAACTTTAAATTTAGACTGTTGAAGTGATAAGTGATGGACATTCATGATGGATAGCATAATATTGAGAACATGGAAATTATTTTCCTTCCATCCTCAGTGTGTAGAAAGTGAAAAAGCTCTATTTGATGGCCCTGAAGGTCCAATTCTAAATTTAGGACAGAAGGTGAGTAGTAAAGGAGACCTATCTCAGCCATTCACAGATTGAAAATGTGGAGAAATAGCCTCATTTATGTAGGTCAAACATGGAAGTGAGGATGTGGCAAGCCCAAAGTCAAATGCCAAAGGAAGAGATATTTTACAAAATACCATGAAGTTGAAATAAGTCTTAAATAAGGAGCTGGGCTTAAAGGGAGTAGGACAGAAGAATGGAGGGGGAAATGTTGGACTAATACAGTCAGATCACTCAACATACATATGTGAGAATATAAGTAGGAAACTTGAAGGGATAGGTGGGGATGGGAAAAGGGAAGGAAAAAAAAGTGGAAAGATTTACAATGATCCAGATGTGTTGTACAATGAAATGTACATACACTCTATTCCACACTGACATGATGGAGTGAAACCCCTTTGCACAACTAGCTAAAGATTAAAAAAAATTGTTTTAATATTAAGAGACCAGAAGCATAAACATTTAGAGATAAATAACAGGATAGCATTGACATATTTTTGACACTTATGCTCTTTTCAATATACAAAATTTAATAAGTGTCAAGTCTGCTGTAAATGTAAATTTTACTGTGCCAATTCTTTTTGCAAATTGCTTAAACTATAGAGAACCAAAATCCAATATCACATCACTTCAAATAAAAAAATCTTATAGACCTTTAGTTGTTTCTAAATATCTTAAGGTAATGCATTGGGACTAATTTCATTTCAAATTCAAATTTAAATTTTAAAACACTAAAGTCTTTTAAAATCCTCTCCCTCAGGCACAGGTATGGATAGATAACTGATATGGGCAGAATCAGATTTATTCAGATGGTTGTAAATGGATGCTTACCTAGTTTTCTCTCTGCTGGATCATAGAATACTGTCTATCCTAATTGGAAAAATTTAGCCTTCGAGATTTTCTGAATATATACACTCCATCAACATTTTCTTTTTTTTTTAATTTTTATTTTTTGTGAACATACTGTACAGAGGGGTTACAATTACATGGGCAAGATAATGAGTACATTTCTTATCAAGAATTTCAGCCTCCTCCTTTGTTTACCCTTCACATCCCTTCCCAGCCTCACCTCGCCCCCCACTCAATCCCGCCCCCCCAAAGTTGTAAAGTTCATTTTTGACATGACGACTTGTACTTCTCATAGTTGCATCGGATCCACCTGTATCCTTAAACGACTTGCTTTTCCCCATCTCCTCCACAAATTATACAGACATCAAATATAGTGAAATCAGGGGTTGTACTGTGGGGGAGCGACATACAAAGCTTCAAAGAAATAATCTTCTATATATGTTAGAAACAGTCACAGGAAAGAAAAAAAAACATTTGAATACATATTTTAGGGTTCATTTCCCTAATATCACCTGATCGGACCTGTTCTGCTTGACTCAGACATATACTATATACTGCACATAAGGGAAACCATGGGACCTATGTTTCTTTGGAACTGGCTTATTCCATTTAATGTAATTTTTTCCAAGCCTTTCCATTTCCTAACAAATGGGGCAATGTCATTCTTTCTGATGGAGGCATAGAATTCCATTGTGTATATATATCACATTCTCTTGATCCATTCATCTACTGAGGGGCATCTGGGTTGGTTCCATATCTTAGCTATGGTAAGTAATGCTGCAATAAACATAGTTGTGCTAGTACCATTAGTGTGGTCTTGTTTGTAAACATTTGGGTAAATGCCCAAAAGTGGGATTGCTGGGTCATAGGGGAGCTCTATGTGAAGTCTTTTGAGGAACCTCCATACTGCTTTCCAAAGTGGTTGAACAAGTTTACACTCCCACCAAAAATGAAGTAAGGTTCCCTTCTGTCCACATCCCCTCCATCATCTGTTGCTGTTAGAGTTCTTATTTATAGACATTCTAGCTGGGGTGAGGTGGTATCACAATGTTGTTTTGATTTGCATTTCTTTTGTGGCTAGGGAGGTTGAGCATTTCTTCATGTGTCTGTTGGCCATCCTTCTTCTTCAGAGAAATTTCTCTTCAAGTCTTTAGCCCACTTATTTATTGGGCAGTTGTTTCTTTGACGATTTGTTGTTGGGGGATTTAATTTTTTGTGCTCTAAGTATATTTTAGATATGAGACCATTGTCGGCTGTATGGCTAGTGAAGATCTTTTCCCAATCTGTGGGCTTTCTTTTGATCTTTCTAGCTATGTCCCTTGCCATACAGAAGCTCTGCAACTTCATGCAATCCCATTTGTCCTACCTTTCTTTGATTTGTTGTGTTTCTGGGTCTCTATTAAGAAAATTTCGGCCTGAGCCAAGGAGGCCTAGGGTTTCTCCTATTGCATCCTGTAATGTTTTCAGAGTGTCTGCTTTGACTCCGAGGTCTTTGATCCATTTGGAGTTGATTGTGGTGCAGGGTGATATATAAGGATCTAGTTTTTGTGTTCTGCAAGTAGTTAACCAATTTTGCCAGCACCATTTACTGAAGAGCCTGTCTTTCTTCCATTCTATTATATTTTGGCTCCCTTATCAAAGATGAGCTGGCTATAGGTCTTTAGGTTCATTTATGGGTTTTCAATTCTATTCCATTGGTCCTGAGGTCTGTTCTTATGCCAGTACCAAGCTTTATTGGTTACTATGGCTTTATAGTAGGTTTTGAAATTTGGTATTGATATTCCAGCAGCACTGTTATTTCCATTGAGGAGCGTTTTCGCTATTCTGGGTCTTTTATTGTTCCATATGAATTTTTGGGTTGCCTTTTCTATTTCCTTGAAGAATGAAGTTGGAATTTTGATAGGTATTGCTTTGAATTTGTAGATATCCTTTGGAACTTTTGCAATTTTCACGATGTTAATCTTTCCAATCCAGGAGCATGGGAGGTTTTGCCATTTTCTAAGTTCTGTTTGGATTTCCTATTTCAAGATTTTAAAGTTTTCATCATAGAGGTCCTTCACTTCTTTGGTTTAGTTAATTAATAGTTATTTTATTTTTTGAGGGGCTATTAAAAATGGAGTGACTTTCCTAATTTCCGCCACACTTATCTCATTGTTGGCATACAGAAAAGCCATTGATTTTGGGGGGTTAATTTTATACCCTGTTACTTTGCCAAAGTTTTGAATCAGCTTGAGTAATTTGTGAGTGGAGTCCGTGGGATTCTTTAAATACAATATCATGTTATCTGTAAAGAGGGAGAGTTTTATTTCTTCTGTCCCTATTTGGATCTGTTTATGTTTTTGATCTTGTCTTATTGCTGTAGCTAGGCATTCTAATACTAGATTAAAGAGAAGTAGACAGAGTGGACATCCTTGTCTTGTTCCTGAGTTAAGAGGAAATGGCTTCAGTTTTTGACCATCATGTATAATGCTGGCTGTAGGTTTGTCATATACAGCCTTTATTGTATTGAGAAATGTTCCATGGATTCCTAATTTTTCCAAAACCTTCATCATAAAGGGGTGTTGGATCTTGTCGAATGCTTTTTCTGCATCTATTGAGATATCCATGTGGTTCTTCTCCTTGCTACTGTTGATGTGATGAATAATATTAACTGATTTGCGTATATTGAACCTGATTTTCATCCCTGAAATGAATCCTGTTTGATCATGGTGTATGATTTTTTGGATGAATTGTTGAAGTCGATTGGTCAAAATTTTTTTGAGAAGTTTTGCATCAATGTTCATCAAAGAAATGGGTCTATAGTTCTCTTTCTTTGAGGAGTCCCTGCCTGGTATTGGGATGAGCGTTATGATGGCTTCATAGAATGTGTTTGGTATTGAACTTTCTCTTTCAATTTCATTGAAGAGTTGGAGGTGTATTGGTGTGAGCTCTGCTTTGAAGGCCTTGTAGAATTCTGTAAAACCATCTGGTCCTGGACTTTTCTTAGCTGGGAGGTCTCTTATTGCTCTTTCTATTTCAATGCTTGATGTGGGCCTGTTAAGATGGTTTAACTCATCTTGGTGTAGTTTTGGCATGTCAATATTTGCTAGGAAAAGGTCCATTTCTGTCAAGTTCTCAAACTTATTAGCATAAAGTTTTGAGAAATATTCCCTTATAATGTTCTGAATCATGGTTTTTTCTGCGGTTATGTTTCCATTCTCATCTCTGAGTTTATTAATTTGGGTGTGTTCTCTCTTTTTCTGATAAGATTTGCTAAGGGTCTTTCAATTTTGTTAATTATTTCGAAGAACCAACTCTTTGTTTTGTTGATTGTTTCCATAGTTATTTTGGATTCTAATTCATTTAATTCTGATTTAGTTTTAATTATTTCTTTCTGTCTACAGGATTGGGGTTTATCTTGCTGCTCTTTTTCAAGGAGGTTCAGATGTCTCATTAAATTGTTGGTTGCAGATCTCTCCAATTTGTTGATGTAGGAGATCAGACGTATAAACTTGCCTCTGAGTACTGCCTTTGCTGTGTCCCAGAGGAGCTGGTAATTTGTGTGTTCATTTTTGTTGAATAGCATGAACATTTGAATTTCCTTTCTAATGTCTTCCATGACCCACTCGTGATTCAGCAGTGTGTTGTTCAGCCTCCATGTGTTACTGGACTATCTTTTTGTATGTTTGGGAAGTTCTCTGCTAGGATTCTGTTAAACAAATTTCCTAGACCATTTACTTCTGTTTCTAGGTGCTCCGCTACACCAATTATCCTTAGATTAGGCCTTCTGATGGTGTCTTCCAAGTGTTGGATAGATCTATCATATTTCTTTGACTTGTCTTGGATGGTTGTATGTTCTTTCTCTATAATATCTAGGTTATCTTTCATCCCCTAGATTCAATCTTCTGCATGGTCTAACCTGCTGTCAAGACTTTCTACTTCGTTTTTTATTTCTTTTCTTTCTAATTGGTCAGCTTTGATGGCTTCAAATTCTTTGTTGAAGCTTTGTTTTATATCTTGTATGGACTTCTTTACTTCTTTAATTTGGTGTTCAGTGTTTATTCTCAAATCACTTAGTTGATTGGTTATGGTTTCCTTGGACTCCCATTCCTTCTGTTGGTTTCCATTCAGGATTCCCTTTGTGGTTTCTCTGACTTACTTCAGCTCTTTGTTAATGGATTCCATGAATGCCTTTAGTGATCTTTGTGTATTCTCATCTTGCTCTCTCAATTCCTGTATTACTCTTTGCTTAGCTTTCTCCCGTTCATGCCATTCTTGTAGTTCTCTTTGAGTGTTCTCATGCTCTTCAGGCCATTCCTGCCTTTCTCTTTGAGTATTCTCAAGCTGCTCATGCAAATCCTGTATCAGTTTTTGAGTAGCTTCCTCACGCTCATGATATTCCTGTATAAAGCTTTGGATTGTCTCCTCTCTCTCCCTATCACGCTCATACAAAATTCATTGTATATTTTCAATCTTTTCATTTATCATGTTTGCCAGAAGTGTTTGTAGAGCTATTTGGGAACTCTCCTCTGGATTATTCATTATCTGTTCTGTCCCCTGATTATCATGAATGGGAGTGGAGTTACCCTGACTTACCATTTTTCTTGTGGTTTTCCAGCTTACTCTGCCCATTTGGGATGAAAGTAACACCAGTTTTGTGCTAGAACACTAATTTGCGCAATCAATAGTCTGCAGATAAAATCTAGTTCAACAGATACCTCTATTCAACATAAAACAACTATATATTAATGGTCTACGAACCGCAAAGAATATTTTGGTAAACCAGAAATTATTAGGTTAGGGGGAGATGTGGGTAAAAAATAGGAATAGAGTGATGTGTGAAGGTACAGGGAGAGTTAACTTAACTAAGTCCTAGTCTCAAAGCAGGAAATAGGTTAGATAGGATGAGAGAGAGAAAGTAGAGAGAGAGAAAACAAGAAGAACAGAAAGGGGAAAAAGGACCCCAGAAAAAATAGAAAAATAAAAGTTAATAATATGCAGATTCAAGAACAATCTATTCAAAGAACGTGAATATATTGAGAGAAGGGGAGGGATATATACGTGATGTGAAAAACTTAAAAATAAAAATACTTAAAATTTTATATAGGTAAAAAGAGGTAGTACTGCTATTAAGGAATTTAAGTCTCAGAAGTTTTGTATTGAGTAATAAATTTGTGGATTAAGTGTGTACACAATGGGGGATAGGGTCTAATAGTCAAATATGGGTTTATCTGAGGATGTGCAGAACAACAATTAAGTTCCATAAAGAAGAACAAAAAAGATGAAAAGGTGAGAAGGATAAGGAAGAAAGAAAAAAAAAAGATCAGAAGTTCAGTCTAGCTAAGCAAAAACAAAAAGAATATTTTTGTAAAAGAAGGAAAAAAAAAACAAAGAAAAATGCACACACACATGTATCCCTAAAATAAAGATTATAAGGGGAAAAAAGTTACTAGAAAACAATTTTTTTTCAAAAAAGGTCAAAATTTAAAATTAAAAAAATTTTAGAAAAGAAAAAAAATTTTGTAAAAGTTATATAAAAAAAAGAAGAGGAAAAAAAAAGTTCTTTGATTTTTTGGAGGAGGGTTCGGAAAAATCCTGTATCTCCCTTGTGCCTGTAATCAGCCTCTGATTGGAGTCTCTGGTCTGCTTGTGGTCCTGGGGCTTGGTTGGTTTCTTAAGTCAGTTTGTTTGGACAGGCAGAAAAATGCTCTGCTTTACCCAGGATTTTTCGATCCTCCTCTCAAGTTAGTTCAAGGGGAGGTGGGTGGGCTTTGAGTATCACAAAAGAGGGAGATGGCTTTTTCCTCAAGTTTGGAGATGCTGTCATGAGGCTATGTTCTGGGTAGGGTTGAGACCTTTCAGCAAACAGTAGCTTTTTCCGGGGCCTAGTTTGTGAGAAACTCACAGATCCCGGCCTAGAGCCACTCTCAGGGTTTCTGTTTAGTGAATTTCAGTTGATTGTTGAGGCTGCTAAATGGAGGGGCAGCCTCTGGCTCTGATTACCCGATGAAGAAAGCCACTCATAGGGCTGGCGCCCGAACTGGGTGCCTTTTCCCTGAGTAGAGCTGAGTCTGGCAGGTCACGCAGCCATTAAGTTATTGTGACCTATTAAATGACCCTAGTTTTCTTCTAAGGCCTGAGTTGGAGCTAGCAGCTCTGCTGAGCTTTGTCGGTATCCAAGATGGAGATCTCCAGTACTGGGGGGGGAGGGGTGGCCTTCCCTCCTCTGCTCCCTGAGAAGGAGTGAGGAAGTCAGGCTTCTACTCACGCTGAGTCTTGGTTCCTGGGTCGTCTCTGGTCTGTGAACTGCAGGATGAAGATGTCTGCTCCTTGTCGGTTCTTGCTGGTGTTGAGTAGAATCCGCTCGCCCTCCATGTCTGGCTCTTTCGTCCCTGTTATGCCTCCAGCTTCGCCTCCGCCATCTTCCTTGATCCCCGTCCACGACTTGTTTTTCCCCATCTCCTCCACAAATTATACCGACATCAAATATAGTGAAAGAAGGGGTTATACTGTGGGGGAGGGACATACAAAGCTACAAAGAAATAATCTTATAAATGAAAGAAAAACAATTAAATACTTATCTAAGGATTCTTTTTCCTAACATCACATTATCTGACTTTTCCTGCTTGACTCATACATATACTAGATATTGCAAATAAGGGGAACCATGGGACCTTTGTGTATTTGGGCTTGGCTTACTTCACTTAATATAATTTTTTCCAAGCGTTTCCATTTCCTAACAAATGGGGAAATGTCATTCTTTCTGATGGAGGTATAGAATTCCATTGTGTATATAGACATGACAGAAAGGTGCAGGAAAACCTTTTACTCTTCAGTGAGGTTGTGGCTTGTGTTTCACAAAGTGTTATGAAAGCTCTCCATGAGAAATCTAGCAGCTCTATTTCTAAAAAGTACTTGCATGCTTACACTTTCTGATAATGTCTCAATTCAAGTACTTCTCCTTGGAGTTCAGTACTATTCAATGATGCTGTGTCTGCTTTTTGTTATATTTTGCAGACCAGTCTTGCTGATGAAATTTTTGCTTCCAATTCCATCCACAAAATGCAGACAAAAATTATCTGAAAAAATTTGGATCTGTTGACAGTGTATATACTTTTATTTTTTATTACAAACATAGAATGTTGTACAAATTTTCATAGCAATTACACTGCACTAGGTTGTGGGCAGATCCTAATGTAAACAATATACTGTGTTCATGTAGAGTAGTTGAGTATCTGATGTTTTAATATGCCTGTGGTCCTAAAACCAATACCTTACTGATATTGAGTGACAAATACAACTTCCTATAAGTACAAAAGTTTTCCTTGCATCTTTATAATATATATACATATATAGATAGATAGATAGATATTTATATTGTAAAGATACTGTACAGAGTGGTTACAATTACATAAGTAAGATAATGAGTACAAATTTTTTTTACTATTGGTCATGGGCTTGAACTCTAGGCCTGAGCACGGTCCCTCAACTCTTCAGCTCAAGGCTCTCGCTCTACCACTTGAGTTACAGTGCCAATTCCGGTTCTCTGGTGGTTTATAGGAGATAAGAGTTTACGGACTTTCCTTCCCTGGCTGGCTTTGAACCACAATCCTCACACTTCAGCCTCCTGAGTTGTTAGGATTACAGGCATGAGCCACCGGCACCTGGCATGAGTCCATTTCTTATTGAGCATTTTTACCTCATCCTTTTTTTCCCCTACCATCCCTTCTCTTCACACCTCCTCAACTCATCCCTCCACCCACTCTCTGATAAAGTGTCTTATTACTACATTATTATTCTCATTATTACAATGGGTCAACCTGAATTCTATCTTTGTATATTAAATGAAGAAATGCTGGCTTGATTTATGCTGATTCTACTTGTGTAGACACAAGTAAAATCAGTCACCAAGTCCAAGACCATATAAATGAAATGGACACCTTTTTTGTCAGTTGGTTTAGTTGTTTTCTACACATTTATTGACAGGTTACAAATTATTCTCAAACTTTAATATATTAAAAATAATCTCTTCGTTTCTTATTTTCTTGGCCAGAAAATCAGCAAGACCTCAGTCAGCATTTCTCTCATAGGAATTTTCACATGAGTTGGTTACCTGTTGACCTGAGGTCCAGTTTTATCTGGACTCACTAATCTGCTTAGGAATTGATGCTGGCTGTTGGAAAAGAGTTCAAAGAAGGATGCCAGTTAAAGGCTTATAATTTTATTCTTTACCATGATATCCTCCTGCTACTTTGGTTGTTGAGAGTGTGTATAAGAGCAAGCATTCCTTGGGGATCAGGGAGACACCATATGATCTTTACATACTGATATTTCCGAGTAACTTGCTATCTCATATACTGCATTTTGCAAGTCCAATCTGTCAAAACCTACCAGTTTTAAGAGATAAGAGGAGTGGTAAAAGCACTCTTAGAGACAAATACATCTTGAACATTTTTTGTTCCAAGCATTCCATCTAAGGCATTTTCAGCAACTAATGAAACTTGCGTTGGCTGTAATTATGTTTCTTTCTCCATGTGTGCATGTATACATGTGCATATGTATATGTGAATTTGTGTGTATAGTAACATATATGTGTACAATATAAGGGCATATACACATATATGCATATATAAATAAATATACATATACAAATATATATGCATATATATCTTTGTTCAGTGACTTAATCTATAGTTCCCAGAACATTGTCATTCTCACAAAGTGTTCATGATAAACTGCTCTGAGGACCTGTGCTCTATTGTACTCACTTCCACCATTACCTTCTTTTTCATCCCCGTGAACAACTTCGGTCTATTTTCCATAGGAGAGCTTTATTTTCATTACATGTAGTTACAAACAGATAATCAACGACAAAGGTTGTTTGTGAAAGAAAAAGAACTTTTAGTTCACAGGTTAAAATACCTTTTTTGGGGGGAGGGGTCCAGTCTTGGTGCCTTAAGTCTGGCCCTGGGAACTGTCCCTCAGCTCTTCATCTCAAGGCTAGTGCTCTACCACTTGAGCCACAGCGCCACTTCTGGATTTTTTTCTTTTTGCTTATGTGCTGCTGAGGAATCGAACCCAGGGCCTCATGCATGCAAGGCAAGCGCTCTACCACTGAGCCACTTTCCCAGCCCAAGTTAAAATATCATATCCATCCAAATGATTCTTATGAGATGAAATTTGTAATAGTAGTAAACGTGAAAAGGAATTCCTAGACCTGTTGTTTTGCCATTTAGAATGTCAAAGAATAATATCACGTCACTCATAATTCTTAAAGAATGCAAGGGAAAATGTTACTCCCCATCATGTTCCCACAAACCAGTGGATCCTCAAAGATAATAGTAGACCAGCAGAAATTCTATGTAGCAGACATAGAGCATGAAAGAGAAAGAGAGGAAATGAGAGAGTGTGAAAGAGGGAGAAATATCATGATACTGAAAGTGTATAACAGATAAAAAAGAGCTGTATGAGAATATTCATACCGTTATCTTTAGACTCTACATGTACATTTGAAGGTATTTGATGTATGATAATCCCTGAACCCAAAATATAAAATGATTTTAATAAAAATTAAAAATGACTCAGAAGTAATTAAAAATGCTAACACAATTTCACATTAGCAAACTCTCAGAGATATTTCATGACTTTGAAAAGAATAAAGTGGCTGGGGTTAGTATAAATTTAGAAGTATAACAATACACAAAAATATGAAAAGATATTCATATATTTCATTATATAACCCAAAGCAGAAAGAAAATGTTGTTTAGATGAATCTTTAAAACCCAGTCTATCAGGAGCTGGGACGGTGGCTGTTGTAGAGTGCCTGCCTTGCATGCATGAGGCCCTAGTTTTGATTCCTCAGCATCACATAAGTAGAAAAAGACGGAAGTGGTTCTGTGGCTCAAGTGGTGGCACTAGCCTTGAGCTGAGGTACAGCAACCAGGCCCCAGAGTTCAACCCCATGGCCAACAAAATCAAAGAAAAAACAAAACAAAACACAGTCTCTCACTTTTGTGACCTCAACTCTGTAATATCACTGCTTCAGCCTAGGGCTAAGATTTTAAGTGTGGACATTTATCATCCCTCCTGATTCTGACTGTACTTGATAATTTTTAATCAATATTTTGTTCTTAATTTTGCTTTTTGTAAATTCACATGCAACTATAAAAAATGGTTTGGCCATCCCAGTAACCTTCTCAAAGTACCTCCTGATGATGAATAACAACAGGTTTTACTATATTACAAGGGAAACAATACTACAAATAAAGAAACACAATAACTAAATATTAATGATTAATAAAATAAAATACCAAAGAATTACCAGTGTTTTCAGTATTTGAAGTGTACTTACATATTTGATTTTACTATTCTCACATTCCTGTACATTTAACACTGAATAAGATTATGATGTTCAGCAAGAGTTTTATAGGCTATGTGTAGTTTTTAAAGTTACCCACTAAGATTGCTTTTTATGACTCATCTCATCATTTGTATATGTATATGTATATGGTTTATATCATCATTTGTTCCTCACTAATATATAAAGTAAGGAAGCCCTAAAGTTTTAAGAGAAACTGTGCAGTTAACAAAGTCTTAACTCTTCACACTGCTTCTTTACACTAAGACTTTGCAACGTCTCATTAGTAATGTTTTTATAAACTCTGAAATGTACTTTTTAGTAGCATATGTCTGGTACCATAAATCTTAAATATTTATAGAAAAGTTGTATGACCTGAAAAACAGTCCTAATTTTGGCCTATATAAGCAAATTCCCAAAATTAAATATATTTAAAACATTAAAACTTTTAAAAAACCTTAACACTTGCCGCAGTGTTCATTATGACAGGTGCCTTATACAGAATAATTGAATTCGTCCTCCTACACATCTCTTTTTTATTTTTATTTTTTGTGAACATACTGTACAGAGGGGTTACATTTACATGGGCAAGATAATGAGTAAGTACATTTCTTATGAAGCATTGCAGCCTCCTCCTTTGTTTACCCTTCACATCCCTTCCCAGCCTTCCTCCGCCCCCCCAACCAATTCCACCCCCCTCCCCCGATCCTACACATCTCTTGAACAACAATATCTGGGATTATTTTGTTTTTGACATGTCAATCTTGGCTATTCTTAAATGTTTGCTTATGTAAGAAGTACATGGTTTTAAAATTTCACGAGAATTCTTCAAAACTTACTTTTCTTTGAATTGTCTAGTTCAAGAAAATCAATTACACTTTATATATAAAAAATGCTCTGTGCTCAATTCAGCAGCACATACACTAACATTGGAGCAGTACAGAGTAGATTAACATGGCCCCTGTGCGAGGTTGATATGCAAATTCTTGAATCATTCCATATTTTTACAACTAAAGATGCTGGAAAGGATGTGGCCACAAGGGAACCTTACTAGATTCTTGGTGGGAGTGTTAACTTGTTCAACCACTTTGGAAAGCAGTATGGAGGCTCATGAAAAGACTCCATATAAAGCTCCCCTATAACCCAGCAATCACACTTTTGGGGATTTACCCAAATGATCACAAAGAAGACCATACTAAAACTCCCAGAACAACTATGTTTACTGCAGCATTATTTACAATAGCTAAGATATGGAGCCCATCCCGATGGCCCACAGAAGATGAATGGATCATGAAAATGTGGTATATATACACAATGAAATTCTATGCCTCCATGAGAAAGAATGACATCGCCCAATTTGTTAAGAATTGGAAAGACTTGGAAAAAAATTTATTAAGTGAAGTAAGCCAAGTCCAAAGAAACGTAGGTCCAATGGTTTCCCTTATTTTCAACAGCTAATATATGTCTGGGATAAGCGGAATAGATCAGAAGCTATGTGCATATCAGATAAGATGATATTACAGGAAATGGACCAGACAAGTGGTTTTTTTGTTGCTATTGTTTCTAAGATACTTATAATGTGTGATGTGATTTTTTTTGTTCCTTTATATGTTCCTTCCCTACGCTCTAACCCCTGTTTTCACTGTACTTGAAGTTGGTGCGCCTACATCCTGTGTATATGTTTCTCTAATTTGGGGAGGGGAAAGGGAAATACAAAATTCTTAAATATGGATACAGGTTGAGATGCACAAGACACTATGTTGAAAAATGAACTTTACACTTTAGGCAGGGGAAGGGGGAGGGGAGTGTATTTCTGGAGGTGGGAGGGAAAGGATGGTGGAAGAAAAAGAAAGGTAGAGGTTACAATGCTTGTTAGGAAATGTACTCATTATTTGCTCATATAAATATGACACCTCTGTACAGTTATTTTTACAGGTGGACCCATTGGCAACAATGAGAAGTACAAGTCGTTATGTTGAAAACGAACTTCACAACTTTGGTGGGGGGAGCGGGGAGGATTGGGTGGGAGGGCTACGAGGATGGGAAGGGATGGGAAGGGGAAACAAAGGAGGAGGCTACAATGCTTGATAAGAAATGTACTCATTATCTTGCCCATGTAATTGTAACCCCTCTGTACAGTATTTTCACAGTAAAAAAAAAAAAGGATAAAAATGTTCTGATATAGAAGAGTTTATTTCCTCTATTTTACCCAGATAATATCGTTAACAAAGAAATTAATGCAGAACACTGATATGCTGATTTGAAGGTATTTTGAATAAATGTGTGGGTGTGGGTGTGTGTACACACACGCATGCACACATGCACACATGCACATGCTTGTGCATTGGCATGCTCAGAGTTTGAAATCAGGGCTTCAAGGTCTTGCTAGGCCTTTCCTCTCTAGATTGATGAGCTAATATATGAGCTACATCTCCATTCCTGGCTCTTTGCTAGTTCATTATAATTTCTGAAAAATAATCTCATGAATTTATTCTGCCCTGAGTGGCTTCCAACAGTTTTCCATAGATCTCAGGCTCCTGAGTAGATATCCCGAGTAGATAGGATTAAAGGTGTTACCAGCCAGGACAAGGCTTTCAGAATAATTTTAAAAGTAGAAGAAAGTTTACTTGATGGGGGCCTGTTTTATCATCTCCAACTTTTAAATCATTTTGGAGTGATTATATGTGAATTCACTTCGTTTTTGGATTCTTAAAAGATAGTAAGTTTTGGTATTTAAAAGTTTTAGTACTTTTTAAAAAAGGATACAGGAGCTATGGGACAAAAGAAATTTGACTATCTTTGGACCTCAATTTATAAGCTCATCTCTGTGCATGATAACCCAATGTCACCAACACAGTCTGTGTTGGAGACAAAATGTAACAGAAGACAATCACCATGGGCAATATTTGGTATGTTATTATTTATAGGACAATATAAATATTGAAATGAGAGTGTAAGAGAATGGAGAGATTTTTACCTACATTTTTTGTATTGCTAAAAGGCTTTTGGAGACCGTGACTCATTTCCTTCCTCACTATGTGTCTTTGGGCCATGCACTTCGTCCCTTAAATTACAATTTTTCCCAACGCTAAAATGGTAATAACATTAGCATTATAGCAATTGTTATCTTAAGAATTGAGAGAAATAAAACATGCAAAATACTTAACATAAAATTCTGTGAATGAGCTTTGAGTTTAGCCAAAATTTTTTAATACTAAATAGTATGCAATAATATTACAGAAAACATTACAGGTAGTGAGCAACCAGAAGGAATGTGATCTATTGACCATGCTCTGCTTCCAAGGAAGCCATGTGTACAACGTCTCATGCTTTAAATCATACTGGTTATCTTATGTCTTGGTAGTGTAAAAGTATCAAGGACAGAATAATGAAGGAATGTTGTAGACTGAGGTAATGTCCTTATGATAATGTGCAAAACTGATAAAACGTAAAAGTACCTGAGCAGTATATTGTGTTTTATATCATTTAATTTCCATTCAAAGATAGGGAATACTTAGAAAAATGAATTCTCTTTTTGATATCCTATCATAGGTCCTTAGCAGGATGAACTCTTTCTTCATTCTTATTGAGGCATTATCAGATGAGAAGAACTGTATTTTTTGTTTGCTTCCTTCAATTTATTCTTCAATTTGAAATCTGAACTACTTGACACTGAAAGAAACCAAGGGAAATTAGACACGCAGGCTTTGGAAAAAACAATTAACATAAAATAAATAAAATACATATAGCTTTATGAAAGGTCTAACTAAATTGAATTCTATAGTCTAAAGATTAAACAGAAAATGATATAAGCAATATCATGTTATTGAAAATTGGAAAATGTAAAGAGTTGCTTAAATTTTCCTTTCTCCTCCCTTGAATTAATTATTGATTTTGTATAAAGAGATTAAAGATGAGATTAACAAGAAATAATTAAAATTCAAAAGAGTTCAGGGAAGATGGTAGGGGAGAAGGTGGAGTCTAAACAGGCTCTCTCATAGAAAGCAGTTTAAGTATTCCAGTGAACAGTCCTAAGTAAAAGAATCACACCAAGGGTGCCATCACCAGAGAGTTTGGCCAGAGAGGGAAAATCCAGGCAAGGGGACAGGTCCGTGCACTTGCCAGCAGGCTCCGCTGTGGTTGTGGCGGTGGCTGTGGCAGCTGTAGGCCATCAGAAATGAAACACAGAGAGTCTGGGACCAAAGCCCCAGATCAGCGGGCTAGGGGATTCTACACAACACCAGCAAGAACTGACAAGGAACAGACATCTTCATCCTGCAAATCGCAGACCAGCGATGACCCAGGAACCAAGACTCTGGCATGAGTAGAAGCCTGACATCCTCACTCCTTCTAAGGGAGCAGAGGAGGAAAGGCAACACTTCCCCTCCCCACTACTGGAGATCTCCATCTTTTATAGTGATAAAGGCCTGGCTGAGCAGCTAGCTCCAACTCAGGCCTTGGAAGAAAACAAGAGTCATTTAGCAGATCACAGGAACCCGACCTCACCTGCCAGGCTCAGCTCCACCCAGGGAAAAGTCATCCCGCCCAAGCAGAGAAAGTTCTGTCCTCCTCAAGTGTTGATTTCTTCACAGGCTAAACAGAGCCAGAGGCTGCCCCTCCCTACAACAGTCTTGACAATCAACTGAAATTCAGTAAACATAAACCCTGAGTATATCTCCAGGATAGGCTCTGTAAGTGTCTCAGAAGCTAGCCCCTCAGGGAAACTCTACTGCTTGCTGAAAGGCCTCCACTCTACCCAGAACCAAGCCTCAACAAAGCATCTCCAAACTAGAGGAAAAATCCATCTCCCTCTTTTGTGAGACTCAAAGCAGATCTCCCTCCCATTGAACTAGCCTGGGAGGAGGATCACAAAATTCTGGGTAAAGCAGAACATTTTTCTGCCTGCTCAAACAAACTAACTTAAGAAACCAATCAAGCCACAAGAAAATCAAACACCACAAGCAGACCAGAGACTCCAACAAGAGACTGGTTACAGACACAAGGGAGATACAGTATCTTCCCACACCCTCCAAAAATTCAAAGAACTCATTTTTGTACCTTTTAAAATTTGTTTAAATTTTTTGTTTTCATTTTTAATTTTAAAAAATTGTTTGCTGTTAACCTTTTTTTCTTCCTGTTATAATTTTTATTTTGGGGGAATATCTGTGCGCGCGTGTGTGTTTGTGTGTGTGTGTGTGTGTGTGTGTGTGTGTGTGTGTGTGTTTTAGCTCTACTTAACTTTTTCTTTTCACTTTTTTTCTTCTTTCGTTCTTTTTTGCGTGACTTAATTGCTTTTCTGCTCATCCTCAGATATACCAATAGTTGATTATTAGACCTTATCCCCCATTGTGTACACAATCCAGAAATTTATTACTCAATTCAAATCATCTTTGACAAGTTCCTTAATAGCAGTACTGCCTCTTTATACCTGTATAATATTTTCAACTCTTTTTTACTTTTTCGCATCTCCTTTCTATCCCTCGCCTTCTCTCATCCTATCCCTGTTCTTCTGTGAATATTACGTTCTTAAATTTGCATAAATTTTAAGTGTTTCAATTAATAGTTTTTAATATTTATTTTTCTATTCTTTCTTGTCTCTTTTTTCTTTTTCTTATTTTTTCTTTCTCTATTATCATTCTAACCAAACTATTTCCTTTATTGAGATTAGGACTTAGATAATTTAATTCTCCTTTTACCTTTCCACATCCCTCTATATCTATTTTTACCCACATTTCTCACTAAACCTTCTAATTTCTTGTATGTCAAATTATTCTTTGCTGTTCATAGCCCATTAGTACATAGATGTTTGATATTGAATAAAAAGATCTGTTGAACTAGATTGTATCTGCAGATTTTTGATTGTGCAACTACAGACTTTGGATGATGCTTGTCTTAAGATAGTGTTCTAGCATAAAACTGGTGTTACTTTCATTCCAAATCGGCAGAACAAGCAGAAAAACACAAGAAAAATGGCAAGTCCGGGTATCTCAACTCCCACTCATAATAATCAGGGGACAGAACAGATAATAATAATCCAGGAGAGAGTTCCCCAAAAGCTATACAAACACTACTGGTAAACATGGTAAATGAAAAAATTGAAAACCTGCAAAGGACTCAGTGTGAGCATGATAGGGAGAGAGAGGAGCAAACCAAAGGTCAATACAGGAATATCATGAGCTTGAGACAATTACTCAAAGATTGACACAGGAATTGTTTGAGCAGATTGAAAACACTCAAAGAGAAATACAGGGATGGCAAGAGCAGGCTGAGTCCAGTCAAAGAGATAGACATGAATTGCGTGAGCTGGCTGAGAATAGACAAAGAGAAAGTCAGGAAATGCATAAACGTGAGGAAGCTAATCAAAGAGTAATACAGGAATTGAGAGAGCGGGATGAGATAGACAAAGATCTTTAGAGGCATTTATGGAATCCATAAAGAGAGAGCTGAAAGAAATCAGGAAGACCACAAAGGGAATGCTGAATGGAACCCAACAGAAGGAATGGGAGTCCAAGGAAACCATAACCAATCAACTAAGTGATTTGAGAATAAACACTGAACACCAAATTAAGGAAGCAAAGAAGTTCATAGAAGATCTGTAACAAAGCTCCAACAAAGAGTTTGAAGCAATCAAACCAACCAATTAGAAAGAAAAGAAATATTAACGAAGTAGAAAGTCTTGACAATAGGTTAGACCATGCAGAAGATCAAATCTTGGGGATTGAAGACAGCTTAGATATTATAGAGAAAGAACGTACAAACATCAAGACAAATCCAAGAAATATGACAGATCTATTCAACATTTAGAAGACACCATCAGAAGGACTAATCTGAGGATAATGAGTGTAATGGGGCACTTAGAGAGAGAAGTCAATGGTCTAGGAAATGTGTTTAACAGGATCCAACAGAGAACTTCCCAAACATGCAAAAAGATAGGCCTATTCAGATACAAGAAGCTTTTGGAACTCCAACTATACCAGAATAGAACAGGACTTCCCTCCTTCACATTATAATCCACACAGGATCAATTTAGACCAAGAAAAAGATCCTTAAAGCTCTCAAGGAGAAAAGATCAATAACTATTAAGGGAAACCAATTAGAATCACCTCAGATTTCTCAGCAGAGACAACCAAAGCAAGAAGAGCCCGGGATAAGGTATGCCATGCCCTAAAGACAAACAATTATAAACCAAGAATACTATACACAGCTAAACTTTCCTTCATAACTGAAGGTCAAATAAAAACCTACCATAGCAAAGAAAATTTGAAACAATATATCTCTGCCAAACCAGGCCTACAAAAGATTCTTAAACATATCCTACACATAGAAAACCAACAAGACCACAATAAAGGCCAAGAAACTGCACCCAAATTGAGAATCCAAGAACATAGGAAGAACCCAGTTGGTACAGCTCGCAAGAAGGTGGATAAAATGGCAGGAACTCCCAAATACCTTTCAGTCCTATCTCTCAACATTAACGGAATGAACTCTCCAATTAAGCAACATAGACTACCTAGTTGGATTAAAAAGCAAGATCCTTCTATCTGCTGCCTTCAGGAGTCACATCTTGCCCATAAAAACAAACACATTTTGAATGTCAAATGCTGGAACAAAATCTACCAAGCAAACGGCCCCCATAAACAGGCAGGTGTTGCAAGCCTCAGATCAGATAAAATAGACTTCAAATTAAAATCAATGAGAAGAGATAAGGAAGCTCGCTATATATTATTTAAGGGATCCTTCCTTCAGGAGGATATTACAATTCTAAATATCTATTTTCCAAACAATGGAGTACCCAAATGTATCCAAGAAAAACTACTTTCCCTCAAGTGCCACATAGATACAATGACATTGATTGTTGGGAACTTGACACAATATTCTCCCCACTAGATAGATGAACTCGGCAAAAATTAAACTGAGAAACTGCAGATCTAAACAACTGCATACATCAACAAGATTTCACAGACATCTACCGAATATTTCACTCAGCAGCATCAGAATACACGTTCTTCTCATCAGCACATGGAACATTTTCCAAAATAGACCACTTTTTACGTGACAAAGCAAACTTGCCCAAATTCAGAAACATTGCAGTAATACCTTGCATTCTCTCAGCCCACAAGGGAATAAAATTAGAACTAAAAACCAAAAGCTACCAAAGAAAGTCCTGTAACTAATGGAGGCTAAACAACACACTGCTGACTCACGAGTGGGATTTGGAAGAAATTAGAAAGGAAATTCAAATGTTCATGTTATTCAACAAAAAAGAACACACATATTACCAGGTCCTCTGGGAAACAGCAAAGGCAGTACTCCGAGGCAAGTGTATAGCTCTGAGATGCTATATCAACAAATTGGAGAGATCTGAAACCAACAATTTAATGAGACATCTGAGCCTCCTTGAAAAAGAGCAGCAAGATAAACCCCAATCCAGTAGATGGAAAGAAATGACAAAATTAAATCAGAAATAAATGAAGTGGAATCCAAAAATACATGGAAAGAATCAACAAAACAAAGAGTGGGTTATTCGAAAAAATTAAAAAAATTGATAGCCCCTTAGCAAATCTTATCAGAAAAAAGAAGAGAATACATACAAATAAATAAACTCAGAGATGAGAATTTTAACATCACCACAGGAACAACCAAGATTCAGAACATTATCAGGGAATAATCCTCAAAACTTTATGCTAATAAGTTTGAGAACTTGGCAGAGACAGAACTTTTCCTGCCAAATATTGACATGTTGTACATAAACCAAGATGAGTTAAACCATCTGAAGAGGCCCATTTCAAGCATTGAAATAGAAAGAGCAATAAGAGACCTCCCATCCAAGAAAAGTCCAAGACCAGGTGGTTTTACAGTGGAATTCTACAAGGCTTTCAAAGCAGAGCTCACACCAATAATCCTTTAGCTCTTCAATGAAATTTGAAGAGAAAGTTCACTACCAAGCTCATTCTATGAAGGCATCATAACCCTCATCCCAAAACCAGGCAGGGACTTATCAAAGAAAGAGTACTATAGGCCCTTTTGTTTGATGAACATTGATGCAAAACTTTTCAACAAAATTTTGGCCAATCGATTTCAACAATTTATCCAAAAAATCATGCATCATGATCAAACAGGAATCATTTCAGGACTGCAAAGCTAGCTCAATATATACAAATCAATTAATATAATTCATAACATCAATTGAAGCAAGGATAAGAACTGCATGGTTATCTCAATAGATGCGGAAAAAGCATATGACAAGATCCAAAACCCCTTTATAATGAAGGTTCTGAAAAAATTAGGAATCCAGGGAACATTCCTCAATACAATAAAGGCTGTATATGACAAACCTACAGCCAGCATTATACTTAATTGTGAAAAACTGAAGCCATTCCCTCTTAACTCAGGAATGAGACAAGAATGTTCACTCTCTCCACTTCTCTTCAATCTAGTATTAGAATGCCTAGCTACAGCCATAAGATATAAACATAAAGGGGATCCAAATAGGGAATGAAAAAGTAAAACTCTCCCTCTTTGCAGATGATATGTTACTGTTATTAAAGAATCTCACAGATTCCACTCCCAAATTTCTCAAGTTGATTCAAAAAAAGTAGCACGGTATAAAATTAACCCTCAAAAATCAATGGCTTTTCTGTTTACCAACAATGAGAAAAGTGTGGCTGAAATTAGGAAAGCAACTCCATTCATAATAAGCCTCCAAAAAAATAACTAGGAATTTAATTTACCAAAAAGTGAAGGACGTCTATGATGAAAAATTTAAAAACCTGAAAAAGGAAATCAAAAAAGAACTTAGAAAGTGGTAAAAACACCCATGGTCTTGGATTGGAAAGATCATCATCGTGAAAATGGCAATACGTCCTAAGACTATCTACAAATTCAATGCGATATTTATCAATATTCCAACCTCCTTCTTCAAGAAAAGAGAAGCGGCAATCGAAAATTTCATATGAAACAATAAAAGATGCCAAATAGCGAAAATGATCCCTAACAGAAAGCGCAGGGCTAAAGGAATGTCAATACCAAATTTCAAACTCTACTACAAAGCCATAATAATCAAAACAGCTTGGAACTGGCACAAGAACAGACCTCAGGACCAATGGAATAGAATTGAAAACCCAGAAATGAACCTACAGACCTCTAGCCATCTAATTTTTGATAAGGGAGCTAAAATATAGAATGGACAAAAGACAACCTTTTCTGTAAATGGTGCTGGCAAAATTGGTTAACTACTTGAAGAGAACTAAGGGTAGATCGTTAGATATCACTCTGCACCAGAATCAACTCCAAATGGATGAAAGACCTTGGAGTCAAAGCAGATATTCTGAAAACATTACAGAATGGAATAGGAGAAACCCTAGGTCTCCTTGGCAGAGGCCTAAATTTCCTTAATAGAGACCCAGAAACACAACAAATCAAAGAAAGATTGGATAAATGGGATTGCATGAAATTGTAGGGCTTGGGCATGGCAAAGGACATAGCTAGCAACATCAATCGAAAGCCCACTGATTGGGAGAAGATCTTAACTAGCCATACAACAGACAAGGGTCTCATATCTAAAATATACCTGCAACTCAAAAATATTAATTCCCCCAAGAACAAATCTTCAAAGAAACAACAGCCCAATAAGAAAGTGGGCTAAAGAAAAGGAGAAAATTCTCTGAAGAGGAAAGAAGCATGGCCAATAGACACATGAATGAAGAAATGCTCAACCTCCCTAGCCATAAAAGAAATGTAAATCAAAACAACATTGAGATACCACCTCATCCCAGTTAGAATGGCAATAATCAAGAACTCTAATAGCAACAGATGCTGGAGGGGATGTGGACAGAAGGGAGGCTTGCTGCATTGTTGGTGGGAGTGTAAATTTGTTCAACCACTTTCAAAAGCAGTATGGAGATTCCTCCAAAGGCTCCACATAGAGCTCCCCTATGACCCAGCAATCCTACTTTTGGGCATTTACTCAAATGACCCCAAACAAGACTACACTAAGGCTACCAGCACGACTATGTTTATTGAAGCATTATTTACCTTGGCAAAGATATGGAACCAACCCAGATGCCCCTCAAGTGATGAATGGATCAAGAAAATATGGTATATATACACAATGGAATTTTATGCCTCCATCAGAAGGAATGACATTGCCCCATTTGTTAGGAATTGGAAAGACTTGAAAAAAAATTATTTTAAGTGAAGTAAGCCAGGCCCAAAGAAACATAGGTCCCATGGTTTCCCTTATAAGCAATAACTAGTATATGTCTGAGTCAAGCAGAAAAGGTCAGATCAGGTGATGGTAGGGAAATGAACCCTAAGATATGTATTCAAATGTTTTTTTTTTGTTTCATGCAATTGTTCCTAAAGTATATATAAGATTTTTTGTTGCTTTCTATGTCCCTCCTCCACGGTATAACCCCTGCTTTCATTGCATTTGATGTTGGTCTAATTTGTCGAGGGGAAGGAAGAAACAAATCGTTTAAATAGGAAATCAGGTGGACCCATTGAAACAATGAGAGGTACAAGTTATTATGCTGAAAAACTAACTTTAAACTTTTATGAAGGGAGAAGAGGGGGAGGAAGATTGGCTGGGTGGCACGGGGAGAATGGGAAGGGATTGGAATGGGAAACAAAGGAGGAGGTTACAATGCTTGATAAGGAATTTACTTATCTTTCGCATGTAATTGTAACCCCTCTCTACAGTATTTTCACATTAAAAAACAGAAATGATTAAAATTGGACAAAAGTTCGGAATAGACCTGTTTTCCAAATAGCCATGAAAGTTGCCAGTGGGTTTACAATGTCGTGTTTAATACAACTTCTATGTTGGCTTAATGCTTTTGGAACAGAAGTCATTAGAGAAATGCAATTCAAAATTACTATGATACTACTTCATAACTATTATAACACTTATCCAAAAAATCAAAGGAACCTGGTGTGGTGGTAAAGGTTTGTAATTCCAAGCATTTAGCAGGTTGGAGTAATAGGATTTTATTCTAAGGCCAGTCTGGTTTACTGCACATAGTACAAACCTGCCCTTAAAAAAAAGGTAATAATGTTGGTGAGAATGTGGATAAAAGAAATTTTCTAGGGCTGGGAATGTGGCTCAGTGGTAGAGCGCTTGCCTTGCATGCCTGAGGCCCTGAGTTTGATTCCTAAGCACCACATAAGTAAAAAGAAGAAATTTTCCACACTCTTAGTCAAAATACAGGTTAATATTCTCGTTGTAGAAAGTAGTATGCAGTTTTCTAGAGAAATGTAAAGTTGAAATGTCATCTGACCCACCGATTATGTGTTTATTTCTCTTTGGGAAACTGATAAATATATCTATAGTTCATTGCTATTCACATTATTCACAATAACGGCCAAGATATAAATTCAAGTTAAGGGATGAACTACAGACTAATAAAGCACTGTGTTGTATGCACAATATATTTTTGTTTCATCTTTAATATAGCAAGAGTCTTCTCCCAGTAGCCACAATTTACAATAACCTGAAAGATGTATTCTAAATGAAGAAAAATGTCTTCTGATCTTTGTAAACCACACACACACACACACACACACACACACACACACACACACACACACACACACACACACACACACACACACACACACACACACACACACACACACCAACCTGAACGATTTAGAGGGAAATGATTCTTTTTGTTCCCAAGAATTTTTTATATTGTGAAAGTACTGTACAGAGGGGTTACAATTACATGGACAACATAATGAGTACATTTATTGTAGTGCCCACGTTGCTGCACCCCCACCAAGAAGACCAACAAGAGTCAGACGTTCTGAAATGCAAAAGCAAGGTTTTTTTAAGATGGGCTGCAGCTTGGGCCTTGTCCTACACTCCCACACAGTGGAGCCTAGGTGGAGAGCCCTGAGATAAATAAAGATTGGTAGGGCTTATAAAGGCAAACAACCAGGTGTTTGGATTACCACCACGTGTTGCTCTGCTAGCTGAGATAAACAAGCAACAAATGATCACTGCCTCAAAAATGGAGTTACTTTAACTGTTCCTCCCCCCTTGACTTATGGTCCTGAGACACAATATTGTGGCTCCGGCCCCAAACTTCACTTCAACAGCTCTCGATCTTGACTATTCCCTCTATGACCATAGCCATGTTGTCTTTTGCTATTCTTAATTGGTCAATGTGAAAACAACACTCTTCTCCTAGGACAGCACAAAGTTCCCCTTGTTGTACTGAGTGCCTCCCAGGAGTTCTGGAAATGATAATTGAAACAATACCAATAACAATCAGTCCATTTTTCTTTTCTTGAGTTATATATGGAGTGGTTGGTTAGGATGCTTAGTGACTTCCCATGTTTCCCCATGGTCATCCAGGGCAATGGGGTCAGCCATTCTTTCATGGGTGCAGTGGATCTAAGCAGCAATGCTGTCCACCTTAAGGGCAGTGGGTGTAGCCAAAGGTACCATGTAAGGTCCCTTCAACTGTGGTTCCAAAAATCTCAAGTTGTACCTTCGAACAAACACACAGTCCCCTGGTTTAAATAAATGGGGGGTAGGAATAGAAGCAGAATCATATAATGCTCTAAGCTGGGGCCACCCACTTTTGTGGACAAGCTATAGATAGTCAAGTTTACATAGAAATTCAGTGTCACTCAAATGAGCAAGCAATCCAGTCTGAAGGCTAGGGATAATAGGTGGAGGATGTCCATACATTATTTCAAAAGGAGTACACCCAAGGTGATAGGGTGAATTTCTTATTCTAAACAGAAGGAGTGATACCCAGTCTGTGCCAGTCTCCAAAGCCAATTTAGTTAAGGTCTTTTTAGAGTCTGATTCATTCTTTCTACCTGCCCTGAACTCTGGAGTCTATAAGCACGGTGCAATTTCCAATCTGTCCCCAGTGCCACAGTTATCCCTTGACTTACTTTTGAGACCAAGGCCGGTCCATTTTCCGAACTGATGGTGGATGGGAAGCCATAGATGGGTAGGATTTCTTCCAGGATCTTCTTAGCCGCGAAGTTCGCGATCTCATGCTTTGTTGGGTAGGCTTCAACTCATCCTGAAAAGGTGTCTAGAAAAACTAGCAAATATTTATTTCCAACTTTTCCACTTTAAATTTCTGTGAAGTCTAATTCCCAATACACATCTGGCCTATGTCCACGGAGGCGAGCTCCTTTTGTAACCGGTTGATTGGGGGCATTGGTGAGCTGACAGGCTTTACAATTTTTAACAATGTTCTCAATGAGTTGATTTCCTTGCTTAATTTTTTCTTCTGAGTGTTGGAGCAAGTCCTGCATTCTTCGGGTTCCCATGTGAGAGGCCTGATGGATTCTCTTAAGAATTCCCTTGCCCAATCTTTGTGACAAGATAAGTTTCCCCTCACCAGTTTTCCACCAGTCTTTATTTTCTTCTCTGCCTGGGGATTTATAGGCCATGGGAATTTTCTTTATCCACTCCAAGCCTTCTTGGGAGTACTGAGGCTCAGGAGGCAAAGCTCGAGGCCCTGCGTCTACTAGAGTAAGTACTCCCCCTCTGGGATGGAGGGCCGCCTCCTTAGCTGCCTGATTGTACAAGTTATTTCCTTTGGTTGTTGAATCAGTTCCCTTTTGATGGCCAAGGCAGTGCATAATGGCAATATTTGCTGGTTCCCCTAGGCTTGGACAAGGCTTAAAATTTCTTGTTTGTTTTTAATAGCCTTTCCTTCAGCTGTCAGCAGCCCCCTCTCTTGGTAAATGGCTCCCTGGACATGCATGGTAACAAAAGCATACTGATTGTCGATGTAAATGTTTAATCCCTTCCCTTTCCCCATCCATAGGGCTTTTGTTAGTGCCACTAGTTCTGCTCTTTGTGCAGATGTTCGCTGGGGGAGTGCTTCAGCCTACACTATCTCAGTGTCCATGGTTACTGCTGCGCCCACATACATTTTTCCATCTCGAATGAAACAGCTGCCATCTGTGAACCAGGTATGCACGGCATGTGACAGTGAAAAGTCCAACAAGTCTGGACTCTTTTCCTTGGCCTGGTCTCTCTTTTCATGCTCAATTTCACATTCTTTACCCTTCCTTTCCTTTCTTTGCTCCTCTGTCTCTCTCTTACTGTAAACCTTTTCCACCACGGCTATTAGATCCCTAATAGACTTTTCACCAAGTCTTTCTAGAGCCTGCAACTTTTGCTTTATGTCTGATGCAGATTGATTTATATAGGAAAACATAATCATCTGAGCTGACTCCAGGGTCTCAAGATCAGATGGGGTATATTGACTAAAAGCTTACATGAGCTGCTCAAGATACCCTCCTCGACTTTCAATTCCTCCCTATCTAACATCATAGACTGGCCATATTAGTAGGTCGGTGAGCCACCACCTTGAGACCTACAAACAGAGCCTGGTGATAGATGAGGAGTCGCTCCCTACCTTCAACCATATTGCAGTCCCCTGTTGGTCAGATCTCAGGAAAATAGGCAGCACTCATGGCAGGATCTGTGATGGGCGCTCCTGTGTGGCCAGGGATTTGTTTCCAGGCCGCCTCTCAGATACGGTCTCTCCCTTCAGTGGTAAAAAGGACCTGTAAAGGCTGACTGCAATCATCTCAAGTGGGTGATGAGTAATGAGAATGGTTTCAAGCAAACGAATTAAATCCTGGGGTTTCTCAGAAAAGGAGGCATTTTGGGTGCTTCAATTGTATAGATCACTGGTAGAAAATGGCCAATATTAGAATTGCTGTTGATCATTTGCATCCACAGGACCTACTGTGCTTAAGGAAAAAACAGCTTCATTAGAAGGGGGAGAGGGGCTGATCCCATGGCTTCCTCTAGTGACTGGCCCCTCAGAAACTTTAAGGGCAGGTGCCGAGGGTTCGGCTGCTGGTTCTATAGCTACCTCCTCCTCTTGGTGATTCTCAGGCTCTGCAAAAGGAACCTGGGAAGCTGAGTATCGGGTAGGAAATATTTTTTCCACGTTATCTCCCTGAAAAACCGGGAGTACAATATCTTTTCCCCTTTCTTAGTTTTTAATTTTTGTTAGTCTAGGGTGGTTGACGGAATGTTGCCCATGATTTCCAGTCCCATTAGTCGTAGAGTCCAAAAAACAATACACAGTACAAACAAAACATACACAGCCCTAAGAGTTAAAAAAAGGTTACGAAGTGGAGATCTCCTGAATTGGTCCACTGACCCCTGTAATAGGGAAGCAGAAGGAACAGACCCCAGTGAGTGAGTTGGGCCTCAGTTAGGAGCCCTCTTGGTCAGTTCTGGCCCAACACCAAACTAACCTATGCACCACAATTTTCATGGCAGGGATCCAAGGACCATCCCCCTCACAAGAGGATCTGGGATGTCTCCCAGTTCCTCCAGGGTTGTCATGCAAGCGCGTCCGCTATGACAACCCTTAACACAATACCAATTGGAGTGGCAGTCCTCACAAAAAAAAATGAAAATAAAACAGATAAAGAGAGGAACGACAGGACAAGACAATTTGACAGCACTGTTTTACCTTCGGAGTCTGAGTTCTCGTGGGTCTCTTGAGGTATCCTGGATGAGCCCTCACTAACATGTAGTAACCATTTTGCAGGACCCCCACAAAGAAGACCAACTAGAGTTAGATGTTCCGAAATGCAAAAGCAAGGTTTTATTTAGACGGGCTGCAGCTCGGGCCTCATCCTACACTCTCACACAGTGGAGCCTAGGATGAGAGCCCTGAGCTAAAGATGTGCAGAGCTTATGAAGGCAAACAACCAGGTGTTTGGATTACCACCACGTGTTGCTCTGCTAGCTGAGATAAACAAGAAACAAATGGTCACTGCCTCAAAAATGGAGTTATTTTAACCCTTTCATTCTTATCAAGCATTGTAGGCTCCATCTTTGTTTCCCATTCCCATTCCTTCCCATCCTCCCCCTCACCCAATCCTCCTCCTCCCCCAAAGTTGTAAAGTTCATTTTCAAAATAACGACTTTTACATCTCACTGTTGCAATGGGTCCACCTGTAACCGTATTTAAATGATTTGTTTTTTCCCTTACCACCCACAAATTATACCAACATCAAATACCATGAAAGCGGGGGTTATACCATGGGGAAGGGACATATAAAGCAACAAAAAAATCTTATAAATACTTTAGATACAATTGCATGAAAGAAATAAACATTTGAATACATATCTTAGGGTTCATTTCCCTAACATCAACTTATCTGACCTTTTCTGCTTGACTCAGACATATACTAGTTATTGCAAATAAAGGAAACCATGGGACCTATATTTCTTTGGGCCTGGCTTACTTCACTTAATATAATTTTTTCCAAGTCTTTCCAACTCCTAACAAATGGGGCAATGTCATTCTTTCTGAGGGAGGCATAGAATTCTATTGTGTATATATACCACATTTACTTGATCCATTCATCACTTGTGGTGCATCTTAGCTATGGTAAATAATGTTGCAATAAACATAGTCATACTGGTAGCTTTAGTGTCGTCTTGTTTGTGATCATTTAGGTAGATACCCAAAAATCGTATTGCTGGGTGATAGGGGAGCTCTTTGTTGAGTCTTTGGAGGAACCTCCATACTGCTTTCCAAAGTGGTTGAGCAAGTTTACACTCCCAATGCAGTAAGGTTCCCTTCTGTCCACATCCCTTCCAGCATCTGTTGTTATTAGAGTTCTTCATTGTAGCCATTCAAACTGGGATGACTTGGTATGTCATTGTTGTTTTGATTTGCATTTATTTTATGGCTAGGGAGATTGAGCATATCTTTCTTTGTCTATTGGCCCTGCTTCTTTCCTCTTCAGAGAAGTTTCTTTTCAAGTCTTTAGCCCACTTACTTATTGGGCATTGTTTCTTTGAAGATTTGTTTTTGAGGGATTTAATTTTTTGAGTTCCAGGTATATTTTAGATATGAGACACTTCTCCATTGTATGTTTAGTCATCAATAAAGGAGCTGAAAAACATAGAATGGAAGAAAGACAGCCTCTTCAGAAAATGGTGCTGGCAAAATTGGTTAACTACTTGTAGAAAATTAAAGCTAGGTCCTTAGATATCACTCTACACCAGAATCAACTCCAAATGCTTCAAAGACCTCTGAGTCAAAGCCGACACTCTAAAAACATTACAAGATGGAATAGGAGAAACCTTGGGTCTCCTTGGACTAGACCAGATTTTCTTAATAGAGACCCAGAAACACAACAAATCAAAGAAACGTTGGACAAATGGGATTGCATGAAATTGCAGAGCTTCTGCATGGCAAAGGACATAGCTAGCAAGATCAATAGAAAGCCCTCAGATTGGGAGAACAACTTCACTAGAGAGAATTTTTTTAAAAAGTAAAGCGAAGTGGAATTTCTGGGGCATTTAGGTCACAATGTAGAAGACAGTAGATATACTTGATGATCAAGTATAAAGTTGTAATGTACAACATGAGGATACAGGGGGCAACACTGGCCTTACAAAGGAATGAAGATAAGTAAATAGGAGTTCTTCTTCCTAATGGGGATTGCTCTTTTAGTTGTTCTTCCTTCAGTAATGGATAAGCTGAACATAATTCTTTAAGTATATCTGACTTTTGCCCCATTTGTCCCGAAATGGAAAGACTTGGAAAAATTATATTAAGTGAAGTAAGCCAGGTGCAAAGAAACATACGTCCCATGGCTTCCCTTATGTACAATAACTAGTATATGTCTGAGACAAGAAATAACCGTCAGATAAGTTGATTTTAGGTGAAATGAACCTCAAGATAAGGACTCTATATTTTCTTTCTTGCTATCGTTTCTAACATATTTATAAGTTATTTCTTTGTTGCTTTGTGTGTCCCTCCCCCACGGTATAACCCCTGTTTTCACTGTATTTGATGTAGGTATAATTTGTGGAAGTGAAGCAAAAAAAACAAATTGTTTAAATAGGTGGACTCATTGCAACAATGAGATGTACAGGACTTTAAGTCTAAAATCGAACTTTACAACCTTTGCACAAGAGTTGGGGGGAGGGATAGGAATTGATGGTTAGTGGAAACAAATTTGTAGGCAACAACGTTTGATAAGAAATGTACTCATTACCTTGCCATGTAATTTTAAGTCCTCCCTACGGTATTTTTACAATAAAAATTATTAAGAAGATACATTATATTAAACCTTACACAGTGGCTACAAACTTCATTTTAATGGTTAAATAAATATTAGCCCTCCTCAAAAAAAGAAAGAATAACAAACAATATAGTAATAATGTTGTATGTTCAACATAGAACAAAATTTCAAATTTAAATACATGAGATTTTCCTTGATATAACCTAATTATTACAAATAGGGAAAACCTGGGGACCTATGTTCCTTTAAGTCTGGCTTACTTCACTTAGTATGATGTTTTTTCAAGATCTTTCATTTTCTCACGGATGAGGTGGTATCATTGTTTCTGACGGAAGCATAGTATTCCATGTATGTGTATGTGTCTGTGTCACATTTTCTATATCTATTCATCTACTGAGGGGCATCTGGCTTAATTCCATACCTTAGCTATGGTAAATAATACTGTAAAAAACATAATTGTGCTGGTAGCTTCAGTGTGGCATTGTTTGTGGTCACATGGTTAAATGCCCAGAAGTGGGTTTACTGAATAATAGGGGAGCATTATTGTGCACATCACAGATAATCTTAGTAGATGAGCAGAATTACTCAATAGCTATGAACATATGACCATAAAAGGTGATTCCAAGTGAAATGAACTCCAAGACACATTCTTTATTGTTGTTGTTCTTAATGTACAATGTACTTTTCATCCTTTTGTGTTTTCCCCACATATGGTTTATCCCCTCTAGTCACTGTATTTGATTTTGATACCCAGGTTATCACATCTAGGAAACTAGGGAAGGGTAAGAGAAAAAAAAACAAAATGGTGAGACAAAGGACAAAGGGGGAACCTATGCAAAAGTGAAAATCACGAGACAATATGTTGGAAGTAATCTTGGGGGGGATGTTGGGAGGGACGAGGGAGAAAAATGGGGGAAAGTTAAAAAGTTATAAAAGAAATGAATTCATTACCTTACTTATGTAAGTATAACCCCTCTGTACATTACCTTGACAATAAAATTTAAATACAAAATGAAATAAAATACTTGAGAGCAGCAATACAGGAGATGGGAGTGGGGGAAATACAATAGTATACAAAGAAGAGTAGAAAAGCTGTTGGGAGCAGTAGTTTGACTTTAACATAGGAAGTAATAAACTAACATACAGATTTTCAGCCTCATGTCAGTCACTACAAAGGGAAAACAAAATGCACAATCAGCAAACAAATAGAGATAAAATAGAAAACTAAACAACTTAGGTGAAGAGATGACTTGGACCAAGAATAAGAAATGACACAATTAGAAAACAAATAACAGGCTAGTAAGTTTAAAAATTATTACCTACAATTCTATTAAAAGTTTTTTACATCAGGGTTGGGAAGGTGGCTCAGTGAAGAGCTCTTGCCTTGCATGCATGAGGCTCTGGGTTTGATTCCTCTGCACCACATAAGCAGAAAGAAAAAAGCCAGAAGTGGCGCTGTGGCTCAAGTGGTAGAGCACTAGCCTTGAACTGAAGAGCTGAGGGACAGCGTCCATTCACAGAGTTCAGGCCCCACAACCAGACCCAAAATAAATGTTTTTTACATCACAATTTGTTAGAACTATAATTCAAATCACTGTTTAATAGTAGATCATTTTAATAACAGGTTACTTATGCCTGATTTCTTAATATTAAATATTTAACATATAATTTAAATTTAATATATAAATTAAATTTAAATTTAATATATAATTTAAAATTTAGAAAAGAAGAAATTGAAACTAATTTTAATAATACATTTCATGAATTGTAAAATTGACAAGAATTAGAATTTTAAAAATAATATATGATTACTTTTTCATTGATGTGAATTAATGGAACAATTCAAAGTGTATTCTACACTTAGCTCTCATCTTGACATCAAATAATAAATTATTGCACATGACTCTTGGTATTAGGTGGAAGGGTTCAGCACTGTGGTAACACACCACACAGTACATGAGGGTATGACTCCTATCATCTAGCTTAAATTGTGGAAATTTAATTTCTTCATGCATGTTAAATTCCTTTCTAGGTGACATCTACACAGTAATATGCAATTAGATACATGAGTAGCATTTCAGATGATTCTTAAAAGTCATATTCATTAGTTAAATTTTTATTATTTTGTACCAAAAACGTATTTATAGAGAGACTGAATTTCTGAGTAGATGATGGTGTATATGTGCCAGATTACACAACTTGAGGTTCATTTTATATTCCTGACGTTGTTTCTACTCTTGGAATTAATATTCCATAAGGGGTTAAGTGTATTATATTGGATATATGAAAGTAAAATAAATGTTTATCTAAACCTTCTGTTTCATCTGTAATTTTGTAATTTCATATTAAATTTGGATTGCTTTCCCTACTGCATTGAAGAATATTGTTGGAATTTTGCTGGGTATTGCATTGTCAATTGTTTGGGGGTAATATTGCAGTTTTCACAAATGTTAATTCTTCCAACCAGGAGAATTGAAAGACTTTACATGTTCTTGAATCTCCTTCATTTACCCATTTTAGAGTTTTATCTTTTTTACAGTAGAGGTCCTTCACATTTTTAGCTAAATTAATTCCTAGTTTCGTTGTTGTTTTGTTCTGTTTAGTTTTGATTTGATTTTGAGATAATATATATGATGTTGTTTTTTTGATTCCAGCCTGGATATTCCCATTGTTGGTAACACAGAACAACTACTGATTCTTGTGGGTTTTATACCCTGCTACGTTGCTGAAGGTTCGCATCACCTTTACTAACTTGAGGGAGCAAGCTATAGGTTCCTTTAAATACAGGACCATTTCATCTGTAAAAAGGGATACTTTTCCTTCTTCCATATTTGGATCCCCATTATGTTTTTCTGTTGCCTATTGCTCTTGCTAGGAACTTCACTACTATATTGAACATTAGTAGAGAGAGTGGACATCCTTTTATCATTCCTGATTTTAATGTCTTCATGCTTCCACCATTAGGTACATGTTTATTATCTCTTTGTCATATACATACTCTGTATTATATTGAGGAATGTTCCATGCATTCCTAGCTTCTTAGACCTTTAATCATAAAGGGGTATTGGAGTTTGTTAAAAGCTATTTTTACATCTATGTATATATGATAATGTGGTTCTTGTCTCTGCTTCTGCTGATGGTTTATGTTATGTTTATTGACAAGTATATTGGATCCAATTGGATCCTAGAATGAATACTGTTTGATTATAGTATACGATTTTTTTGTTAGTTGCTGAAATTGGTTGGTGAGAATTTTATTGAGAAGTTCTGTATCAATGCATACCAAAAGCTCAGTTCATAGTTCTCTTTCTTTGATGAGTCCCTATCTGATTTGGGGAAGAGTCTAATTCTAGCTTCATAGAATGTGTTTGATAATTTCATTTCCCTTTATATTCCATTGAAGAGTTAGATCTGAGTATTGCAAGCTCTTTGCAGGCCTTAATTTCATGGTAAATCCATTGAGTTCTAGATTTTTCTGGTATGGGAAATTGTTTATTGACATTTCATTTTCATTATTTCTTATGTATTACTTCCTGGTTCAGTTCGAGTATAGGAAACCATAAATTTCTCTAGAATGCTCCAGGTGACTGGCATACGGTTTTCAAAGTACTTTCTTATAGCATTCTCAATTTTGCTTATTTATGTTGTTATGTCTAATTTTTTCTCTAATTTCTCTATTTGGGTGAGTTCTCTTATTGTATTTTCAGGGTTTTTTATATTATGAAGGTGTTATCCGGGGGGGGGGTGGTATCATTAAAATAAGTAATGAGTACATTACCCCCAACCTTGATATCCCATCCCCACAAAGTTATAAAGTTCATTTCTAACATAGCGTCTAGTGTATCTTTGTCCCACCATTTCTGTGATTTCCCTTCGTTCCCCAAATCAGATTAACTTAGGTATAAGACAAAGGGTATGGAAATCAAAAACAGTGACTACAGGGAATAAACCAAAGTGGAAAACGTAAATAGAAATAACAAAAACAGTTCACTATACAATTATCTTGTATCCATTTCTTGGAGCTCATTTCAATAAGCATAATTTTCTATGGTGATATGCATATAGCTATTTAGCTATTGTGCTCTTTTCTAAGAATATCCTAGGTATATTCTAGTTTTTCCAAATGACTGAAAACATGTACCCTATGAGTTTTTGGGTCTGGCTCTTTTGACTTATTATGTTTTCCAAGTCTTTCCTTTTCCTTACAAATGGGGCAAGGTCATTCTTTCTAAAGGAACCATAGAATTTTGTTGTGAATGTATATGACATTTTTTTGACCGATTCATCTACTGAGGGACATCTGTTTTGGTTTCATATCTTAGTTATGGTAAATAATGCTACATTGGACATAGTTTTGATAGTAGCGTTAGTGTGGCTTTGTTTGTGGTCATTTGGGTAAATGCCCAGGAGTGGGATTGCTGGGTCATAGGGGAGCTCTTCTGAGAAACCTGTACACTTCTTTATGGAATATTTGTGCAAGTTTACATTTCCACCAGTAGTTTAGTAATGTTCCTTTTTGTCCATATCCCCACCAGCCCAGCATCTGTTATTATTAATTTTCTTCATAATGGTCATTCTAACTGGGGTGAGGTGGAATCTCAATGTTGCTTTGATTTGCATTTCTATGGCCAGAAATGATGCATATTTCTTCATGTGTCTATTGGCCATTCATATTTCTTCTTCAGAGAGGTCTCTCTTTCAATCTTTAGCCCACTTACTAAGAAGGTTGTTGGTTTTTGATTATTTGTTTTTTTGGGGGGTTAACTTTTGGGGCTCTAAATATATTTGAGATATGAGGCCATTGTCTGTTGCAGAGCATGTAACGATCTTCTCCCAATTTGTGGGCTTTCTATTTATCTTTCTATCTATATAAATTCTCTTCTTAGTCAGATTGGGTACGGGTAGGTCAATTCTGTTAATTTATTGAAAGAACCAACTCAGTTTTGTTGATCTTTTTATGTTTTATTTTGTCTTTATTTAGGTATTTCTGATTTAATTTTTTTGGTAGGTCGTAGGGCTTGAACTCTGGGCTTGGGCACTGTCCCTGTGCTCTTCACCTCAAGACGAAAGCGTTACCATTTGAGCCACAGTGCCACTTCCGGGTTTCTATTGTTTTATTGGAGATAAGAGTCTCAGGGACTTTCCTGCCAGGGCTGGATTTGACCCTCCATCCTCATATCTCAACTTCCTGAATAGCTAGGATTACAGGAGTGAGCCGCCACCTGTGCGCAACTTTGATTTACTTCTTTTTTGTTTCTGTCTACTGCTTTGGGTTTGGGCTTGTTCCTGTTTTCAAGAAGTTTGAGGTATATAATTAAAATACAGACTTGAGATTTCCCCAATTGCTTGATGTAGGCACTCATAGGTATACATTTTCCTCTGTGTACTGCATTTACTGTGTCCCAGAGGAATTGTTATTTTGTGTGTTCAATTTGTTAAATTTCTGAAACTTTCAGATTTTCATTATAATGTATTCAGTGCCCCACTGGTCATTCAGTAATGTGTTGTTCAGTCTTCATGTGTTTGAGAATTTTTTTTTTTTTTGCTTTAGCTGTTTAATTCTAAGTTTATTCTGTTGTGGTCTGACATGATTTGGCAAGTCAATTTATTTTTCTTTCATTTTGGATAGAATTTCTATGTAACATAAGATATGTTCTATTTTAAAGACTCTTCCAAGAGCTGCTGAGAAGAATGTTTCTATTGATGTATATTCTGTAGATGTCTGTTAGGGCTAGGCGCTCAATGTAGTTATTTAGGCCTGCAGTTTCTTGGTTTAGTTTTTCCTGGATGACCTATCCAAGGATAACAATGATGTGTTGAGATGTGTTTTTAGGTTAAGTAGTATTTGGTTGATGAAGTGGGGGTGCTCCAGGATTCAGGGCATTGATGTTTAGACTTTTTTATATCCTCCTAATGGAGAGTTGCTTTTTATCAATATATAATGTCTCTTCCTCCTATTTTTAATTTGAATTCTATTTTATCTTATGTTAGTAATTCTACTGTGGACTGTTTATGGTGTCCATTTGCTTGAAATTTTTCCTTCCAGCCTTTCAGTTTGAGTATGTGTTTGTTTTTGTCAATAAAATGTGTCTCTTGTAGATACTAGATGGATGCATCTTGTTTTTTGATACTAGTATCTAATCTATGTCTTCTATTTGGAAATTTAAGTACAATGATATTGAGAGTTAAGACTTTGAAATATTTGATAAGTCCTGCTGTGTTATGCACCTGTTGTTAGGAGCTGTGCCTCATCTACTCTTAATATATTTACCTTGTTCTCTGGTGGGGAGCATTCTATGTAACCAGTTCCTGTTCTTCTTGATCTTCTCTATGTAGGATATATTTGATTAACTTCTATCCTGCTGATTTGGTGGAGATACATTGTTTCAACTTTTTTTGTCATGAAATATTTTTATATATCCTTTTAATATAAAGGATAGATTGGCTTGGGACCGTATTCACGGTTGGTAGTTGTTTGCCTTTAATGTTTGTCATACATCATGCCAGGCTCTCCTTTTTACCATATCAGCTAAGAAATCTGTATTTATTCTGACTCTATATCTTTTATAAATAATCCATCTTTTGCCAGGTGTGGATTTGATCTTCTGTTGTGATTTCTTTTTCTGGATTTAGGTTTTTGTCTAGACCATTAAGCGTAGGAGAAGAGATCAGTTGTGGTGAGATGTTGTCATGTTAATACTTGTGGTTACAAGGACAGTTCGGACTGTCCAGTGGTAAGGTGAATTGAGTCTGTGTTTAGATGTGACTGTCTCTGTTCATGATTTATTTCCCATGTGGCCCTTTGTTTCCACACTTTAGTTGTGCTTTTGAATATGTTGGCCAACACAGCAGTCACCTGCCTGGCTGGGTAACTTTTCATAGATTTCTGTTTCCTTGTGAAGACAGTATAAAATCTTCCTCTGAATTTTATATCTATATATAATTATAGCTCACTTGGTGTGAACCTCTAGAATTGGAGTATCTTCTAGGACTCTCAATATCTGTTTCATTAGAGAGAGCTAGGGTAATTTTCTGTTGTTATTCTGCCATTGTTTTTCCTCTTCCTCAGGTTTATTTATTTATATTGTGGATTTTTTCACATAATTTATGATTTGTGATGATTGTATCAGATTTTTTTTTTTTTTTTTTTTTTTTTTTTTTTTTTTTTTGTCGGTCGTGGGGCTTGAACTCTGGGCCTGGGCGCTGTCCCTCAGCTCTTCAGCACAAGGCGAGCGCTCTACCACTTGAGCTACAGCGCCACTTCCGGTTTTCTGGTGGTTTATTGGAGATAGGAGTCTCATGGTCTTTCTTGCCCGGGCTGGCTTTGAACCGCGATCCTCAGATCTCAGCCTCCTGAGTAGCTAGGATTACAGGCGTGAGCCACCAGCGCCCGGCTTATTTTTGTTTTTATATTTGTGGTACTTTGAAATAGTGATTCCAGGCTTGTATGAAGAGACAGTAATAATATGAAATGTGAAGAGCCTAAGGCTTAAAGAGGTACAATGAAGGCCTAAGTAACTCCATTACAGGCTAACAACCATCTTGTGAGGTATGAATTATTAATAGAACCATGGGTTTGACCAAGAAATGACACAAAAAGAAAAACAATTCCTGGACAACTGAGACATAAATGATCCTTGGGAAAGCCACAGGAATTTTCTCCAGATGCATTGACCAAACACTGGGTGGCCATGCAGGACAAGGTGACCCAGTGGCCAGACAATTCTCATCAATATCACATCCATAATAATATTAGCCAATCACATATGTATAGCATAGTTTGCTTAAAATGTTAACAAATCCTGTAATTTCTCATGTAAAACTTCCTTAAAGTTGTTTGTTCAATACTATAAAAAAAAACTGTGCTTATTCTACGCTCGGGGCTTCTTAGCATCACCGGTTACCGAGTGCGTGGAGGATCAACCTCGATCTTGCAAATAAACGACTCCTTTGTTATTTGCATTAGTCGTTGTCTCTGGTGGTCTTCAGGGGGTCTCGAGTCCAGGTACAACAAAAGGGGCTCATCTGGGCTCTCCCTTATAAGCTCACCCAGACACCTGATCAGGGAGTAGCAAAGAACAGCCGGTAAGTTTTGTAACTGTGATATTTGTGTAGTTTTCAGGTTGCGTCTTGGAGTTGGCAAGAAAACCTTGTGGACGTGCTATAAGGCAGCCAACGGGACCAGTGGGAGAGGTCCTCCAGATGCCCGGAGAAGGGAAACTATTCACTAGTGCGGACATTTGGGCCCATCTGTAGTCCTGAACTGTCTGCTTGATAGTTTACAGGGTAGACTGTCCACTAGTGCGGACATTTGGAATGTTTCCTGTCTTTAGTCCGGCACTTTTTGTCTGACAGTCTACCACCCAATCTATCACCCGCATGCAGTTACTGTGTCTTCTCTTAAAATCTATGTGTCTGTCCGTATTGTGGCTTTCATTGAACATTTCCTCTTTCATATTCATCCTGACACAGATGCCTGGAAACCCTGTTTGCCTCCATGTAAAATTGTTATTCTTTGTTCATTTTCTTGTCCAACAATAATTACCTTCTCTTTCAGACTCTCTTGTCTTCTCCTTCGAAGGGTGAAATTTGGCTTAGAAAGTTGGCCCACTTGAAGCAAAGCTAGAGTCGAGTAGTCTTTTACCCGATGACATTGCTGAAACATCACCTAGTGTCTCCGTCTATCTCTTTGGGATCTTAAACAGGCCAGCGAATCCACACTTTTCTCCTTGAGACACTCTGAGTTGTGGTTTTATCCTAAATCCCCAAAAGCACCAGTTGTTTAATTTTGTGATATTTGTAATTGCCTTCCTCCTTTTTTCTTGTCTTGTGTGTGGATTGATATACGCTGAAATGAGTCAGAACCAAAGTACACCTCTTACCTTTCTGACAGATACTTTTAAAGACGTTAAGGAAGGAGCTAACAATTTAGGTGTTAAAGTTAAAAAAGAAAAAGTACTTTGTGCAAGTCAGAGTGGCCTACTTTTGAGGTTGGATGCCTGCCCCCAAACAACTTTTAATCTAAACACCATTTGGGAGGTTAAATGTAGGGCTTTTCTCCCAGGAAGTGCAGGACACCCTAATCAGATTTCCTATATTTTAGTATGGCAGAATTTGGTGCAGGAACCTCCAAAGTGTCTGTTGCCCTTTCCACCCTTTTCTGTCGATAAAAACAACATTTTAGCATTAGAAAAGGTTGTGTGAACTACCCCCTCAGCCTCCTTATATACAATTTTACAGGAAAAAAGTGAAGATCTTCTCTCATTAGACTCTGATCTCCTCCCATACACTTCACTGCTGCCTCCTCCACCCCTCATGGAGGAAGGGGAGGCATCAAGAGATGAGGAACAAGGAGCCAGCAGCAACTTGGAAGGGCCAGCAGGAAGAACTCGTGGTAGCATTCAGAGAGCTGCCAGCCTGAGACTCCCTGACACCACCATGTTGTTGCTGTTCAGAGAAATTGGGCCACCAGAAAAAAACCAGAAACCCCTGACTTCAGTGTTGGCCCTTTCCACCAGTGACTTATATAATAGGAAAACACAAAATGCAAATTTTTCAGATAACCCCAAGGATTTGATTTATCTCCTAGATAGTGTAATGTTCATGTGCCAGCTGACCAGGGATGATTGCCAGCAGTTACTTCGGGTCTTGTTCCACACGGAAGAAAGAGAAAGGATTCAAACTGAGGCTAGGAAACTGGTTCTGGGGGATGACGGGTAGCCTACTGCTAAACCTGATTTCACCAATGCATCTTTTCCATTAACCAGGCCTCGAAATGATGGTTGGGACTACAACACGGCAGAACGTAGGGGGAGATTAAGGGTCTATCCCCAGACTCTAATGGCGGATCTCAGGGAAGTAGCCTGCAAACATACCAATTTGGCTAAAGTTTACATGGTCTTACAGGGAAAGAAACCCTACGATGCCTAAATAGTCGAGGTCTACACATACATTAGTGCACTTACTGCCAAGAAATATTGCATTAGGTCAAAGAATGTGCTAAGAAAGGGAAACTAAACAAAGCAGTGGCAGCCCCATAGAACCTCGACACTAATGGCTAACAGTACTGCTAATAATGAATAAAGATGTCAAGGTTCAATTCCCTTCCCTGAACCCAGGGTAGCACTGAGAGTGGATGAGACTCCAGTAAAATTTCTAGTGGATACTGGGATCCAGTACTCTGCTTTAATAAAGCCCTAAGGAAAAGTCTCAGATAAAATCTCTTGGGTGTTGGGCTAGGATGTAGCTCAGTGGCAAAGCGCTTGCCTAGCAAGTACAACGTCCTGGGTTCGATCCCCAGTACCAAAAAGAAAAGACAAAAAGTACAGTTAAAAAAACCCAAATAACAACAAAAAACCTCTTGGGTGCAAGAAGTAATGGGAATTAAACAATACTCATGGACCACCGAAAGAACAGTGGACCTGGGGATGGGATGAGTGTCCCACTCATTCTTCGTTATTCCAGAAAGCCCTTATCCCTTATTGGGAAGAGACTTGTTAACCAAGGTCAGGGCACAGATTCACTTATATCCAGAAGGTCCCCAGGTGGAGGATGCTCAAGGAAGACCAATACAAGTATTGACTCAGGGCCTGGAAGATGAGGACCGGTTGCTCCAACCACCCTAGACTCCTGACCAAGAAATCACCTATTGGCTGGAAAGGTATCCAGAAGCTTGGGCAGAGACTGGTGGAGTGGGACTAGCGAAACATATACCAGCTCTCTTCATCAAAGTAAAATCAGGGGTGGACCCAGTTAGAGTTTGACAGTACCTTATGTCCATGGAGGCACATGGGGAATTACACCCCACATTAGGCGTCTGCTAGACCTGGGTGTATTGCGACCCTGCCAGTCAGAGTGGAATACTCCCCTGCTACCAGTCTGCAAGCCCAAATCTAATGAATGTAAGCCAGTACAGGACTTCAGGGGAGTCCATAAAAGGGTAATGGACAATCACCCAACCATACCGAACACCTACACTCTCCTGAACACCCTGCATCAATATAGGCAGTGGTACATTGTATTAGATTTGAAAGATGCCTGTTTCAGCCTACCCTTGGTGCCCAAAAATCAAGTTCCCTTTGCCTTTGAGCGGACAGATGTCAAAGGAGGTGTCAATGGATCTGGACAAGACTCATTCAAGGATTCAAAAACTCACCAACACTCTTTGACAAAGCTTTGCATGAGGACTTGGGTGAGTTTAGGGGAAGCCACACTGGTCTGACTTTGTTGCAATATGTGGGTGACTTATTAACTGCTGGTGCAACTGAAAGAGAATGCATCCACGGAACAGAAGATTTACCCCAGATATTGGGAAACCTTGGTTAATGAGCATGGGTCAAGAAAGCACAAACCTGCAAATCAGAGGTAACTTACTTGGGTTATTTATTGAAATGGGGGCAGCGATGTCTCACCAAAGACAGAAAATAAACTGTCCTTCAAAATTCCAACACCACGGTCACAGCACCAAGTAAGGGTGTTTTTGGGTTCTGCCACCTTTTGCCATCTGTGAATCCAAGGGTTTGCAGAGCTGGCTAAACCTCTTTACGAGGAGAAGCAACTGTTTCAATGGACAGAGGAAGCTGAATGAGCCTTTGAACAGATAAAAAGTGCCTTATTATAAGCCCCAGTGTTGGAACTCCCTAAGGCCAGTAAACCCTTTTATTTATATGTGGATGAACATAATGGAATAGCAAAAGGAGTCCTAACCCAATATTTGGGCCCGTGAAGAAAACCAGTAGCCTACTTGTTAAAGAAATTAGACTCAGGAACAGTAGGATGGACACCATGTCTGAGAATGATAGCGGCTACTGCCCTGATGGTAAAATACACAGATAAATTAACCATGGGACAAGAACTGTATGTGACCACCCCCCACACTATTGAGGGTGTGTTAAAGCAACCACCAGATCGGTGACTCAGCAATACCCAACTAACCCATTACCAAGGAATGCTACTCAACCCTCTCAGAATCAATTTTCAGGCTCCCTCGGCTCTCCATCCTACTAGATCAGGATCTAAACATGCCACTACATAACTGCTCAGAAATCCTGGCACAAGTCCATAACATCCAAGAGGACTTAAGGGTCCAGCCATTGCTGGATGCTGAACTCGTGTGGTTTACAGATGAAAGCAGCTTTATTCATCAGGGAGAATTATGCGGGAGTGGCAGTAGTGACTGAGACTGATGTGGTCTGGGCTGAACCTCTACCAGTAGCCATATCAACACAGAGAGTCAAGTTAATAGCCCTGACCCAAGCTCTAACACTGGGAAAGGACAAAAGGCTAACTGTGTACACTGACAGTCCATATGCATTTGCAACGGCTCACGTACACAGAGCTATTTACAAAGAAAGATGATTACTGAAATCTGAAGGAAAAACCATCAAAAATAAAGATGGAATCTTGGCTTTAATTAATGCTCTTTGGCTGCCTAAGTTAGCCATTGTTCATTGCCCTAGACATCAAAAACCTAAAGATGCTGTGAGTAAAGGCAGTACCCTGGCCTACAGAATAGCCCAGGAGGTGGCATTACAAAGCCACTCTATAATGATGATTAAAACCCAGACCCTGGTACAAGAACTCTTCAGGATACTCCAATATACACCACAGAGGACTTGAAATGGCACAATGTATAATGGTTGGTGGAGAGATTTTAGGAGCAACATTATACTAGCCATGAACTGGTGGATAAGATCACATTTTTTTCTTTCCTTTACTTATATATTTTTGTTGGTGGTGGTCTTGACATTTGAACTCTGGGCCTGGGCATTGTCCCTCTGCTATTCAGCTCAAGGCTAATGCTCTACCACTTGAGCCACAGTGCCGTTTCCAGTTTTCTTGCAGTAAATTGGAGAAAAGAGTCTCCGTGACTTTCCTACCGGGGCTGGCTTTGAACTCCAGTCCTCAAATCTCAACACCACCCAGCTTAGGATCACATTTCTAACAGTGTACACTCAGCATATGTAATTTGTATATTCATCTATCTTTATATGAAATCTTGAGTTAAAAATCTGGACTACAGCTTAGACTTTACACTCAAAAAATGTTTGTAGTTTAAAAGTTGATTCTACTGGATAAATGAAACCTAAGAATGTAAAGGAGTCTCGGAAGTTCAGTTTGCATCCAGCCTGGGCAGAACAGTGTTTGAGACACTATCTATAATTAACCAGCCAAAAGCTGGATTGGAAGAATGGCTTAGGTGATTGAATAACAGTCATGAGCAAGAATGATGAATAAGAGCTTGAGGCTTTTGCAAACATACATGTAAACATACACATACACACAGAGGCCCTTATATGTGCCTCTGAAGCAACTCTCAGAATATGTAGAAAAGTTAGAAAACAATAGAAAAGATTTCCTGAGTAAAACTAGAATCAAGTAATAATTTTTAAAATGAGAAAATCCTCAAATGAACTTTCTTCAAAAAAGTTGGAGAATATTACATAGGTAAAGACCAGAGATAGTAAGAGAGTCAAGTAGTCAATATTAAAGGGATTGGATCTATGGAGGAATGAATCAGAGACCCGGCAGATGCATTGAAAATGTTCATACCCTGTGTCAAATGTTAGAACATCTTTGAAAATAGTACATGAACAGTCTGAGAAGTCCAGTGGATAATATCACTGGAGAAGTTCAGAATTGCTAATCTGTATCTAGATTAAATAAACCAAGAAGGGGCTGGGAATGTGGCTCAGTGGTAGAGAGCTTGGCTTGCATTCATGTAGCCCTGGGTTTGATTCCTCAGCACCACATAAGCAAAAAGAAAAAAGCTGGAAGTGGCTTTGTGGCTTAAGTGGTAGAGCGCTAGCTTTGAGCTGAAGAGCTAAGGGACAGCACCCAGGCCCAGAGTTCAGGCCCCATTACCGGACCCAAAAATAAACAAAAAAACAAATAAGTAAATAAAGAAAGAAACTATGGTGTGGCAATGTGATACAAGCCTTGAATTCGAGCACTCAGACTGACAGGAGATTAGAGACTGTAATTATTACTGATACCTTCCCTGAAGCAGGTAGTATAATTTTGTCTTAATAAAACAAACCAAACAAGATAGGAATGCACTGTTGGAAGTTTGGGCTAATTTCTTCATTATGGTTTGAAAAGCCAAGTTTTCTATTGAAATGCAACTGGTATATAACCCTCAGTTGTGTTTTAAATGCTCTCTTCATTACAGAACATTCATAGATGCAAAATGGTTCATGATTCCCATCCAAAATTTGAAAAAGTAAGTAATCATCATTCTGTTTGGTTCCAAGGAAAGGATGAAGGATTACAAAAGCTTAAGCCTGGAGGAATAGCAAAGTTCATCTAATGTAGGTCTTTATAGCTCTTGCTAAATTAGAGTTAAGACTTCAAAAAATACTTTGGTTTCGTTTGTAATTTCATATTCTATAGGATACTACAATTTTTTTTTTAGGTAGAGGGTTTAATTGACAAATTTATAAATGTTTCTTGCATTCTATTTGCCTAGCATATTGTTTCAAGAAAGTTATAATTAGAACTCAGTTAATAGATAATTCTAACTGCTCATGTAGAAAATGATAATATGAATAATGTAGACCGAGTTGCCAACAAATTGATGATACTAATTTATAAATTTAGAAAAAGCAATTTTTTGAGACTTTAATATAACATGGTATGAAGAGAATAATTGTGTGACATCTTCTTTCTTCTACCTGTATGTAACACAAGAAGCAATTTCCTTAATTACGTGCCTCTGTATACAGTGAGAAAAATGCTAGGTTTGGGGTTTGTTTTTATTTTTGTTTTTGTTTTATTGCTTTGTCATGGGGCTTGAACTCTGGACCTGGACACTGTCTCTGAGCCTGTTAAGCTCAAGGCTTGTGCCCTAACACTTCAACCTCAGTACCACTTGTGTCTGGCTTTTACTGAGAAGTTTATTGGAGATACGAATCTAGGGAACCTTCCTGCCTCATGGGCTTTGAACTGTAATCTTCCGATCTTAGCATGCTGAATATCTATGATACTTAAAAAAGTATAAATATAAATAATATTTGCAAGAATACCAGGTGAGGAAAAATGTTGCAACCCAGTTTATTGTGGTGTTCTGTCCAGAACACGGAGGGCATCACATTAGCAGAGGTGTAGTATTTTTCCCAATAGAGATAAGCTATTTGTGATGTGAATTAAGGGAATTTTGAGGTGCACCCTACAAGTTGAAAACTGTTGGTCTAGGATGACTTTATGGCATAAATTATGGGATTGATGGTCATAGAAATAATAGCTTAATCTGATAAACAATTGCTTACTCTTGAAGAATTAATTATAACCGACGCTTTACAGTTTTATCCTATACCAGAATGTGGCTATTTTTCTGTTCACTTCTCAATCTGTAACACCCCATTGGAAAATGCATCTATTGCAGAATTACATAACATGGAAACAGGTACTATTTTGAATCTCTCAGGTATGGAATGTTCAGAATTTTAAAGTGAGTAATTATTAGTCATAGGAATTTTGAAGAACATACATATTCTTTCCTCTTAAAAAACTTATTTACTTTTAAAAGTTATGGGTTTCCATAGAATTAAGCGGTTTTCGGTTTTAATATGAGAAAGTACTAGTTAATTCTTTTTTGAAAATATTGGCAAGTATATTGTGAAAAAATTGTCTAGTTGGATAACATTCAAGTTGGTGGCCCTCCCATAAAGAAGGGGTAATTCATTCAAATTAGATGCCAAATAGTACTGATTTTTTTTAAAGTTACTACATAAAGAACAATATTTACTATACCAATACAGTGAAATTTTATTTCATGCTGTTTTTTTAAAATTTAATTTTAATGTGAAAGTGATGTGCAGTGGTTTAGCAATTGTAAGTCAGTGAATACATAACTTTTCAAACTTATTATCCCCTCTCTCATTTTTCTCACAGTTTTACTTAACCCCAATACCCCTCACAAGTTGTAATGTACATTTCCAACATATTGTCTTCTGAGTATTACTATTGCATTGGTTTTCCTTTTCTCCTTTATCTCGCCATTTTGTTGTTCCTCTTCCCTTCCCTAATTAAGGTAAATGTATACACAATACACAGGGTACCAAAATCAAACACAGTAGGAGATAAACCATAGGGGAAAAACCCAAGGAAAATAGAAATCACATAGTACATTAAAAACAACTGCAAATAAATATCTCTTTCCATATCTTAGAGTTCATTTTGCTCAGCATCATGTTCATATATAAGCATAACAAAGTCACTGGAAAATAATACTTTCATGGGTACTATATCATGAAAACAACATGTTAACTGTTTTTGATGGTAAAGGTGGAATTAGGATTGGTAAATTCGCGATTCTGATAAAGGAATTTCAAAAGAGTTTTAAAATTATGACAGGTAAATGTTAATTGTTCAAAATTTTAACTTAGCCTATTAAGAAAATTTAAAATTGCCTGAGAAAATAGGCTTTCATGCAAAGAAATTCATGGAGACTTAGCTGAGAAGGAGCAATGTGGGTAAGATGGCTCATTTTCACAGTAAACAAACAAACCTCACAAACCTTGTTGTAAATCCTGTAGGTTCCCATGAGAATTGTCCTTACCCAGGAAATATACTCTTACTGCGTGAAACAAGGTTGTAATCGAATTTAAATTCAAAGCTTTTTTTTTAAAATAAGACATCAAAATTTGTGAATTGACCTTTAATTACTAAACAGTAATTCCCTTAAAAAGATAATTTGAGTCAAAATATTTAGGGAGAAAGTGCCCTTCACAATGAAACAACGTATTGAGTTTACACTTTTCTGTTTTAATACTTTCCACAATGTCTTTGCATGTGAAGCACTGAAACACAGAAAAAAATCTGATTGGATACTTCAAACCAGTGATTTCACATTTCATAGTAGCTTAAAAAATCTAATATCCTTATTAACATGAGATAGTGAAGACTTCTTTTTTTACATAAGCCAGAAAGTTTGGGGATCAGAAAAGAATTGAGCAAATTGAAAAGGTAAGAAAACACATTATTAGAAACCCTAGCTAAGCATTTTGGTTTCAGCAATGGAGGGGACCAAAACTTTTTGATATAGATTGTCTTAATGTTTTTGATACCTAAAGAGATTTTACAGAGCCTATTTGGCTCAGTATAATGAAGAACAAATTGAATGAAGACATGACAATAAATTCCACCTCCAAGTAAAAGAGTTTTCAAAGAGAAACCATGAAGATGTAGCAGTGGGGGACGTCTTATAGTCCTTCAGCTTCACTAGACTTGAAGCCAAGAAGTTGTGATTAACTGGAAATCAAGCAAGAGCTAAGAGGAGGACATAGAAGTAGGACATAGAAGTATTGTCCTTTGTAACAGACAATGTCATCCAAGGAATCGGTGATTTAACTCTATTCTTCTCCATATATCATGTTGAGCAAATACAAGACCAAGAGGAAAATAATCTATTTAAATAATTTTGCAAAGAATACCTTCACTGTTCCTGATATGGTATCTAAGGAGAGTCTTAAGAGAGAAGATAAAAGTCTTAAGAGAGACGATAATAGTGGAGTATTCTTAGGTTTCCTCTAAATATCTTTTTAGCAAAATATATCGTTGAGGTTAGAAGTGATTGAACCAAAAAGTGGTTGAGTACTTATTTTTGTGGGCACTTTAGACACAAGAAAATTTCAAGGTAAAAGAAAAATGAAAAAAAATTATAGCCAAATAGTTGTGATTATAGGTTCTTCGACTGGATTTTTGGAGACAAAGTTTTGCAGTAGTGTTGGTCCTCATTAACATAGCTGTTGGGTTTTCGTGGCAACCAAATGAAAAGGGGAAGTTTAATGGACTCGCTTGAACAAGTGAACAGCATGATAGAAAATAATGGCAAATAATATTTAATGAATTATTTTGAACAATTACTTTGTGAAAACAAAGAAGGAAAGAAAATTCAAAATCACATGACGTTATTAAAAGTATGAAAATGGAGTAGTGAAGAGATTGAGAGGAAACATAGAGGACTATTTTCTCTCCAGTGGAGTAATAGGTTCTTGATCTTGCTTCTTCCGTTCTTCTTCACAAGCTATCAAGTGTGCCTCAGGACTGGAGTATCCAGTTCAGACAAAGAGCACTCGCAGAAGAAAATATTTGCAGTAGCTATAGGTGATTTATAACCTTAGACAATCTTTTTAAATCTGTTCAAAATTCTCCCCTACCCCAAGCTTCCCTCTTTGAACAGCTTTCTTTGCTTTTCCAAAGACCGCCCTTCATTAACAGCTTAAAATTTTGAGAGGTCATATTCATACTCTTTAGAGATTGCTGTTTGGTTGTGATTTTTGTGTGTTTTTATTGTTGTTTTTAAGTGAATTTCAAAATGTTGTGCAAGTGTGTTACAATTAAATATGTCCATCTAATTGTACAATGCTCCTGGATCAGAGTCACTCCTTCTATCAACCTCAACCAACCCTTTCTCCAAGATTGAGTTCAGATTTAGCACTTCCTTTATTACATATGTACATTGAGTATTCTAGCTGTACTTGCCCCTTGTTCTATTTTTCATTCGTTCTATTTCTTGAATATTGTTCCTCTCTGGTTTCAATTTCCTGATAGTCATTCTGTTAAACTGCCTGTTAATACTTTGAAAGGTTTATATGCATTCCATGGAGTTTCACTCCCACATACACTTGAACTGTTGTCAGCTTATATTTCCATAATTCATTAATCTGCAATAACAATTTGCAAGACTGGAGATGTTAAGCACTTAGACATGATTTTATTCTCATTCATTTGGAAGATTAATCTTTAATCAATAAGAAAGTTTAAAAATGGCTTAGAATTTATTCCTAACTACCAGTTTTTATAAATATCTTTGGATAATGGTGTGTGATTATTTTATTTTACATAGGATAATTTTTTCTACTACCTATATGTTTTGGAAAAAGAAGAAAACTAAAATTTACTTCTTAGAGGAATATGACAGAAATAGAAGATAGATTTTGTTTATCACATCTCTCATCAGTACCCATATTCAAGACTTAAAATCATATTTCTTACTATGTTAGACAGATAGGGAAAACATAAACCAACAAATGATAAGGCAGCTATTAGTGACTTTTTAAAATGTACCTTCTTATTTGATGAAATTTACTTTGTTAGCTAATATTTGTGTTTGAAATATGGGAGGCTGATCTATTTAACACATTTCTGGAAGGCACCTACTAAACAACACAAATGGTGAGGGGTCCTATTTCTACACTTTAATGAATGGTTTAACTTGTTTGGTATTAGTGCTGGGTAGGTAAATCAACTCTATTGTAACTTGCTCCCTACACTTGAAAACCTTGTAAAGTCACTATCATCTACTTGTCAAGGTTATTTTGGCAAATGTGATTTTAAATAGTTTATTTGAAAATGAATATACGTTAGGGAGATAAAATGTAGGTTATCATTGGTTTGAGAATGACAACATTTTTACACTACAGAACCTAGTTTTACTGAACTACCAGTGTTTTGAAGCACTAAGGATCTTCACAGTTAATGCTATTCTAAATTATATTTGACCTCTAAATCAAGTATTCCTAGCCTTGGTAGACCAATTATGTATCTATTATTACAGAAACTATTTTTTGGGGAGGTTGTCCAGTCGTGGGGCCTGAACTCTGGGCCTAGGCACTGTCCCTCAGCTCTTCAGCTCAAGGCTAGCACTCTACCACTTGAGCCACAGCGCCACTTCCGGCTTTTTTCTTTTTGCTTATGTGGTGCTGAGGAATCGAACACAGGGCCTCAGGCATGCAAGGCAAGTGCTCTACCACTGAGCCACCTTCCCAGCCCTACAGAAACTATTTTTTTGGCTGCACTGAAATCTTTCATTAATCATTAGGAGAGGAGTACTAAAAATAATCGTGTTCATTTGTGATTTTGTTCACTCATATTACAGTACTTTCTCTCAGACTTTGTGATCTCATCTTTCATTTTAAGTTGCCTTGCATTTCACAATTGATTTCTGCTTATTCTTGTAAGGAATTGGGGTCCTGAAATAATGTAGGAAATGAGAAATTGAGATGAGTCTTCAATTCTTTTGTAGAAAGATTCACTGTGTGAAATTTAAAATCAGCACATATAAATATAAAATATATAAGCATATATAAAATAAAAATTGTTTTGCATTATTGTGTTGTGGTTAGGGAATCAAAAGAAACTCTGTTTTAAAGTATTATTCGTTTATCTCTACCTCAGATTTTGGTAGAGTTAGACTTAAAGCTTTAACATTTGTAGATTTACAGCCTAGAGCTAAGAGGAAAAACTATGATTAAAGCATTACCAATTTAAGGCCTAATATGAAGGAGAAACATATGGTCTTCTCCAGGAGCTATGGAAATATTTGGTGATAGAAAGTCAGTAGTGTAAATTCCTGCCAGGTTGGATGATAGACAGGCTAGAACAGTAGGTAATCATGCATATGAACAATTTTTTCACCTTCTTGGCTTTAGCTACTTTTGAAATGATAAGTATAATAAACAATTATATTTTGATAAAATACCTTCCATTCTGAACAATTCTGTCTGAACTGTTCATCTCTCTATGATCCCTTGTAACTAAGATTAGTTTTGTTCCAGTAAGACAATCTATGCTGTCAGGGTAAGATATTCTGGTTGGTCTGTTCCTACATGGAAGAAGGGTAAACGTTCAGGTAGACATTTGTCCCAGCAAGACCTCATTTGGGAAATTTTAAGCTGCAGAAGTTTAGAAGTAGCTCTTAAGTAAGGCTTACTTTGAATCCATTAGCTCTACAAAGCTAACTGAGTTGATAAATAAGTACCTGAAAAGCCATCACCTTTGGACTTAGTTGAAAAGGTTTCAAAGTATGATCAAATTTAAAATGAAAATGACAAAATAGACACTGAAAAAAATTGTAAATGTGAGTAATTGACCAAACGATATGTTTTTTCCACTATACACAGAATTTTAGAGAAATAAGATCAATAGCATTTTTAGGAACATTAAGAGTTCCTTGTTACAAATGGGGAACCATGGATATATGCCTGTATAAAGATTGCAACATTAAGTACTTAAATTTAGAGGGTACTGCATGCTTCAGAAGCAGGTCTACCCAAATTACAATACAGAGTTTAACATGGCACTTGCACAAAGATGATATGAAAATTTGTGAAGTATTCCATAATTTTCATTATTCTGATGCAAGAAATGAAAAACAGTTATTAAAAAGCTAATTACAAAAAAACAAGTGTAAAAATACATGTAATTTATAGAACTAAAGGTTAGTTTGACATCAGTGTATTAATTCTTCCCCTTAGAAAGGCCTTTACATAGCATAACCTTTACAAAAATTGAAATTAGATAACATTGTAATTTTATCCCAAAGAAATAAAATAATATAAGGACCTAGGAAAAAAAAAGAAATCTTAAACTTCTTCTATATGGAATGCAATCTGAAAGGACACATTTATTAATGAAACTATACATTATATAACAATGTAGAATTCCAAGTATTATATCTGGGAGCGAATGAAATAGATTATGGATATTATACAAACATAGATATACTTTTTTCAGAAAACTACGAGGAAAAACTTTAGTTTCTATACTATTCATTTCAACAGATAAGTTAAAATTATTTCTGATTTAAAAAAATCACAAACTGCAGAAATCATTATAGATGTATACAAACAACTCTTGAATACATTTTGACATCAAAGTCAGGCAATTCACTTGGAAGAATACCATGGAATCCATGAATTTTTAAAGTAAAATACTGCTGTTACTTTGTATTGTGAAAAAAAATTAAGGGACACAAAGGATGGACTGGCATTTTGAAATTTAAGAAACGTAACCAAACCATTATGACTTAGGAGAACAATTTGTACAGCCTTCCACAACTTCAAAGAGGTAGTGATACATACTTATCCTTTTGGCAATATTAAATGCAGTTTCTTCCAAGTTTTTCTTCAGACCTGGTTTGATATAATGGTTCAAGAGAGTATCTTTTCTATTTCTATTCCCAGCAGCAAGATGCAGGGCAGTCAAGAGGCCTTATTTTGGGTATTGGTATCTGCATCATGATGAATTAAGAAAGAAGCCACTCTAATATTATTGTACATATAAGCACTGTGCAGGGTTGTCAGCCATTCAGAGTTATTGCATGAATATCTGCCTTGCGCTACCAACTCATGGACAATGTCTAAGTGTCCACTCTAGGCTTACCAATGAAGAGGGTTATACTCATCCTCATCCCTAGTATTCATCTGAGTGGCCTTTTTGGAAAGTAGTCTACACACCGTAGTAAGCCAATTAATTTCAACATCCCAAAGAATAAATTTGCTTGGATCCTACACCATATTTTTTTCTTGCAATTGATACCATTTCTCACTTTTTCATCTTCTTCCTTGTCTTCGTCAAAATTTCCTAACCAGGGGCTTTGAGTGCAAGTGGGAATGAGATGTCCACGTATTTCACCAAGAGTTCACAATGGATGAACTGGTCAGAAAAATCTGGTGAATTTCCTGCATATGTTTTTTCACCATGATTTATTTTCTCTTTTTCCATTTTTGCTATTTTAAATTATTCGAAATGCATAGTAGGGAATTGATAGAGAGCAGAGGAAAGATTTTCCTCAGTATTCAAAATTACAGGCTGAAAATGAGGACCAGTGGGGTCTTCATGTTAGCTTATTCTAGGAATGAGAAAATAGGAAACAATGCCTTCTATGTCAATGATTTGGGAAATACCATGTTATAGTGTAAAAGAACTCACTATTCAACATAAAGGCTTTAAGAGCTTTCTAATAGCTTTCTAATGTTGGTATCCAACATTAGAAAAAAATGTATAATGCAGAAGTAAAATAGAAGTCCTTTGTATGACTACCTAAATTCTTTTTTTTTTAAATAGCTATACAACTCTGAATTTTTTAAAAATTTTTATTGTGTACATACTGTACACAACTGTACACTTTGTATGACTACCTAAATTCTTTTTTTTAAATAGCTATAAAACTCTGAATTTTTAAAAAATTTGTATTGTGTACATACTGTACAGATGGATAACAATTACATGGGCAAGATAATGAGTACATTTCTTATCAAACATTGTAGCCTCCTCTTTGTTTACACTTCACATCCCTTCCCAGCCTCCCCCTGCATCCCACCCAATCCTCCCCCCACAGCAAAGTTGTAAAGTTCATTTTCGACATGACAACATGTACTTCTCATTGTTGCACCTGATCCATCTGTATCTTTATTTAAACGAATTGTTTTTCCCAATCCCCTCCTCAAATTATACCAACATCAAATAGAGTGAAAGCAAGTGTTATACTGTAGGGGAGGGACATACAAAGCAAAAAAGAAATAATCTTTTATATGCGTTAGAAACAAATGCATGAAAGAAAAAAAAAACTTTTAAATATATATCTAAGGGTTCATTTTCCTAACATCACACTATCTGAACTCTGCTTGACTCATACATATACTAGATATTGAAAATAAGGGAAACCATGGGACCTATGTTTATTTGAGCTTGGCTTACTTCACTTAATATAAATATTTCCAAGTCTTTCCATTTCCTAACAAATGGGGAAATGTCATTCTTTCTGATGGAGGCATAGAATTCCATTGTTTATATATACCACATTTTCTTGATCCATTCATCTACTGAGGGGCATCTGGGTTGGTTCCATATCTTAGCTATGGTAAATAATGCTGCAATAATCATAGTTGTGCAGGTAAATTTAGTGTGGTCTTGTTTGTAAACATTTGGGTAAATACCCAAAAGTGGGATTGCTGGGTCATAGGGGAGCTCTATGTGAAGTTTTTGAAGAACCTCCATACTGCTTTCCAAAGTGGTTGAACAAGTTTACATTCCCACCAACAATGAAGTAAGGTTCCCTTCTGTCCACATCCCCTCCAGCATCTGTTGTTGTTAGAGTTCTTGATTTTTGCCATTCTAACTGGGGTGAGGTGATATCTCAATGTTGTTTTGATTTGCATTTCTTTTATGGCCAGGGATGTTGAACATTTCTTCATTTGTCTATTGGAAATCCTTCTTTCTTATTCAGAGAAGTTTCCCTTTAAGGCTTTCGCCCACTTATTTAATGGGCAGTTCTTTCTTTGAAGATTTGTTGTTGGGGGATTTAATTTTTTGAGTTCCAAGTATATTTTAGATATGAGACCCTTGTCTGTTGTATGGCTAGTGAAGATCTTCTCCCAATCCGTGGGCTTTCTGTTGATCTTGCTAGCTATGTCCTTTGCCATGCAGAAGCTCTGCAACTTCATGCAATCCCATTTGTCCAAACTTTCTTTGATTTGTTGGGTTTCCAGGTCTCTATTAAGAAAAATTCGGCCTGAGCCAAGGAGACCTAGGGTTTCTCCTATTCCATCCTGTAATGTTTTCAGAGTGTCTGCATTGACTTTGAGGTCTTTGATCCATTTCGAGTTGATTCTGGTGCAGGGTGATATATAAGGATCTAGCTTTAGTTTTCTACAAGTAATTAACCAATTTAGCCAGCACCACTTACTGAAGAGGCTGTCCTTCTTCCATTCTATTTTTTAGTTCCCTTATCGAAGATTAGATGGCTATAGGTCTGTAGGTTCATTTATGGGTTTTCAATTCTATTCCATTGGTCCTGAAGTCTGTTCTTATGCCAATACCACGCTGTTTTGATTACTATGGCTTTATAGTAGAGTTTGAAATTTGGAATTGATACTCCTCCAGCATTGTTCTTTCCGTTGAGGAGCGTTTTTGCTATTTGGGGTCTTTTATTGATCCATATGAATTTGTGGTTTGCCTCTTCTATTTCCTTGAAGAATGAGGTTGGAATTTTGATAGGTATTGTGTTGAATTTTTAGATAACCTTGGGAAGTATTGCCAGTTTCATGATGTTAATCATTCCAATCCAGGAGCATGGGAGATTTTGCCATTTTTTAAGTTCTGTGTTGATTTCTTTTTTCAAGATTTTGAAGTTTTCATCATAGAGGTCCTTCACTTCTTTAGTAAAGTTAATTCCTAGGTATTTTATTTTTGTTGGGCTATTACAAATGGAGTTATTTTCCTAATTTCAGCCACACTTTCCTCATTGCTGGCATACAGGAAAGCCATTGATTTTGGGGGATTAATTTTATACCTTTCTACTTTGCCAAAGTTTTGAATCAATTTGAGTAATTTTGGAGTGGAGTCTACGGGATTCTTTAAATACAAGGACATGTTGTCTGCAAAGAGGGAAAGTTTTATTCTTCTTTCCCTATTTGGATACCCTTTATGTCTGCATATTGTTTTACTGCTGTAGCTAGAAGAGAAGTGGAGAGAGTGGACATCCTTGTCTTGTTCCTGAGTTAAGAAGAAATGGCTTTAATTTTTCACCATTATGTATAATGCTAGCTGTAGGTTTGTCATATACAGTCTTTGTTGTGTTGAAGAATGTTCCATGGATTCCTAATTTTTCCAAAACCTTCATCATAAAGGGGTGTTGGATCTTGTCGAATGCTTTTTCTGCATCTATTGAAATAACCATGTGGTACTTACTCTTGCCCCTGTTGATGTGATGAATAATATTAATTGGTTTGCGTATATTGAACCAGCTTTGCATCCCTGAAGTGAATCCTGTTTGATCGTGGTGTATGATTTTTGGATGAATTTTTGAAGTCGATTGGGCAAAATTTTGTTGATAAGTTTTGCATCAATGTTCATCAAAGAAATGGGTCTATAGTTCTCTTTCTTTGATGAGTCCCTGCCTGGTTTTGGGATGAGGGATATGCTGGCTTCCTAGAATGTGCTTGGTAGTGAACTTTCTCTTTCAATTTTATTGAAGAGTTGGAGGACAATTGGTGGGATCTCTGCTTTGAAGGCCTTGTAGAATTCTGCTGAAAAACCATCTGGTCCTGGACTTTTCTTAGCTGGAAGGTCTCTTATTTCTGTTTCTAATTCAATGCTTGATATGGGCTTGTTAAACTGGTTGAATTCATCTTGGTTTCGTTTTGGGATGTCAATATTTTCTAGGAAAAGGTCCATTTCTGTCAAGATCTCAAACTTATTAGCATAAAGTTTTGAGCAGTATTCTCCTATAATGTTCTGAATCTTGGTTGTTTCTATGGTGATGTTTCCATTCTCATCTCTGAGTTTATTTATTTGGGTGTATTCTCTTTTTTTTCTGATAGATTTGCTAAGGGTATGTCAATTTTGTTAATTTTTTCGAAGAACCAACTCTTTGTTTCATTGATTCTTTCTAAAGTTCTTTTTATTCTAATTCATTTAATTCTGATTTAATTTTAATTATTTCTTTCCATCTACTGGATTGGGGTTTATCTTGCTCCTCTTTTTCATGGAGGGTTAAATGTGTCACTACTTTGTTGGTTTCAGATCTCTCCAATTTGATGATGTAGGAGTTCAGAGCTATAAAATGGCCTCTGAGTACTGCTGTGTCCCAGAGGAGCTGGTTATTTGTGTGCTCATTTTTGTTGAATAGCATGAACATTTGAATTTCCTTTCTAATCTCTTCCATGACCCACTTGTGATTCAGCAGTGAGTTGTTCAGTCTCCATGTGATACCGGACTTTCTTTGGTGGCATTTGGTGTTGAATTCTAATTTTATTCCCTTGTGGCCTGAGAGAATGCAAGGTATAATTTCAATGTTTCTGAATTTAGACAAGTCTGCTTTGTGTCCTAAAATGTGGTCTATTTTGGAAAATGGTTCTTATGCTGCTGAGAAAATCGTGTATTCTAATGCTGCTGGGTGAAATATTTGGTAGATATCTGTTAAGTCTAGTTGATATATGCAGCTGTTTAGTTCTGTGGTTTCTCTGTTGAGTTTTTGCCGAGTTGATCTATCTAGTGGAGAGAGTGGTGTGTTAAAATCCCCAAGAATTAATGTCTTTTGATTTATATGGGATTTGAGGGAAAGTAGTGTTTCTTGCATAAATGTGGGTGCTCCATTGTTTCGCGAGTAGATATTTAGAAGTTAATATCATCTTGAAGGAGAGATCCCTTAATTAATATGTAGCAACCTTCTTTATCTCTTCTCACGAATTTTAATTTGAAGTCTATTTTATCTGATATTAGGATTGCAACTCCCGCCTGTTTATGGGGGCAGATTGCTTAGTAGATTTTGTTCCAACCTTTAATATTGAAAATTTGTTTGTTTTTACGGGCAAGATGTGACTCCTGGAAGCAGTAGATAGAAGGATCTTGTTTTTTATTCCAACTAGACAGTCTATGTCGCTTAATTGGAGAGTTAAGTCCGTTAACGTTAAGAGAAAGCACTGAGAGGTATTTGGGAGTTCCTGCCATGTTATCTACCTTCTTGGGGGCTGCAAAAACTGGGTTCTTTCTATGGTTCTTGGATTCTCAGTTTAGGTGCAGTTTCTTGGCCTTTATTGTGGTCTCCTTGGTTTTCTATGTGTAGGACATTTTTAAGAATCTTTTGTAGGTCTGGTTTGCTAGAGATGTATTGTTTCAATTTTTCTTTGTTATGGAAGGTTTTTATTTGGCCTTCAATTATGAAGGAGAGTTTAGCTGGGTACAGTATTCTTGGTTGATAGTTGTTTGTTGTTAGGGCGTGGCATACAACATTCCAAACTCTTCTGTCTTTGATTGTCTCTGCTGAGAAATCTGAGGTAATTCTAATTGGTTTCCCTTTATAGGTGATTAATCATTTTTCCTTGACAGCTTTAAGGATCTTTTCCTTGGTCTGTGTTGATCCTGTGGATTATGATGTGATGGTGGGATGTCCTATTCTGGTCTGGTCTGTTTGGAGTTCTAAAACCTTCGTGTATCTGAATAGGCCTATCTTTTTGTATGTTTGGGAAGTTCTCTGCTAGGATCCTGTTAAACAAATTTCCTAGGCCATTAACTTCTGTTTCTAGGTGCTATAATATCTAGGCTGTCTTCAATCCCTGAGATTCGATCTTCTGCATGGTATAACCTGCTGTCAAGACTTTCTACTTTGTTTTCTTATTTCTTTTGCTTCTAGTTAGTCAGCTTTGATGGCTTCAAATTCTTTGTTGAAGCTTTGTTTTAGATCTTGAATGAACTTCTTTACCTCCTTAATATGATATTCAGTGTATATTCTCAGATAACTTAGTTGTTTGGTTATGGTTTCCTTGGATTCCCATTCCTTCTGTTGGGTTCCATTGAGCATTCCCTTTGTGGTATCCCTGACTTTCTTCAGCTCTTTGTTAATGGATTCCATGTATGCCTTTAGTGATCTTTTGTATTCTCTTCCTGCTGTCTCAATTCCTGTATTACTCTTTGATTAGCTTCCTCCTGTTCGTGCAATTCCTGTAGTTCTCTTTGAGTGTTCTCAGCCTGCTAATGCCGTTCCTGCCTTTCTCTTTGAGTATTCTCAAGCTGCTTATGCAAATCCTGTATCAGTTTTTGAGTAGCTTCCTCACGCTTATGATATTCCTGTATGAACTTTTGGATTGCCTCCTCTCTCTCCCTACACGCTCATACAGAGTCCTTTCTATGCTTTCAATCTTTTCATTTATCATGTTGGCAGCAGTGTTTGTAGAGCTATTTGTGAATTCTCCTCTGGATTATTCATTTTCTGTTCTGTCCCCTGATTATCAAGATTGGGAATTGAGATAACCGGATTTGCAATTTTTCTTGTGTTTTTCCGGTTTACTCTGCCCATGTGAGATAAAAATAGCACCAGTTTTGTGCTAGAACACTATCCTAAGTCAAGCATCAACCCAAGTCTGAATTTGCACAGTCAATAGTCTACAGATACAATCTAGTTCGATAGATCCATCTATTCAACATCAAACAACTATACATTAATGGGCTACGAACCGCAAAAAAGAATTTGGAAGACCTGTAATTATTAGGGTTAGGGAGAGATGTGGATAAAAAATAGCAATAGATTGATATGGGGAGGCTCAGGGAGAGTTAACTAAGTCCTAATCTCAAAGCAGGAAATAGGTTGGGTAGGATGAAAGTAGAGAGAGTGAATAAAAGAAGAAAGGGAACGGGAAAAGAAAAGCCAAGAAAAAATAGAAAGGTAAAAATTAATAACATTATGTAGATGCGATAACAATCTATTTAGATAAGAAGGTGAATTTATTGAGAGAAGGGGAGGGATATAAAGGAGATGTGAAAAACTTAAAAATAAAAATGCTTCAAATATTATATAGGTATTAAGAGGTAGTACTGCTATTAAGGAATTTAAATCTTAATGGTTTTGAATTCAGTGATAAATTTGTGGATTAAGGGTGTACACAATGTGGGTAATGTCTAATAGTCAACTCCAGGTTTATCTGAGGATGTGCAGGACAAGAATTAAGTCACATAAAGAAGAACGAAAGAGAGGAGAAGGTGAAAAGGATAAGAAAGGAAGAAGAAAAAGATGAGAAGTTCAGTAGAGCTAAGCAAAAAACAAAAAGATAATTTAAAAAGACAAAAAAAAAAGAAAAAGAAAACCAAAAAAGAAAGAAAAACGCACACTCACTTATTCGTAAAATAAAAATTATATGAGGAAAAAAAAGTTTCTGGAAAATAATTTTTTTTCAAAAAAGCCAAAGATTGAACATTTAAAAAAAAGTTTTACAAAAAATAATTTATAGAAGGTACCAAATATTAAAAATGAAAAAAGAAGAAGAAGAAGAAAGTAAAAAAAAAAAAATCTTTGATTTTTTTTGGAGGAGTGGGAAAAGTCCTGTATCTCCCTTGGGTCTGTAACCAGCCTCTTGTTGGATTCTCTGGTCTGCATGTGGTCCTGTGGCTTGGTTGGTTTCTTAAGTCAGTTTGTTCAAACAGGCAGAAAAATGCTCTGCTTTACCCAGGATTTGGCGATCCTCTTCCCAGGCTGGTTCATTGGGAGGCAAATCTGCTTTGAGTATCAGAAAAGAGGGGGAAGCAGTGATGAGGCTAGGTTCTGGGTAGAATTGAGGCCTTTCAACAAACAGTAGCTTTTCCCTGGGGCTAGTTTGTGAAAATTCACAGAACCCAGCCTGGAGCCATTATCATGGTTTCTGTTTACTGAATTTCAATTGATTGCCCAGGCTGCTAGAAGGAGGGGCAGCCTCTGGCTCTGATTACCCAGTGGAGAAAGCCACTCCAAGGGCTGGCGCCAGAGCTGGGTGACTTTTCACTCGGTGGATCTGGGTCTGGCAGGTCACGCTGCCATTAAGTTCTTGTTACCTGCTAAATGACTCATTTTATTCGAAGGCCTGAGTTGGAGCTAGCAGCTCCTCCGACCTTTGTCGGTATCCAAGATGGAGATCTCCGGTGCTGGGAGGGGTGGCCTTCCCTCCTCTGCTCCCTGAGAAGGAGTGAGGATGTCAGGCTTCTACTCACGCTGAGTCTTGGTTCCTGGCTCGTCTCTGTTCTGCAAACTGCAGGATGAAGTTGTTCGCTCTTTGTCGGTTCTTGCTGGTGTTGAGAAGAATCTGCTCGCCTGCTGTGTCTGGCTCCTTCGTTCTGGACACTCTGTGGCTCAGGTAGGCTCCTGCGCTTGCCCACCGTCACCACAGCTGCTGCCCCCGCGGCGGCTGCTGGCAAGAGCTCAAAAGTGTCTCCTTGCCTGGGTTTCCCCTCTCTGGCCTAGCTCTCTGTCCTGTGATGGCACACTTCGTGTAATTCTCTGGCTTAGGACTGTTCACTGGAACTCTAAATCTGCTTTTTATTGGAGAGCTCACTTAGACTCCAGGTTCTCCTCCTCCATCTTCCCGGAACTCCCCAATTCTTTTTTTTAAAGACACTTGTTTTCATCTACAAATAGTCCTGTCTATTGTCTTCAGGTGATTTTGATGATTGAAGATGCTTAATGAGAAGTCAAAATGTATTAGTAGTCCTTTGTTATCAATTAAATTTCACTTTTTCTTCTTGGAGAATATAATGATCAAAGCAATAGTTCACAATCAGCAAGCAATAGTTCAGAATCATGGTTCAACTGCAAGTGAATCACCAGTAAGTAATCCGCGATTCCATTTTCCACAAAGTTTTGTCACAGATACAATCTGCCTGCCTTCTCTAGCTGATTTCCTAGCCTGGACCTATTCCTTCATTGTACAGGAAAAGTGTAATTCACCTGATTTCAGTCAGATCTGTTAGTAGAATTATCAAGTATTTAGATTTTTTTTTTATTAAATTAGTTGTGGGGCCTGAACTCTGGGCCTGGGCACTGTACTTTAGCTCTTCAAATCAAGGCAAGTGCTCTACCACTTGAGCCTCAGAACCACTTCTGGATTTTTCTATTTGTGTGGTGCTGTTTTGTGAAATAGCAGAGCAGAAAGTGAAATGATGCAACCAAAAATATAAAAGCAAAATAAATTAGGATAATTATGGAGCAACCATTTTGTCTATGAGAACCATGAAAGAGAAAGAGGAAGAGATACAGATGTGCAATGACCGAACTAGCCACAAAATCCATGCTTCTAATCAATTCACAGAGCAAACAATTTTTTTTATTTTTTAAAAGAGACGGAAATAATATTTATATATAGAAATTAGTAAATACGTTTTAGTCGCCTACATAAAGAGAATAATCTTAATCCTTGGGCTGGGAAGGTGGCTCAGTGGTAGAGTCCTTGTCTTGCAGCTTACTACAGTGCAGAGACTACTTTCCAAAAAGGCCACTCATATGAATACTAGGGGTGAGGATGAGTATACCCCTCTTCATCTGGAAGCCCAGAGTGGACACCTAGACATTGTCAATGAGTTGGTATCTCAAGGCAGATATTCATGACATAACTGTGAATGGCTGGACACCCCTGCACAGTGCTTATTTGTGGAACATATTGCAACAGCACACACACACACACACACACACACACACACACACACACACACACACCATCATCAGATTTCTTCTTAAGTATTTTTTGTGTATGTCTTAAGAAGAAATTTACATTATTAACTTGAATTTCTGACAGGATAATATCATCACTGTACATATTGCTTCTATATTCTCAGTTTTAAATTAATATCTAAGTATGTGCTTTACATAAGTACAGGAAAAAGTAGGAGCCACACGGGTGGCTCAGGTCTTTAATCCTACCTAATCAGAAAGATGATATCTGATGATTGTGCTTTGAAACCAGACAAAAAAACGTCCATTAGATTCTCGTTTGAAAGTAACCAACAAAATCTAGAAATGGCGCTGTAGTATAAGCAGTAAAATGCTAGCCTTGAGAAAATTAAAACAAAAAAAAATAACAAATTTTGGGACAGAGCCAGGCCCTGAGTTCAAGCTCTCGTATTACCACCAAACTAATGAATGAAAGAATGAATGAATGAATGAACTAAAAATAAATTAAGTGGTCACATGTGGAGAGACAGGTAAAATGTAACAACCGTGGTGACTGGATTATGTATTATTTTGTAATAAGTCAAATTATCATTTTTCCTAATCACTAATATTTTATTTGAACTTTTTTGTACAATAAGCCCTGAATTTCCATGTATGTATATGTGTGTGTACATGTGCACAAATGTGTGTGTATGTGTGTGTGTGTGTGTGTGTGTGTGTGTGTGTGTGTGTGTGTGCTGTTGCAATGTTGCTTGCCAATGTAGACAGGGTGAGGCTAAAAAGAGCTGTGTTGCAATGTTGTTATTTATCAGTGTTCTGTCCTGTCATTTCAGTGGAACCACCCTTCTGTACATTTTATTTGTCAAATAATAACATCATCATAATCAAAGCATTTACATCATTAAGTTAGATAAAAGAGATCACTTTCAGCTTTTAGTATATGTTAGGTAAGAAGATACACATATAATTATGTAGTAAGTTATTGCTGTAAGATGACTGTCAGTACAAAATATGTATTTGACCTCTTAAATTGGATATACTTTTAAGAAATACTCATGGAGTGATTTTGACCAACTTGACCAAACAGGTATTACAAGATATGTATTTTAAATGTTTTTTTTTCTTTTATGCATTTGTTTCTAACACATTTATAAGATTATTTCTTTGTTGCTTTGTATGTCCCTCCCCCACAGTATAACCCCTGCTTTCACTATATTTGATGTCGGTATAATTTGTGGAGGAGAAGGGGAAAAACAAGTCTTTTAAGGATACAGGTGGACCCGTTACAACAATAAGTACAAGTTGTCATGTCGAAAACGAACTTTACCACTTTGGTGGGGCGGGGGAGGATTGGGTGTTCGGGCGGGGGAGGCTGGGAAGGGATGTGAAGGGTAAACGAAGGAGGAGGCTGCAATGCTTGATAAGAAATGTACTCATTATCGTGCCCATGTAATTGTAAGCCCTCTGTACACTATGTTCACAATAAAAAATAAAAAATAAAAAATAAATATGATTCTCACTTGTCAGCGTCCTTAGTAGCTAGGGTTACAAGCATGAGCCACTGGCGCCTAGCTATATAATTAATTTTTACACATTTATGAAGTATGGAGTGGTAATCCCATTCATTTATATGTTGTTTAATGATCAAGCTACATCATATCCATTAATTTCTGAATGTAACACTTCTTTATAGTGAGAATGCTCAAAAACTTATCTTCTGGCTATGGTGATATATCTATTCTTAACTATAATAACTTTGCTTCTTGTAGTATAAAATTAATATATTTACTTTTAGTAATGGAATTTTGCTAATTAAAGTTATATCAAACATGAATTGTAAAGTGAAAGAAATTCATAGTTCCATTACATGTTTAAAGAAAATGATTATGCACTTTTTCAATTATATTTCTTTGGAATGTGTAATATTCTTTGATTTCACTTAAAATTGGTAACAATTATATTATATCAAATTGATTTAAACTTGTATTTGAAAATTGCACACAGCACAAATATACTTCCACTTTCTTCTAACACATAATTAAAATAACAGTATAGGAAAGTTTGGTGTTAGCTGTTCAATGTAGAATCATACAAACTCAGGATGCTAAGACCTGAATATTTTAGTTCAATACCAGTTCAAACAGACAAAAATGTGAAAACTTATCTCCAATTATCTAGCAGGAAGCAGAAGGTGAGGATGTGGCTCAAGGAATGGCGTGTCATAAACCATGAGCACAAAATACAACAGAGACCATTAAACATTGAGTTCAAGCCCTAAAAATGGTATATACACAAAAGACAACAACAAAAAATAGTATAAACATCAATAATAAAGACAAAACTTGTAGAAAAGATCATGAGAAATGTTGTGTGAACATCTGGAAGTCAGAAATCATTTGCCAGAATTTTGATTCATTAGAAGTAAAAGTCACAGTATAATTTTAACAATCTCATTGAAATCATTTGTGATGAAACCTGGCTATTGAGTAACATGTGGAAGAGCAGACTGGATTACCTGATATAGTAGACATTGCCTGAAACTATACACCATCCCACTCTGCAAAAATCTAAAATCGTGCCTGTTAATTTAAAAAGAACCTCATGCTAGAGACTTTTTGGTCCACACAGACTGGGGTCCTTATTTTGTGGCTTCAGACCAGTGCTTTTTAAAATAACCACTCCTGTTTTACTCCCCTTCACTGGTGAAGCTATACCCTAAGCTGGCACCAAGCAACTCCCTAGAATAGGGCAAGAGCATTTGCTGATGCTCTTCCAACTTCTCTCTGTGGCTCTGGATATCCAGACTCTTGTAGCTAGGATGGGTTACTTTGATGTCCAGGTTGCCTCAAACTGGAGATGAACATGTAATGGATATGTCAACCTGAGTTAGTTTCAAACTATGATCTTCAGATCTGAGTCAATATGCTCAGCCCAGTATTTCCAGTAAGTTACTTAATCTTTCTGACACTCAGGTTCTTCCTGTGTGGAAAGTGAAAAGAATTACTTTGTGGACCTATGAATCCAGTGGGAGTTATGACTAGGTGCAGGAAGTATAAGTGTTCAGGATGAGTGGACAGAGTCTGACACTCTCATAAAACTAGGTATTTATATTGAAATGAATTCCATGAATTGGAAACAAGAGGTGTTTTTCTGTTCTTGTTTATCCTTTTATGGACATTGAAGGTGCCACAGAAATTCAAGGAGAAAAGGGAAACCAATGCAGCAGTTGTACTCTGTACATATTATATTCACAATGAGCTAAACTTGTGGACAGGGACAGGATGGAAAATCAGAGAGGGAACAAAGTGATGAGATTGTCAAACAAGAAGTGAACTCATTAGCAACTTATAAAATGGTGATCTGTATATACACTACCTTAACAGAAACCATTTGAAAAATCCAGGTTGATGATTCTCTATTCCAGTTTTTGTAGAGGTCCTTAAGACTCAGGTTCACCTGGAGTTTTTGAAGGTCACATTATATGATAATTAATGTAGAACCAGAATCTCTTAAGAAATGTTATACAAAGTATTTCATTCTTAGTACCTCTTTCTCTTTGAGTGGCGATACTATATGTTGTTGTCAGATCTCAATTTTTACTTTTTGTTTTTAGTACTTGTCAGGTGTTGAATCCTTCTTAAAGCTTTGTGACAAAGGTCTGCTATATCTTGGCACGCTGCCCCTAACTAAAATGGTAATTAATCTTTGAAATTAATGTACTTGAGTATGAGTTTTATTTATTGATTTAATTTGTGGGTGGTGATGAAATCTGGGCCTGGTTGCCATCCCTCAGCTCTTCAGCTCAAGTCTAGTGCTCTACCACTTGAGCCACAATACCACTTCTACCTTTTTCTGCTTAGGTGGTGCTGAGGAATCAAACCCAGGGTCTTGTGCATTCAAGGTAAGCTGTCTACAACTGATCCACCTTCTCAGCCCTTATGAGTGGTATGTTTGTGCACAGGTCTATCAAGCAAATCTATTGAGCAAATGTATTCATTTGCCACTAGACATATTCAAAATTATGAATTATCTGATATTTTAATGAATAAAACTCTTATCATTGATACTAGGAAGTGTTTGTCTCCATATACTAAAAACATGGAGTAGGGTTTTTTAAACTAAAACTAAAAAATAAATTTTAAGATCTTGTTGCTAACAAATGTGTCCAGGTGTTATTACATTAAACAGAAAATTCGAAATGGTTTTTTTCATGAATACAGAGATAAAAGTTCTTATAATTCTTATTTCAAGATGCAAATTAAAGGGGAAAAACAGTCAGGAGGTAAAATTTATATTGACTGTTAATAGTTAAAGAGGAAAAGAACATCCTAGATGACAAATTAAAGACAAAGCAATATGAGACCACTATATGCTCAAAATTAAATAAGAAGGTTTAATTGAAAAATTGAGCTGGAATGTGCACATCAGGCAAAAGCAAGAAATCAGAGCTTACCACCAACATAGAAAAACCATAATGCATATCTCAGAAATAGGAAAAAAGTTCCTTGTCCTTAATTTCAATGATACATATAACCCCCCCCCATACATGCGCGGACGCGTGCGCACACACACACACACACACACACACACACACACACACACACACACACACACACACACACACACGAACGTATGCAACAGCTCAACCTACTCACATCCATTCAACATGAATCAAAGATCTTCATATAATATTTGGAACTTTAAAAGTTTCTAGTCTTGGAAATAATTGATAACAGATACATAAGCAAATATTTTCTGAATAACACTCTGTTATGTAAATGAGAATTTCTGATGGCTATATCTATTTAAAATATCTCTGAATCTCGGAAGAATTAAACAAGAGACAATACGAATTTGGGACTATACTTCTACTAGCTATTCTGCAAAGGCTTAATAAGAAGTTATGAGAGCCAATATTAAATACCAAATTAATACAGTAATACATGTGTAAGTGAAGTGAAAGACAGTTATCAGAGACCTATGCTGCCTCCAATTCTCAGCAGGCTTCATACTGTGACACCTTTGATTCTGCTGTGCCAGGCCCACAGTTCTTTTCCCTAGAGCAGGGGCCCTGCTGGGCTTGGGAATGGGGTCTGTGTGGAGAGGGAGGAGGCCACAGGGGAGGCCGAGCTTTGGTTGTGGCTAAGGGCGGTGGGGAGAGGATGGTGAGGAGGCCCTGACAGAGGCTGTGAAGGGAGGAAGAGGCAGTTGGGTAACAGCTCATGCAGCAGCAGCCCTAAAGGCAGATGGGTTCTGGGGAGTGTCTGTGAGGTGTTGAATTTGGGGTGAATTTGCTAGGGCTTGTTTGTTTGGTGAGGAGAGGAAGAAGTCTCGAGTCCCACCCAAACAGATAATGAAAAATGAGACAACCAATGCCTGAAGAATTTCAAGAACAAAGGCAGGGACTTATAGGTAACCTCTAGGGGCAATGAGGACAGCAAGGTTGGGCCTGTGGTCGTCATGCCTCCCTTGATGCCCTTGGAAGTGAGGGCGAGCTCTGCTGTGGGCTAGTCCTGGCTCTTGCCTTGAAGCAGGCACCAGGAATTGTCAGCACAGCCTCAGCCTGCCCCAAGGAGGTGGCCTGTTGTGGGTGCTGTAGCCGGGGCAGTTGCTAGGAGGCTATACACAGAAGGGCAGAGGAAGTATGGCTGGTAGGCTCTGCTCCAGCCCAGCCATGCTCAGGGCCACTTGGGAAGTTCCAGCTCTGGATCATGATCAAGCACTGCTCCAGACAAGTAGGGCCTTTGCGGACCTGTGCAGTGGCTGCCACGTGTGGGTTGTGAACCTCCTTAGAATGGCCGAGGAGTCTCAATGGAGAGGTACATTTGCTTCTGTGCCTCTCCCATCTTCTGGATTCCTGCTCTCCTCCTGCCTCCTGCCATGTCCAACTACAGGAGTCAACTTCTCCAAGCCAATGAGAGGCCATCCCGGAGATGTTCACAGGGCTTTCCAGGCTGCTTCACCATGAATGCAGGGCTCACAGGGTGCCATCTTCCAGGCAAAGCATACCCCCATTTCAGCTTGGCGATCCCTGCCTAGAGGACCACAAACTGCATTCTTACACAGAAATCCAGGGGTACACAAAGGTGTCCTGCAGTCTAAGGCATCCTTTCCTTCCTCCTGCTCAGGTGTGGAGCAGCTTTGGAGCCAACTGCAACATCATGATTGATTATATAAAAAGAAGAGGAAAAAAGCTTCATTGTCCCAGATACAGCTGCCCCTGGGGTTCTCTGTGTACACTAGTCTTGTGCTTAGATAACGATCCCCAAAAACCACCAAGAAGCCAGTCTCATGTGACCACGTGGGAGACATTTATTGAAAGCTCGAGCCTGGACTCACAACTGTCACCATTGCAGTGGGTCAGAGTTGAGAGCCCCGACCCTACAGTTAACTGGGTAATCTTATAACAATATTATTGGCTATCGAGTGCAGGCTAAGCAATAAACAATAATTTGTGGAGGAGAAGGGAAAAAAACAAAACGTTTAAATAGGGATACAGGTGGACCCATTGCAACAATGAGATGTACAAGTTCTTATGGAGAAAAACGAACTTTACAACTTTGGTGGGGTGGAAGGGGGGAGGACGATTCGATGAGGGGGCAGGGAGGAGGATGGGAAGGGATGGGAGGTTGAAAAAGAGGAGGAAGCTACAAAGCTTGATAAGAAATGTACTCATTATCTTTCCCATGTTATTGTAACCCCTCTGTACAATGTTTTCACAATAAAAAAGTAAAAAAAAATTAAAAAATTAAAAAACATCTGTAGCTTTAGGTACTTCCTGTCATCCGCTGATGGCTATTGCTAGGGGACTTATGGGCAGAACGTTATTGTGACATTTCACGTTTTTTCCAGGAACCTGAGTTCTAACTTTCAGTAAAAGTCTACTTGCAATGGGTACTTTTAGTAAAGGTCTTCACAATGGATACTTTCAGAGTATTCGGAGTCTAAATCTAGAATGCCTGTACTTTGGCAAAAACTTCTCACTAGGAGTGTGTGTGTGTGTGTGTGTGTGTGTGTGTGTGTGTGTGTGTGTGTGTGTGTGTGTGTGTGTGTGTTATGTGAGAGAGTCAGACACAGCTGAGGTTTGGGGTAAAATACTCTTGCCCTTCAGCATTGAGTTTTGGTATCTATTGTTAGTCCCACCTCCCCAATTTTGAGTTCTAATGTTGTCCTTCTAAATACTTTTATCCTTTGATCTTCTTGATATTCAGATTCCTAAGGTCTGCTTATGAACTTCAACATTTGCTTCATGAAGGTGATGTCTTTATTCTAACTTTTATGAAGCACTTTGCTCTCTTTAAATGCAGTTTGTGCTGTGTTAGTGGTTTTACTTAGCCCAGACTGTGGTGGCCCAGGCTGTGCCTGTTAATTCTGAGATCAGTTTAGGCCAATATGAGATACTATACTTGTCAGTATATCAGTGAAAGAAGTTCAGCATCTTTATTGAAACAATTTCCTGGGTGAAAATACAAAAAAAAATCCAGTGATAAAAATGTACAATCTGTTGTTTTTAGTTAATTGTGCACAAATGTAATGAAAAAAATCTTTTTACTAAAATGAGTATCTGTAATGGGAAAAAATAAAATGTTATAAATCTTAAAAATCGATCAAATACCAAAAGAAAAAGTAAGACACTAATCAGGAATGAAGGAAAAATGTAGTGTTTAATAAATAAATGAAATGTTTGAGATTAATATCCAAATAGAAAATAAGAAGGAAAATAAAGAGGAAAGTCACTGAGATCCTATCTTACACACCAGAATAGCTATCACCACTCAAATATATAAAATGCTGGAGAGGTTGAAATAAATCAGGAACTATATTTGGTTTTGTGGCATTGTATACTAGTGCAAACCATAGGGATATCTTAATGGAAGTTTACACAATATCAAAAAGACAGATATGTTGATGTCCTTTACCGCATTTGGATACATATTGAAGGAATATAGATCAACATGAACATCCATGTTCATGGCAGCAATATTCACAGCAACCAAGCTGTGTAATCAACCTAGATGCACCAGAAAGAGGGAATGAAGAAAATGTGCTATTCATAGCTGTGAACATGTTCTGGTATATGAGAAGTGAATGTTTCTACTGTATCATTGCTAAATATTTTGAATATATTCCTAATCCTACTTTCACTCCGTTTTGTGGCATTGTGTTTTTGCTTTAAATCAGGAATGTCCATATTGATTTTCAGACCAGTTACAATAGGGTGAAGATATCCTATAATATGTGGATATTAGATCAAAATTTAAATATATCAATGAACACATAGAGGACCATCATATATAGTTTATAATTTGAACCAATTTTAAGAAGACAATGGTTGGGGGAAAAGACGCTGTTAGAAGCTTAACAAATACACAGACATGGAAAAATACAAAAACATGTGAAACTAATTACTGCTAATAGTAAATCATTTTCCTCAAGTTTTAACAATAAAACCATTAAAATAATACTTAATAACATCAAATAAATATGCCATGGAAGAAAATGTACCATAGATATACGTTTCCCCATAATTTGTTTTACTTTATAACAAATGGATTAGAAGAAAGTGTAATTATATTTCTGAAGATGCTAACACTTTCAAGTGTCATTGATTGAATCCAGCAAAGGAAAGTAACAGAGAAGTAGAGAGTAAGAACAACCTGGGGTATGGATAAAGATACTCAGTAGAACTTTGTGAAGAAAGAATGTGCTCCGTTTTCCTGATCAAAATAGAGCTAGGACAGCTAACTTTTGACAGAACACTTGTAATGTAGAGTAGTGGAGTTAGTAAATTAGGTAGTAATTTATTACTTTTATTCCCTAATCTTATGATGTGATTCCCAAATGATGTGAGTGATACTAGATTTTCTTTTTTTTGGGGGGGAGGTCCGGTTGTGGGGCCTGAACTCTGGGTCTGGGCGCTGTCCCTCAGCTCTTCAGCTCAAGGCTAGTGCTCTAACATTTGAGCCACAGCGCCATTTCCACCTTTTTTCTTTTTGCTTATGTGGTGCTCAGGAATCAAACCCCAGGGCCTCAAGCATGCAAGGCAAGCTCTCTACCACTCAGCCACCTTCCCAGCTCCCTGATTTTAGATTTTCTGAGCCCTTTTTTTCACCAAAAGTTTCTAATTCCTCACACTGCCAATGGTTCTTCTGTTACTCTCATTTCTCTTTGTTTCTGAACTAAACTCCTGTAACCTTTTGGTTCATGAGAAAGAGCTGGAGAAATATGAGGATGGCTTGGAGTCTGAGCTAACGTCCACTCCAGTTTGGAGGATCTGGTAAAGAACTTCCACCTGGGTCTCAGAATCTGATATTAATTGACCTTATTGGAAATGGAGAAACTCACTCCCTCAGGCAGAATCTGTCATTCCTTGACTTTCTCTGAAGAGATTTGATACTAGGGCACAATTCAGAGAATGAGCTTTCCCATTGTCAGAAGGAACGGGTTGAAAACTAAAAGTGGCCTCAGGTCCCAAAGGGCCAATCAGAAACCAAGAGATCACACTTTCCTCCTCATCAAGGACCTTCTGGTAGGAATAGAGAATGAGCAAAGTCTAAGATGGAGATAAACTGAGACTGTGCCTAAGAAGTAAACAAAAGATTGACCCTCTCTTTGATTACAAGGGAGTTATGTAGTGAGACGTGAAAACTTCCTTCATAAAAAAATTCACCAGGGAAGTTATCTCACTGCCACTTTGCAGGAGGTCAGTTTCCCCAAAGGAGAAGTTGTTAAATGTTGTGACTGCCAGTTTGCACTCTAGGCTGTTGTCTCTCTCACCCCTTCTCATGTCAGGAATGCATTGCTTCTTTCAGGCACTCAGCTACCTGTCCTGACTCCTATGCAGGAATAATGTAGGCTGTTCTTTGGCTAACCTATTGCATTTAAGGTACAATAGGCCCAGGCTATGGTCATGCCCAGAGGTAGATTCAAGAGGTGAATATAAGCTCAGATTTGTACAGAACAACAAACATATTGAAAAAATTAAATTAAATTAATAGGTAAGTAATTTAGGGTTTATAGCCACAAAATTAGGTAATTATTATTAATACATCTAGAATCACGGATTAGGAAGAGAACAGTGAATTAGGTTCAGGATACAATGGAAAGATACACCATAGCCATAACAGGAGATGAGAGTATGAAGGAACTATTGGCATAGGTCCATTTAATATCTTAGGAGTAACCTTGGATAGGAGGCTTTTAGAATAATATCTAAAAGAGAGTGACTTTCTGGGCACTGGTGTCTCCCACCAGTAATCCTAGCTACCCGGGAGGCTGAGATCTGAATATTATGATTCAAAGCAAGCCCAGGAAGAAAAAGCCAGAAGTGGTGCTGTGGTTCAAGTGGTAGAGCATGAGCCTTGAGCTCAGGGACAATGCCTAGGCCCTGAGTGCAAGATTTAGGATCAGCAAAACAACAAAAAAACAATAATGATAAAAGAAATAAAAGGACTTAAAGACATGCTATGGAATGATGATCATGTGTAACTGTTTAGTGATCATAAAAGGAGACAAAATTTGGAGCAAAATGCTATCTATTTTTTAGTAATCAAGGATGCAAAGCAAATGCCAAATTCCTCTTCTCAAAAACTTCTAAACTTGGGCTGGGAATGTGGTTCAGTGGTAGAGTGCTTGCCTTGCATGCATGAGACCGTGGGTTCGATTTTTCAGTGCCACATAAGCAGAAAAAGCCAGATATGCTGCTACGGCTCGAGTGGTAGAGAACTATCCTTGAATTGAAGAGGTGAGCAACAGTGCTCAGGCCTAGAGTTCAGGCCCATTGTCCGGCCTAAATAAAAACAAAAAAATAAAACAAAAGAAAAATCTTCCAAACTTATCTTTTCTCATAATTGAAGAGAGGCTCCTTTTACATAAATTCTTCTTATCTAGCTCAAGGTCATTAGAACTTCAGTAGACTTTTCCTGTTGAGATATAATGCCTCTAACTCTACTGAACCTAATCATGGCTAGGAAAATATGGACATTAATACGTTTGTTGTATTTTTCCTTATAAAAATATAATACTGTCAGTTATTATATAATATATTATAATATAGAAAATATTATATATTGTATTATATATTAAATGTATTATAACATGTATTATGTATTAACAGACTTCCTAATTTTAGATGTAGGAACAGGCAACATATTGAAAGAAAAATGATTGAATCTCTGAGTTATTTCTCTACCACAGTACAATACCAGGTTTCCTTCTTATTACCCAGAGAGCAACATAGGAAAGCGATGCCCATGGATGTGGTTCTCTGGATTTTGGAAATTGTGATCATATATATATATATATATATGAAATAGATCATATATATATTTAAATATATATATAACATATCATTTAATAATAGTGAATATGTAAAACTATAACAACAGATAAATAAGTGAATACCTATGTGCACACACTCCCAGTCACCTTCATGTATAAGAATTTCTTTTCTTTCTCCTATTCACCAACACAGGGAGTATATGAGTTGCCCTTGAATTGACCTGGACGTTCTTTATCGGTATACTGTAGCTTCACATCCTTTGTTCCCTAAGTAGCCAGAAGCTATGTATTCAATCACAAAACTGTTACAGGCAAAAGTATCCACCTTGAAACATAGAGGAACTTGGATTTCAGAAATGGCACAAATAAGTGGGAGGTACAGCAGTACTTTTCAAAATTGAATAGATTATATATTTATTAGAAAGCTTGTAAGAAAAAAAACTTCAGTGTAGGATGATACACTTGAAGAAAACTACAGTTTAAATTACATATAGCTGGTGCTGCAATAGACAATAAATAAGAATTAAAAAATAAATTCTATATGACATCAAATTACAAAGTTCCAGGGCATTTCCCTACACTTGAGAACTAGAGAAATCCATATTAAAAATAAATAAATGAAAAGACGAATATTTTATACCAAATTTCAAAACATACTATATGTTATACAAAGGAAATGCAATAAGCATGCATTTTACAGTCTAATAACATCATATGGTATGAAGAATCTGATTAACTGATTCATAAAAATCAATACAATGCAGTTACAACATCCGATATCTCAAGTGTCAACTTAGCAGAATACTTTCAATCTATGATGTCTATTTTGCATATTATTCAGCCCTATCCATCCTACAATGGCATAAGGCTCTTCCTTAGAAAGTCCAGAGATCCTTCTACTGTGAGTGCTCAATGTAGACCTGTTCCCATTCTCTTTTATTTGGGCATATGATAGACTGACTATCTGTTAATTGCCAAAGGCACAATTTAGACAGGCTTCCAGTAATGATATTTTAGCTCTCAGATTAAAAGGGAAATTGAAGACAGAAAGACAGAGGGAAAATCTACCAGATCCCTGAAAGATTTCTATCATTGCGCTAAACCTGTAGTTTTCTATTGACAGTTGAACAAACTGCAGTAATTGCCACTCCAACCACATGTCCAAAAAGTGGCTTTCCAAATATTGGCCTATTTTCACTTTGGTAAAACAGGACACACTATTGTGGCCCCGTTTTACTTAAACTATCAGCTATGGTTGTCCCAAAGGTTAGTTGACCTTACCAATTTCTTAAATTTTAGGTCATCACACAATCACTTCATAGCCCTTAAATATTAAACTACCTACCCATATAAGTCTGCATTACATATTTATTACTGTTTTTTCTTCATTTGTCATGTTTTACATATTTGTGTATCCCAGGACTTAGCTCTGTAATATTCCTTCTAATGGTTGTTACCACTGAGTACAGTAATTATTTCTGTATTTTTTCTCCAGTTCTGTTTTCTTTAATTCAAGTCCTTAATAGCATCCTGTCTACTGACAACTCCTAACTACTGATTTTAGCAAACTCAAAAGATCCCAAAGTGACCTTTGATCTCTATCTACAAACCATTCCCTCATTACAATTTGATTAAGTGATAAATCTTCCAGCTGTCTTTTCAAAATACCTTGGAGTCATTTCAGACTTACATACTTTTTCAAGCCTCATATTTAATCTATGACCAGGTTTCGACAAATTAACTCACTGTATATTTTAGGAACTATATATATATATATATATATATATATATATATATATATATATATATATATATATATACTTATATATATATATATATATATATATACACATATATATATGGTATATGAGTGCCAGTACTATGACTTAAATTTGGGGCCTAGGTTCTTTTATTTTTCTTTTTTTGGGAGGAGGGGTCCAGTCATGGGCCTGAACTCTGGGCATGGGTGCTGTCCCTCAGCTCTTCAGCTCAAGGCTAGTGCTCTACCACTTGAGCCACAGCGCCCCTTCCAACTTTTTTCTTTTTGCTTATGTGGTGCTGAGGAAGTGAACCCAGGACCTCATGCATTCAAGGCAAGCGCTCTACCACTGAGTCACCTTCCCAGCCCCTTACTTTTCTTTTTTGCTTAGGCTTTATTTGGTATAAAGATCACCTACAATGTCATTACGCACACACTTTTCATTTAAAAATATGGATATTTTGTAGCAATGTTATTGCCATTATAACCATAATTAGGAAGATAATGTAGGTTCATCTGCTCCATACATCTTGAAAGGTAATGAATGTGAATCTTACAGAATATCCTCAGATATGCCTGGTGGAAACCTGGATTTGAATTAGGGGTCGACAGCTGATCAGTATTAGGTACTTGGGAAATTTGTTTGGCCTTCTTTCCTACTTCTGTTTTCCATAAAATAATTCATTTCCTAACTGGAGGAACTATCATGAGCACTAAAATTACCCTAATGCAGGTGCAGTTCTTGGAATGGTGTCTGCACATTTGTACTAGGTCCCAGAGAAGTCAACTTCCATCAACATGGTCCCAGCATCCTTCCTGAAGGCCTTAAGACATATATGCCCAATTGATACTAATATAGGTGAAAATTTTTCTTTACTAAAAAACAGTCTTTTCTTCATATGAAACAATGAAAGTAATGTTGGGGCTGTCCTGTGGCTTTCACTCTGAAGGAGTTTTGCCTAAATTTTTTTCTTACTCTATTAGTGGTATCAGTAGCATTCTTTAGTGTTACCCTTCATTTTTCTAGTTCTGTGTTCCATTTGGAATACTATTGTAACTTAATTTATAATCTTTGTGATCAGAATAAATAAACTACAACTGCTGAAGTTTTAAATAAAGAGACAATTTTAAGTGTGCATAACATTTTATGTGCTTAGTACTTTCCTATAAGTATTAAGTTTTCTTATATGATTTATATATTTATTATGTGATTCTTATATGATTTCTTTGAGATCCATAAATAAAACATCTCAGAACAGGAAAAGAGTAGGTAAGAAGTCATAAAAATACTATTATGGTGTCTTAATGGCTAAGTGTAAAGAACATGTAACAAAACAGTTGGAAGATTCATTTGCTCTTTTTTCTATTCTCTCATCCTTCATTGTAGAAACCTTCTCACTATGAAGTGCCAATTCATCTGGACCTTTCAAGCCTCGTCTCAGTGACAGAAGTGACGGGATTAGGACATGTGCTCCAATGACTGGCTTTTAGGAAGTTCACAATAAAGCAATACCAGTACATATAAAGAAACTTTTATGAGTGATGTGGATTGACTTCCTCAATTGCCAAAATTAAATTCATATGTCAAAACATCAAATTAATTACATTATAATATATGCAGTTCAACTGGCATCACTAACACTTCCATAAATCAAATGCAAACTAAATGCTCTATATCAAAAACCAACATCTAAGGCAGTGTTGGAAATACAAGAAGGAACACAATAAATCTAATGGAATGAGATCTTTAACACTGGCAATGAGAAATGATAGCTGAATTTTTAACCAATCTTGGAAATTTCAGGTGTCCACTAATGATGTGATTGTAGTTGCGGAACTGACCTTGGTATTAAGATTAAAGGTAAAACTCAAAGGAAGCTACGGTTGCTGCACTATTGTAGCTCCATAGTGTGACCCTCCCTGATAATGGTATAGCACAGAGTAGAAGCTACGTCAGTAAAATGTATAGGAAGGATTTTGCACTGAGAATAATTGCAGGGGGTGATCATCACTCTTGTATTGAAAATGTACAGCCCATATTTCTACTTTAAATTCTAGAGTATTTCTGATCTGAAGACAATTATAACACACCAATTTTTTGTGAGTACTGAGCCTTTAGGTGTGTATTACTGTAATATTTGTAAAATCTTTAGAGGCATGGAGTGGCCTGACCCTCAAATTTCATTCTGTTAAGTATCATGGAGAAATGTTCATAATGATGCAATTCACACTCATCTAAGTCGGAATCAGGCAACTGAGATAAGACATTAGGCTCATTACTCCAGTGACGAGGTTTGTGAACTATGAAATAAATACAATGCTTGATAATAAATGTACTCACTATCTTGCCCATGTAATTGTAACCCCTCTGTACAGTATTTTCACAATTAAATAAAAAAATAAGAAATAAAAAAAATAAAAAAGAAATGTACTCATTACCTTGCCCATGTAATTGTAACCCTTCTGTATATTATTTTCACAATAATAAATAAATAAAAAATTTAGAAACCTCCCCAAAATAAAAAATAACATTATTTCACAATGTATATGCGTTTTTGAAAATTTATGCAGTATCAATTACCAAATGTAAAAATGGGACAATTGTCCATCGCTTATATTATCAGAAGTTAAGATACTCCTGAATTATACTTTCTTGCTAGAGGATCATAGGGAGACTGCTGATGGTTGGTACCTTTTCAGGTGCTCCTATACATTTGTAAATTTTCTTTGAGGAAGTGTTTTTCCATCGTTTGTTTTGAGGTATTCAAAATATCAGTACTGTCACTAACCACAAACATAGAACAGCAAAGATGATGGGATACCTTGCCAAAGAACTCAGAAATCACAGGAAGTGATAGGAAAGAGACACCAGAGGACCCAAAGCCTCATTGCTGTCTTCTGGATCGCCAAATCCTGTTTAAAATGCTTTATATTTATTCTACTACAGGGGTGAGGTAGTGAGTGCCTACAGGTATGTCCACAAACTAAGGCATCAATCTAGCTTGTGGTTACAAGTATTAACTGAGGTATTGTTTGTATACATAGTGATAATTGAATCCCTTATTTTTAGGGAGCAGAAGGGAACAATAGTCATTACAACCATAGCACAGACATCCATCTTGTCTCCAAAGAATTAAACTTTTAGTGTACAACAGCTCTAACTTAAATACTTTTGAGATAATAACCCATACCCCTGTCTTCCCTTAACTGTTTGACCTTTCCAGAGCACAACCCTCAGGCTTTTGATTGCCATTTGAGATGGCTTCCCAATATATCCCTTTCCAGGTATAACAATTTGACTCTAGAATCCCTCACAAGTACTATTACAGATCGGTTATATTGAAAGGCTATTTTTTTCTAGGGTAGGTTCACTTTTTTAAATTGTATTTTATTTAAAGGTACTGCATAGAGTGGTTACAGTTACATGAGTAAGGTACATTCCATGTTGAATATTGTTACCCACTCCATTGTTGCTCTCCTATCCTTTCCCACCCCCACCCTTACCACCCCACCCCAAAGTTGTAAAGTTCATTGCCAGTAGAGTGTATTGTGAATGTCATTGTTGCAATGGATCACTTCTTTCATCATTCTGTTATTTCCCTTTCCTTCTCCAAATCAGAAAATGTATATACAAAATGGAAGGTATCAGAATCAAGACAGAGATGTCCAGGGATACATCAAAGACAAATGAAATAAAATAAGATCTAGATACACTACTTTCTGACATCATGGTTGATACCTGAAAAAAAAAGTACTTGTTGTTTCCATGTCTTGGAGTTCATTTCAATTACCATCATTTTGTATGGTCAAATGTACATAGCTCTGGAGCCAGCAATCCCACTCATGGGCATTTGTCGAAATTATCTCTAGATACTTAATGGATGAAAAATGAATTGAAAATAGCAGAGAAAAACAAATCATCATGCAGGTATTCTGATTTTGTAATTCTAATATGAAAGAACTGAAGCTTTTGTTTCATGAAGAAGGAAGTTTAGCCTGTAATTTAAATGCAAGTCATCAGTTGTAATGAGTCTAAAGTTTTTTCCTTCAAGATATTCAAGAGTACTATACTCATCCTCTGAAGAGGATTGTTTTATTATTATTTTATTTTATTTTAATTAGCTTTGCTTAATATTAATTTACTTGTAGAAAATAAGTTAAAATATCTTCTCTCCGGCTGGGAAGGTGGCTCAGTGGTAGTATTTGCTTTGCATGCAAGAAGCCCTGCGTTCAATTCTTCAGTACCACATAAGCAAAAAGAAAAATGCCAGAAGTGGCGCTGTGGCTCAAGTGGTAGAGCGCTAATCTTGAGCTGAAGAGCTGAAGGACAGCGTCCATGCCCTTAGTTCATGCCCCACGACCGGACTCCAAAAAATAAAACACTAAAACTACAAGCAAAAGTCTGTTTTTGCAGCATTATTACCATATCTAAGATATGCAACCAGTCCAGATGCCCCTCAATAGATGAATGCATCAGGAAAATGTGGTATATATATACACACAATGGAATTTCATGCTGCTATCAGAAAGAATGGCACAGTCCCTTTCTTAAGAAAATGGAAAGACATGGAAAAAAATCATTATGTGAAGGAGGCCAGACTCAAAGAAACATAGGCTCTATGGTTTCCCTCATTTTTATTAATTAATATATGCTTAGGATAGTCCTGGCAGATAGGTTCATTTTCTTACACTCTTAATGGTCGCTGTGTGTGTGTGTGTGTGTGTGTGTGTGTGTGTGTGTGTGTGTGTGTGTGTGTGTGTGTGTGTGTGTGTGTGTGTTTGCAGTAATGAAACCTGACTCGGAGCCTCAAGATCTTGCGTGTTTTTTCACTCATGACTGACTGAATCTGTACTATTTTAACCAAGGTTTCACTCTGTGTTTGATTGAACAATTGAACATAAATATCTCATGGATTGCTACCCCAGTCATCTGTGAACCATGGTCTTCCAATTTCAGCCTCATGAGATGAGATTCTGACATCTAGCTCTATTGCCAAGTGTCATTTGCTTTGTTTGGTTTGGTTTTGTTTTTGTTGTTTTTGTGCATCCAAAATCTGTATGGAAAACAAATAATTTATAATCAGGACTATTCACATAAAATGTATGTTGTTTAAAGATTACCTTAATAATGTAATCCTTTTGCATCCACATTATGTGATTTGATTTTTTGAACTCTATTGTTGCAGTCAAGTGACTTATATATAATTTGAATCTTCTTGTCTTGGTTTTATAGGGTGTTAGGTGTTTAAAAACAATTTATCAATGTTTAATTCTGCACTACTGAAACAAGACCTTCATGATTATTCAATGCACTGTAAATCATAAGTTTATCACTACTTGAGGCACCATATGAGAACAAATAGTTTCCTATAATACCTACACATATTTTAGACCTCAATGTCATGCAATGCACACTTCTGCCAAATATGCAAGGGCATCCTTTGTAATTCTCCATGGATTTTCACTGTTCTTCTCTCTACTCTCCAGTGCTAAGTCCTGTGATGCTCATTTTGATTTCCTCCCCTGTTACATTCATCATTGCATCTTGGGAACTACTGGTATGCATTACTGTACTTCTGTTCATTCTCCTTGTGCTTCGGCTTGTACCCCTCTCACCTCGAAGGGGATAAAAATTGGGGATATTTGCTTTACTCTTTATCTCAGACATCTATCTTTACTTTGTAGAAATACATTCATTGAATTCCTTCTGTAAAGTCTAGTGTCCTGAAAATTATTACTGCATCTTCATGGCTTTGTTATGTGGCAGAAGGGAAGAACATAGATCAGTACTGTAACTTAGGTAAAAGATTATTGCAATCATGCTTCAATAGATGCTGTTCATTGGATAATGTTTACTTCAAGGTCTGCCTGCCTGCTTCCTTTTCACTGTTTATTTTTCAATGTAGTCTTTTATTCTGGAAAATATTTATGGGCCTAGTGAAGATCAATTCCTACTGTAATTAGTCATTAATTTTATTCCAAACTCATTTCACACATCCTTCTGAGTTTCTTCAGGGTCTGTGTAGTGCTTCACATTTTTAGATATGTTTTAACATTGATGCATCCAATGATGAAGACACACACCTTAAGTCACCATTTTGATGACTGAAAAGAAACCATGCTGCAATCTCACTATATGGCAATTTTCTGGTTTTAAATTCTTTTAGATTAAAATTGATCCTGAACAACAAATATTCTGTGTACAATTTTATATTTTCCTAATTATTTTAGTATACTTCCCAATATTATATAAAGTTAAAACATTATCACTTAGTTTTAGGATTTCTAAAACAGTCAGAGTAAAAGTTGTATTCATTAACAATTTTAAAATAATAGAGTGTCCTTTATGTCCATTATGACCAAGTGAGATATTTTAAAATTTTTATTTGTAGTCCTTAAAGGTTTTGCTGGGGAATCAAGTCCAGTGCTTCATGTGTCTTTGTCTACTGTGGGCCTCTGAGCCTGACTTGACCTGTGGTTTTATTTTCACTCAACTGGAATAAAGAAATATTTCACTAGGAATTATTACTTGCTTACTTTCTCCAATATCTCTCGTATACATAAGAGTAATATAATTCTACACTGACTGAAAATGGTGTTTCTATTAGCGTATTTGTTTCTTTTTTTGTATCCCCACTCTTCATTATCTTGTCCTTTTCCTATCTTCCCTTCCCATAAAACTTGACTGGATCCACTGGAAACCCACTTGCAGTCAGCCTCATCCTTAAAAGCCCAACCTTAACTAACCTACCCCCTGGTAGTCTTGCTATAAACTTTCAAAGTCCTGACTGCAACCAGAATCCTTCCTGAAAGTCCTCCTCTGCTATAGGGAAAGCCTTCTTCAACTCCACCCCTTCCTGGAATCCCTGTTCTGCACCACCAAAAACCAGGCCACATCCACATCTCCTCCTATGATCCGCCTTACCGCACCAAGAACCCCGCCTACATCAGGCTCCTCCCTCTAATCCTAACTTCATCCACCAGATACCCTGTCCCTAACTATTCTATTCCCTCATTGTCCCATTGCTCCCATATTCAATTACATCCAAGCTCCTATCGTCCCTTTCATACACCACTCCCATCCAGACTTCTCCTTCGACCCCTCCTGGTTTCATCAGAAACTCCATCCATAACTAGTCTACTTCTAAGTGGCCTAATGTCTTAAACCCAGTCCTGAACCTGCCTCTTCCCACAAAGCCATTCATGCAACACCAAAAACCCTCCACCTCTCTATAACTGCCCTTGTAGCCCGCCTTGGTTAACCAGAAGCTTCTCACACAGCCCATCTTCTGCCTGGAAAGCCAGCCCTGCTGCACCACAGCCTTCTCTACCTCCATATCTACTCTCTCAATGGCTGTATTGTTCCCGAGATGAATCCTCCCCTTATTGGATCCTCCTGCAGATCCACACTCTACTCAACCTGTTACCCTGCCCATAATTACCCTACACATTTGTAGACCTTCCACGCCTTCTCAAAGTCCCTCTTCCAATTAATCCCATGGCTCCAAGCCCTGACCTGCTCTAGAAAACCCCCACTAGACAACCCCCAACACACTATCCCATCTCTCGACACCCATATTGCTCCACTGCAAACCACTGCATCTGTTGGACTCCCTCTGGAAGCCTCACCAGGCTCACCTGTAAATCCCTGTTCCTTCATAGTCCCTTTTTGAAGGTTGCCTTGCCCCACTGGAAACCCTGTCCAAAGTCTAATGTCTTGCCTTGCAACCCTGAAATCCCCACCCAACCTTACTACTCTTTTCGAAGTGGTGACTGGCTACACCAGAAACCCTGTCCTAACTAGTCTAGTCCACTGGATCTTATCCCTGCTATCACAAAGCTCTGGTCCTGAAAAAATTCCTCCGTACATTATTACTATATCCTGCTCTGCCAGAAACCCCACCTCCACCCTAACACACTTCCCAAAGGCCTGCCATTCTCCACCAGAAACCGTGCCCATTCCTCTCCCACTTCTTCCCAGCACCGCTATTTCCTCTCACAGACCCTGAAAAGCCTCTCCCTCAAAGCTCCACATTCCTGCACTAGAATCCCCATCTTCTGTCAGCCTCTTGCCTTCATTCTCTTCCCTGCCTTATGGGAAACCTCACTCTACATATCCCACCGGGGCTCACAGTGCTACATCACAACCCCTCCTCTAAGTAAACTCCTCCTTTGTAGCCTTGTTCTTCCCTTTCAAAGCTCTGCCCCAAACAGACTCCTCCCCAGTGACCCTGCCTTCTTCCACTGAAACCCCATCCACCTGCCAGTCTCCATACTAAAGTCCCACCTACTCCACAAGAGACACTGCTCCTAACAAGTCTAGTCTTTCTTGTCCCCTCCATGCTGTCTCAAAGCCCTACACAGACTGGCTTTAACCCTCAAAGCCCCACCCTGCTCTACCACAGAGGCTGTGACAATACCAACACCTCATTTGAACCAGACAGGGCTCCACCAGAAACCCCACACCAACTCATCCTTGAAGGTCCCACCTAGTAACTTTTATTACAAATGTGATTTTATAATGGTTACAGAATTCATACTAATCAATATGATAAGCAAACAATATTGCCAAAAGACAACAAAAATTAGACAGCGATTAGATGCCTTAGTCAAGTTTGGGCTTCTGTTACCAGGCAGATACACATTGTGTGAAAATGTGTGAAGATGATTCCTCTAACTGGAAAGCATTCTTTGAAGTATCAGTAAAGTTTCATGAGTGATCATTTTATTTCTAGAATTTTCATGCACTTTTGTGTCCATTAATTTAAAAACATCAGTTATTTTAAATCCTCTGGTTTGGTTGAGTAAAGCGTATTAAAATGCAAAAAAAATGACTTTCAAATCATCCCTCTAATGAATAATTTTGGACTTGCTTACTTTACTATGTACCAGAGGTTTTAGTAAGAGAAATTCTCTACCAAAATCCACTTTAAATTATCTCCTTCCACTAAAGTGCCCTTTGGAAAATATTGAAGTCAGATTATACAAGTAGAATGCTAGAAATAAAAACGTATTTGAGATCATAACAAAATCATGATGAAGACCCTAGTCAATATGTTTCAAATTTTCTAATGAAAGGAACTTATGCATATTTAACTGCAGACTTTCTGAAGACTAGAAGACAAAAATATAAGAAATGCTCTCTTATACCATGGTTCTGAAAACAAAACAAAACCAAGGAAAGACATCCTAATGAGACAGAAGGGAATGATGAACTTGTACATGTGATATAGAATGTAAAAATACACTGAATCAGGTAAAAATAATTTTGGTCACAATACCTGCTTGTTCAATATATTTCATTGTATATATTGTTCATTGTTAATCTGTGACTTAATATAGGTCTCAGCAGGGATCTACCAAGGTAATTGTGTAGTTAGTCAATTTTGTCATTGCAAGATCATCAGGATGATAAACTCCCACATGCCTTAACATGCCTGCAGCAGCACTAGACATACATTCCTATTGGTCAAACAGTGTAAGGCAGACCTGTATTTAACCCAAGATATGTATATGGTATGCTATGCCTTTTTTTAAGCTTGATACAAAATGTCTCTGCCCAGAATTAAATGATGGCATTTATAGCTAAAATGATTTAGGGTTATTGTTAACATCTAACACATGCTGAGGTTTTTATTTATAACTCTCCTTTGCCCTTTCTGTCTTCTTCCCTTTCTTTCTTTTCTTTTTTCTTTTCTTTCTTTCTCTCTGTTTTTTTCTTTCTTTCTTCCTTCCTTTCTTCCTTCCTTCCTTCCTTCCTTCCTTTCTTTCTTTCTTCTTTCTTTCTTTCTTTCTTTCTTTCTTTCTTTCTTTCTTTCTTTCTTTCTTCCTTCCTTCCTTCCTTCTTCCTTCCTTCCTTCCTTCCTTCCTTCCTTCCTTCCTTCCTTCCTTCCTTCCTTCCTTCCTTCCTTTCTTTCTTTCTTTCTTTCTTTCTTTCTTTCTTTCTTTCTTTCTTTCTTTCTTTCTTTCTTCCTTCCTTCCTTCCTTCCTTTCTTTCTTCCCTTTTCCTTCCTCTTTTCGGAAATGAGTATGAATTTAGATATTTTGTTTGCTGAACAAGTTTTCTACCATTAGAATAATCCTTTTTCGATTTATTTACTTTTGCTCATAGGTTATCCATTTTGCTGAGGGCCGAACACAGGTTAAGTTCCTCAACTCTGTCTGCCAAGTAGCAGGGATCACAAATGCATTTCAACATGCGAACAGTTAGGAGGATATGAGACTCATTACTTTTCTTGCACACTGGTTCTGATCTGTGATCCTCTCAAATTCTACCTCTTCAATTAGTGATGTGAGTTCCAGTAGCCTGCCCTCAGTATAGATCATCCAAATGAATTATTGAAGGCAATTTCACTTTAATCTCTTTTTTTTTTGCCAGTCCAGGGGCTGATATGGTTTTATTGCGAGACAAATTTTGTTTATATATGCACATTAGCTTTAAAATATTACTTTTTCCCCCTTTTTTTCTTTTTAATTTTCTTGGTCAAGAGGCTTGAATTCTGGGTCTGTGCGCTGTCTCTGGGCTCTTCAGATCAAGGCTAGCACATTAACACTTGAGCCACAGTGCCACTTCTGGTTTTCTGGTGGTTAATTTGAAGTAAGAGTGTCTTGGATTTACTGCCAGGGCTAGCTTTGAACTATTGTCCTCAGATCTCAGCTCCTAAGTAGCTAGGATTACAGTCATGAGCCACTGGCACCCAGCTAAAAATGTTACTTATTTTAAGTTCTGTGATTTAGTTGGGGTGGTAACATGAGTGTATAGAATGGTAAAATTCAAGTTACCTCTCTAAATAATTTCAGAGTTTAATTTTCATATTTATTGCAGTTATTAATAACAGAAACTCCAAAAGTAACAGAATAATCCTTCATTTTCTCCTTCCCATAGTTACTACTGGAAGAGAATGAGTGAGATCTAAGACAATATGTACTTGAAATTATAAAAAAAAATATTTTGATGATACATAAAGAGCCAGATATCACAACATGCTTCTCATTTTCTAAAGAAAGGAATGTCATGAAAGTGTATTTATTGGTAGGCTTTTCACCTGAAAAACAAAGAAAAAACAATATCATAAAAAAGTTGAAGGGGATCAGCAACCATGTAAGTGTGATATAGCATTGGAGACTTTAAGACATGAACTGGTTCAGGCAAAGTAATACTTTGGAAAACTTATCTGTAGACTAAATTCATTCATTAAAATTTTTTTATTTTTACTTACATGTCACTTAAAATACAAATGCATACATGTGTGCGCAATATATATATATATATATATATATATATATATATATATATATATATATATCAGCAGTATCTGTCCAGTGAACTGTATGGTTATGTATGGTTAGGTAATTTCATCATGTCAAGTTCATCAAAAAGAAGGACTTCCATAAACCTTAATAACCCTGCAACACCACTGCACACGCAAACTTAAGTGTTCACCATTGTAAGCTAGACTTGTGTTTTACCAAAGATTTATACATATGGTGTTATTTTTTTATTTAGTCTTGACACAAAATGTGTGTGCTCCTAGAAAAAAATTATGGCATTTATAACTACAATAATTTAGTGTAAATCTTTACATTGAACACATGCTCAGTATGAGTTTTTCTTTCTTTCCTTTTCTTATTTAATCTTTAGGAAGTTGATTTGAGTTTTGATGTTGTGTTTCCCAGACAAGTATTCCATCACTGGAGTCACTCCACCAATCCTTTCTAGATTAAGTTACTTTACTTATAGGGTAGCAATTTTTGCACCCATCCCAAAAAGCAGGGATCATGATTACATTCCAATATCCCTAATTGTAGGTTGATATGGGTGATACTTTCCTTCCTAGACTGATTCAGAACTGTGATCCTCTCAAATTCTAACACTTTAGTTAATTGTGTGAGCTCCAGTTCTCCTAAATTCTAGAAGATAGGACAGACATAAATGATTACAGGTAATTTGAATGACTCATTGGCTAATATAGGTGATTTGATATTAAAGTGTAAGGTAAGTTTGAAAGTATAATCACAGTAGTGAGATATTTTGCTAAGTAATTTTGTTTCACATTAATAACACATCTTGACCAGGAGTAAGGACTTATTTTACTGTCTGTCAACTTGTATGTCATTTGGTAAAATAAACTTCACGTCTTCCATGTGGGATAAAGAACTTTGAATGGTCTGATGTGCTGGTTCCCCTCCACCGAGGGAAAAGTCACCCAGTTAGGGCACCAGCCCTAGGAGGAGTGGCTTTCTTCACTGGGTAATCAGAGCCAGAAGCTGCCCCTCCCTCTAGCAGCCTCGACAATCAATTTAAAATCAGTAAACAGAAACCCTGAGAATGGCTACAGGCTGGGCTCTGTGAGTTTTTCACAAACTAGCCCCCAGGAAAAGCTACAATCTGTTGAAAGGCCTCAACTCTACCCAGAACCTAGCCACATCACTGCATCCCCTCTTTTGCAATACTCAAAGCAGATCTGCCTCCCAATGAACTAGCCAGGGAGGGGGATCGCCAAATCCTGGGTAAATCAGAGCATTTTTCTGCCTGTTTGAACAAACTGACATAAGAAACCAACCAAGCCACAGGACCACAAGCAGACCAGAGATTCCAACAAGAGGCAGGTTACAGACCCAAGGGAGATACAGGATTTTTCTCACCCCTCCCCAAACAAATCAAAAAACTTTTTTTCTTCTTCCTCTACTTTTTTTAATTTTTTTGGTACCTTATATAATTTTTATTTTCTAAAACTTTTCTTAATCTTTAATTTTTGCCTTTTTTGAAAAAGAATGTTTTCCAGTAACTTTTTTTCCTCTTATAATTTTTATTTTAGGGATACGTGAGTGTGCGTTATTCTTTCTTTTTTTGTTTTCTTTCTCTTTTTTTATTCTTTTTAAATTATCTTTTTGTTTTTTGTTTAGCTCTATTGAACTTTTCATCATTTTTTCTACCTTTTTTATACTTTTCACCTTCTCCTCTCTTTCGTTCTTCTTTATGTGACTTAATTCTTGTCCTGCACATCCTCAGATAAAACCTCAGATGACTATTAGACCCTATCCCCCATTGTGTACACACTCAATCCACAAATTTATCACTGAATTCAAAACCTTTAAGACTTAAATTCCTTAATAGCAGTACTACCCCTTTATACCTATATAATATTTGAAGCATTTTTATTTTTAAGTTTTTCACATCTCTTTATATCCCTCCGCTTCTCTCAATATATTCACGTTCTTCTCTAAATAGATTGTTATTGGTCTACATTATTTTACTAATTTTTACTTTTCTATTTTTTCTGGTCTCTTTTCTTTTCCCTTTCCCTTTCTTCTTTTTTTATTCCCTCTATACTTTCATCCTACCCAACCTATTTCCTGCTTTGAGATTAGGACTTAGTTAACTCTCCCTGAGCCTCCCCACATCAATATATTCCTATTTTTTACCCACATCTCTCCCTAACCCTAATAATTTCTGGTCTTCCAAATCCTTCTTTGCGGTTGGTAGCCCATTAACATATAGTTGTTTGATGTTAAATAGATGTATCTGTGGAACTAGATTGTATCTGTAGACTATTGACGGCGGAAATTCAGACTTTGGTTGATGCTTGCCGTAGGATAGTGTTCTAGCACAAAACTGGTGTTTTTTCATCACAAATGGGCAGAGTAAGCTGGAAAAACACAAGAAAAAGGGCAAATCCAGGTATCTCAATTCCCAATCTTGATAATCAGGGGACAGAACAGATAATGAATAATCCAGAGGAGAATTCGCAAATAGTTGTACAAACACTGCTGGCAAACACGATAAATGAAAAGATTGAAAGCATACAAAGGACACTGTATGAGTATGATAGGGAGAGAGAGGAGGCAATCCAAAAGTTTATACAGGAATATCATAAGTGTGAGGAAGCTATTCAAAAATTGATACAGGATTTGCGTGAGCAGCATGAGAATACTCAAAGAGAAAGGCAGGAATGGTGTGAGCAGGCTGAGAACACTCAAAGAGAACTACAGGAATCAAACGAACGGGAGGAAGCTAATCAAAGAGTAATACAGGAATTGAGAGAGCAGGAAGAGAATACACAAAGATCACTAAAGGCAAAACATGGAATCCATTAACAGAGAGCTGTAGAAAGTCAGGGATACCACAAAGGGAATACTGAATGGAACCCAACAGAAGGAACGAGAGTCCAAGGAAACCATAACCAAACAACTAAGTGATCTGAGAATAACCACTGAACATCAAATTAAGGAGGTAAAGAAGTTCATACAAGATCTAAAACAAAGCTTCAAGAAGGAATTTGAAGCCATCAAAGCTGACCAACTGGAAGGAAAAGAGATAAAAAACAAAGTAGAAAGTTTTGACAGCAGGTTAGACGATGCAGAAGATCGAATCTCAGGGATTGAAGACAGCCTAGATATTATAGAGAAAGAACATACAACCATCCAAGACAAGTACAAGAAATATGATAGATCTATCCAACACTTAGAAGACACCATTAGAAGGCCTAATCTAAGGGTAATGGGTGTAGAAGACCACCTAAAAACAGAAGTTAATGGCCTAGGAAATTTGTTTAACAAGATCCTAGCAGAGAACTTCCCAAACATGCAAAAAGATAGGCCTATTCATATACACGAAGGTTTTAGAACTCCAAACAGACCAGACCAGAATAGGACATCACACTGTCACATTATAATCCACACAGGATCAACACACACCAAGGAAAAGAACCTTAAAGCTGTCAAGGAGAAAAGATTAATCACCTATAAAGGGAAACCAATTAGAACCACATCAGATTTCTCAGCAAAGACAATAAAAGCAAGAAGAGCCTGGAATGATGTATGCCATGCCCTAAAAACTAACAACTATCAACCAAGAATACTGTACCCATCTAAACTCTCCCTCATAACTGAAGGCCAAATAAAAACCTTCCATAGCAAAGAAAAATTGGAACAATACATCCCCACCAAACTAGCCCTACAAAAGATTCTAAAAGATGTCCTACACATAAAAAACCAACAAGACCACAACAAAGACCAAGAAACAGCACCCAAACTGAGAATCCAAGAACCATAGGAAGAACCCACTTTTCGCAGCCCCCAAGAAGGTGGATAACATGGAAGGAACTCCCAATACTTCTCAGTCCTATCTCTTAACGTTAACGGACTGAACTCTCCAATTAAGCGACATAGACTGTTTAGTTGGATTAAAAAACAAGACCCTGCTGCCTGCAGGAGTCACATCTTGCCCATAAAAACAAACACATTTTCAATGTTAAAGGCTGGAACAAAATGTACCAAGCAAATGGCCCCCATAAACAGGCAAGAGTTGCAATCCAAATATCAGATAAAATAGACTTCAAATTAAAATTTGTGAGAAGAGATAAAGAAGGTCTCTACATACTAATTAAGGGATATCTCCTTCATGAGAATATTAGAATGCTAAATATCTAGTCGACAAACAATGGAGCAACCAAATTTTTCCAAGAAACACTACTTTCCCTCAAATCCCATATGAATTCAAAGACATTAATTGTTGGAGATGTTAACACACCACTCTCCCCACTAGATAGATCAACTGGGCAAAAACTCAAAAGATAAACCGCAAACATAAACAGCTGCATAGATCAACTAGATTTAATAGATATCTACCGAACATTTCACCCAACAGCATCAGAACACGCAGTTTTCTCAGAAGCACATGGAACATTTTCTAAAATAGACATCATTTTAGCCCACAAAGCAAACCTGTCTAAATTCGGAAACATTGAAGTTATACCTTGCATTCTCTCTAACCACAAGGGAATAAAATTGAACTCAACAACAAAAGCCACCAAAGAAAGTCAAATATCACATGGATGCTGAACAACACACTTTTGAATCATAAGTGGGTCATGGAAGAGATTAGAAAAGAAATTCAAATGTTCATGCTATTCAACAAAAATGAACAGAAACTACCAGCTCCTCTGGGACACAGTAAAAGAAGTACTCAGAGGCAAGTTTTTGGCCCATCGACTTCAACAATTCATCCAAAAAATCATACACCACGATCAAACAGGATTCATTTCAGGGATGCAATGCTGGTTCAATATACGCAAATCAATTAATATTTTTCATCACAACAACAGGGGCAAGAATAAGAACCACATGGTTATTTAAATAGATGAAGAAAAGCATTCGACAAGATCCAACACCCATTTATGATGAAGGTTTTCGAAAAATTAGGAATCCATGGAACATTCCTCAATACAATGAAGGCTGTATATGACAAACCTACAGCCAGCATTATACTCAATGATGAAGAACTAAAGCCATTTCCTCTTAATTTAGGAACAAGACAAGGATGTCCACTCTCTCCACTTCTCTTCAGTCTAGTATTAGAATGCCTAGCTACAGCAATAAAACAAGATGCAGACATAAAGGTTATCCAAATAGGGAAAGAAGAAATAAAACTCTCCCATTTTGCAGATGACATGATCTTGTATTTAAAGAATCCCATAGATTCCACTCCAAAATTACTCAAGCTGATTCAAAACTTTGGCAAAGTAGGAAGGTATAAAATTAACCGCCCCAAATCAATGGCTTTTCTGTATGCCAACAATGAGGAAAGTGTGGCTGAAATTAGGAAAATAACTCCATTTGTAATAGCCCCACAAAAAATAAAATACCTAGGAATTAACTTAACCAAAGAAGTGAAGGACTTCTATGATGAAAACTTTAAAATCTTGAAAAAGGAAATCAACACAGAACGTAAAAAATGGTTAAACCTCCCATGCTCCTGGATTGGAAAGATCAAAATCGTGTGAATGGCAATACTTCCCAAGGTTATCTACAAATTCAACCTGATACCAATCAAAATTCCAACCTCATTCTTCTAGGAAATAGAAGAGGCAATCCAAAAATTCATATGGAACAATAAAAGACCCCGAATAGCAAAAACGCTCCTCAACAGAGAGAACACTGCTGGAGGAATATCAATACCAAATTTCAAACTCTACTATAAAGCCATAGTAATCAAAACAGCTTGGTATTGGCATAAGAATAGACTTCAGGAACAATGGAATAGAATTGAAAACCCAGAAATGAACCTACAGACCTATAGCCATCTAATCTTCGATAAGGGAGCTAAAGAAATAGAATGGAAGAAAGACAGCTTCTTCAGTAAATGGTGCTGGCAAAATTGGTTAACTACATGTAGAAAAGTAAATATAGATCCTTATATATCACTCTACACCAGAATGCAATCCAAATGGATCAAAGACCTCGAAGTCAAAGCAGGCTCTCTGAAAACATTACAGGATGGAATAGGAGAAAACCTAGGTCTCAGTGGCTCAGGCCAAAATTTTTTGAATAGAAACCCGGAACCACAACAAATCAAAGAACGGTTGGACAATTGGGATTGCATAAAGTTGCATAGCTTCCGAATGGCAAAGGACATAGCTAGCAAGATCAATAGAAAGCCCACTGATTGCGAGAAGATCTTCACTAGCCATATAACAGAAAAGGGTCTCATATCTAAAATATACTTGGAACTCAAAAAATTAAATCCCCTAACAACAAATCCTCAAAGAAACAACTGCCCATTAAATAAGTGGGGGAAAGATTAAAGAGAAGCTTCTCTGAAGAAGAAAGAAGGATGGCCAATAGACACATGAAGAAATGCTCAACCTCCCTAGCCATAAAAGACATGCAAATCAAAACAACATTGAAATACCACCTCACTCCAGTTAGAATGGCAAAAATCAACAACTCTGTACAAGAACAGATGCTGGAGGGGTTGTGGACACTAGGGAACCTTACTTCATTGTTGGTGGGAATGTAAACTTGTTCAACCACTTTGGAAAGCAGTATGGAGGTTCCTCAGAAGACTTCACATAGAGCTCCCCTATGACCCAGCAAAACCACTTTTGGGCATTTACCCAAATGTTTACAAACAAGACCACACTAAAGCTACCAGCACAACTATGTTTATTGCAGCATTATTTATCATAGCTAAGATATGGAACCAACCCAGATGCCCGTCAGTAGATGAATGGATCAAGAAAATGTGGTATATATACACAATGGAATGCTATGCCCCCATCAAAAAGAATGACATTGCCCGATTTGTTACGAAATGGAAAAACTTGGAAAACATTATATTAAGTGAAGTAAGCAAGGCCCAAAGCAACATAGGTCTCATAGTTTCCCTTATTAGCAATATCTAGTATATGTATATGTCAGCATATGTCTAGTATATGTATGAGTCAGATATTGTGATGTTAGGAAAATGAACTCAGATATATATTTTGATGTTTTTTTTCTTTCATGCACGTGTTTCTAACGCATTTATAAGATTATTTCTTTGTTGCTTTTTATGGCCCTCCCCCACAGTATATCCCCTGCTTTCACTATATTTGATGTCAGTATAACTAGTGGAGGAGATGGGGAAAAACAGGTCGTTTAAGGATACAGGTGGACCTCTTCCAGCAACTCAGGAGGCTGAGATCTGAGTATCGCGGTTCAAAGCCAGCCTGGGCAGGAGAGACCAGGAGACTCCTATCTCCAATAAACCACCAGAAAACCGTAAGTGTCCCTGTAGCTCAAGTGGTAGAGCGCTCGCCTTGAGCTGAAGAGCTGAGGGACAGCACCCAGGCCCAGAGTTCAAGCGCCATTACCGACAAAAAAAAAAAAAATGAAACATAGGTCCCATGGTTTCCCTTATTTGCAATATCTAGTATATATATGAGTCAAGCAGAAAAGGTCAGATAATGTGATGTTAGGAAAATGAACACTTAGATATGTATTTTATTGTTTTTTTCTTTCATGCATGTGTTTCTCATGCATTTATAACATTATTTCTTTTTTGCTTTTTATGTCCCTCCCCCACAGTATAACCACCGCTTTTACTATATTTGATGTCAGTATAACTTGTGGAGGAGATGGGGAAAACCAAGTTGTTTAAGGATACAGGTGGACCTGTTCCAACAATGAGAAGTACAAGTTGTCCTGTTGAAAACGAGCTTTACAACGTTGGTGTGTGTGTGGGAGAATGATTGGGTGGCGGGGAGGGGCGAGGCTGGGAACGGATGTGAAGTGCAAACAAAGGACGAGGCTGCAATGCTTGGTGAGAAATGTATGCATTATCCTGCCCATGTAATTGTAACCCCTCTGTACAGTATGTTCACAAATAAAATAAAATAAATAAAAGTAAAAAATAATAAAATAAATAAAATAAAAATTTAAGACAAGTTTCCAAAATTTTTTTTGGATTTTTGATTTTTTGTTTTTTTCGGGGGGGAATGGGAAGACCCCGTAACTTCCCTGTGTCCATAACGAGTCTCTTGGGAGAGTCTCGGGTCTGCTTGTGTTGTTTGGTTTTCCTATGGCTTGATTGGTTTCTTGTCTGTTTGGGCAGGCAGAAACTGCTTTGTGTTAGGCATGTTTTTTGATCCTCTTCCCAGGCTATTTCAGTGGCAGGGAGATCTGCTTAGAGGATCACAAATCAGGGCGATGGCTGTTTCCTCTAGTTTGGAGATGTTGTGATGCACCTAGGTTCTGGGTATGGTTGAGGTCTTTCAGAAAACAGTAGCTTTACCCTGAGTTGCTAACTCCTGAGACACTCACAGAGCCCAGCTTGGAACTTTTCTCGGGCTTTATGTTTACTGAATTTCAATAGTTTGTCTAGGCTGTTGTAGGGAGAGGCAGTCTCTGGCTGTGTTTACCTGGTGAAAAAGTCACTCTTCTGTGGGCACAGTTTTTACTGTCTGGGTTGGGTGACTTTCTCCTGGGTGGAACTGACATCATAACTGACATCATAACTGTCTTCATAAGCCTGTTGTGTGATTGTGATATTTCCCCTGCCAGGTAAGTATGGGAATGGATGGGAATGGGAAAGAAAGGAGGAGGCTACAATGCTTGATAAGAAAGGTACTCATTATCGTTTCCCTGTAATTGTAAACCCTCTGTACAGTATTTTCACAATTAAAAAAAAAACCTATTGTGAATATTGTAACATCGTAAACCTATTGTGACCTCATCCCCAGTATAGCATCACCATCTAAGTATAACATCAAAATATTATTATCACTCGATATTGTAACATCATGTTGCCATTGTGATATCACTGTTCCGTTAGGTTTTTCAAACCTATTATGACCTTATAACATTTTACAAAACTCGTGGCCTTTGAGCCTATTAACTTGTGAACTTGCATAAAACACAAGACAATCCAATGAGGCACATTGAAGATAACTTTATTTACACTAGAGATGGGCCTGCATTTACCTTGTCCTGGGCTGTACACTCAGTGACAGCCTAACCCCAACCACCAAACATCAGACCTCCAATAGGCATAGTTAATTGGTTTGCAAAACACCAACCCCCCAAATTATCATTTCTACCCTCCAAACTTCAATAGGTAAGTCTTTATCCTTTTCCCTTATTCCCTCCTTCTTTATAGACTTTTCCTGCATTTCCCTTTTTCCCTTCTATCACTTCTTTCTTCTCTTTAGGTCTCTCAACTACACTTCTCTGGACATGTGGCCAATTGGCTTCCTTCCCCTCCTGTTCTACCTCAAATTCCACTTCTCCCAGGTCTTTCGCCTCCTGCTGTCTCACCACTTCCTTCCTTGCAGGTCATTCTTTGATTTTCTCCAATTCCATTGCTCTGACCATATAGCCTATATATAGGTTGAACCCCTCCATCACTCCAGTGGGTCTCCTACCTAACAGTTTTCAACCATCACTTCACAAACTGCCCAATCAATTCTTCACAGCTCATCATGTGAGGATGACATCCTACCCCCTCTAGCAGCATGCAATGCTCACTTTGTGTGGCATGCCACATGCACTCCAGTGGGCCAAGTCATGAGCCAACATTGATTAGGGGGCCCTGCTCATTATTAGGACCATGCTGCTTTATATATCCCCCACTGTTTTTTCATGTCCAATCAAATCCTTGATTCCTTCTTACCAAATCCTAAAAATTCTCTTCTCTCCACCCAATGAACAGGCTTAAAAGGTAAATTTAATAGAAAACAAGTAAATTATAGAAACACACTAGTTAGCACTAATTAACCTTTAGTAAGTCATATCCTTAACAGTCCATATTGCAGCCTTCTCTGTATATTGGTCCACTACCTATTCCACTATAGACTGATGGATCCAATGCTGTTTTTGTGCTAATTCAATAGGCGACTGTGAAGTTAGCACCACCAAGTATGTTCCTAGCCACTTCGGTTTCAATTCAGGAGCGTGATGAATTTTTACCCACACCAGCTGTCCAGGCAAGAAAGAGTGAGTGGAGTTTCCTATTTTATTTTTTCAATTCCATTTCTTAGTTTATTTCACTTACCTGGGGTCTAGTTTTTTAATTTATTTCTGAAGTGAGACTTGCTATAGAATAAACTAAACTAATTTCCTCAAAGGAATTTTCCTTCCAGCTGGATTTAATTTCTTATTTTATATTTGAAATTTTTATTTTCATCCTAATGTTTATTTTTTAAATACTTTTTATTATTATTATCTTTAAGTATTTGTACAAAGAAGTTCCCATTCTACAAAACAGTACACAAATACAAGGTGTCTGACAACATTGTCACTCATCCCTCCTAAACCTTCCATTCTCACACATTTTTGTAAAAATTGAGGTAGGTGATTACATATATTTCTCGAATTTCACAGTATTATGGAATTGTGATTCTTAGTTAAAGTCACAAACATATTTTAACCTTGACAAGGCAAATTATTGTTATCATGATCCAAAGTTTGTTAATTCTATGAGCTTTTACAATCCAAAATTATTTTTCCCACCTCAGGTGATATTTACATTTTTTTTCCTTTTGCTTAATGTAGGCTATTCCCTCTTGTCTTCTTTCCCTCTCATTCATCTCTTCCCATTACTGTGTTTGGGTTGCTTAGTTATTTTTCTTCTATGTCCAGTGCAGCTGATGGGCCCCTTTGTTGTATGTTGTTCCATTTTCCACTGACTGTGTTTCTCCTCCTGGCTTCCCTCCATTGGGTGCATATTTCTACCGTCTACATAGTCAAGAACATGTAGTCATTAATGGTGATAAAACAAAATGAGTGGCTGTCCGTTGTTTCTTGAGTTCTGTTTACTTTGTCATACCTTCTTGCATTTTGGCTTTAGCATCCACGTATCTGGTAGATCATATGCCGTTTGTCTCATTGTTCTTGGCTTACCTCACTCAAATAATTTGTTGTAGTTCCATCTATTTCCCTGCAAATACCATCATTTTGTCCTTTCTAAAGGCTACATGGTATTCTATTGTATTTAGGCCCCACAATTTTTGGGTCCACTTATCACTTATGGCTCATCTGGGTTGTTTCCAAATCTTGGCTATTGTGAACAGTGCTGCAATAATTATAGACGTGTGTGTGTGTGTGTGTGTGTGTGTGTGTGTGTGTGTGTGTGTGTTTCTTTGTATACTGGTTCCTGTTGTTCAGAGTAGATATCTAGGAGTGGTATGGCCAGATCATAGGAAGGTCGATATTAAGCTTTGTTAGGTACCTCCAGACTGCTTTCCAAAGTGGTGGTATTAGGATACATTCCCACTAGCAATGTAGTAATGTTTCTTTCTTTGTATCCCTTCCAGCATTTGTCGTTGGCTGAATTTAGGTTGTGGGCCAAGGTGGTATCTCAGAGTTGTTTTTATTTGCATTTCCCTTACAGCCAGGGATGATGAACATTTCCTCATGTATTTCTTTGCCGTTTTTATCTCCTTCTGATAAGTCTTTCTTTAGCTTCCTTGACCATTTCAATATTGGTTTGTTAGGTTTGTGAAGAGTTCGTTTCTTGACTTCACCATATATAATATAATGAATATTATAATACAATGGATATTACACACTTGTCTGTTATATTCCTGGTAAATATTTTTCCCATTTCTTCCAATTTCCTGGTAATGTCTATGATTACTTTTTTAAGGCTTTTTTAGTTTTCATGAAACAGACCGTCTATATCTTTAGTTGGTTAATTCTTAGATACTTTTTATTTTGAGGTTATTGTGGATGGGGTTGTTTCTTTGATTTCCCATTCTATTTGTACATTGTTACTATACAGAAAGGCCCTTGATTTCTGTGGGTTAATTTTGTATCCTGATTTTTTGCCAGATTGGTTTATAAGTTCTAAGAGTTTGGGGATGGAGCTTTAGGGATCGGTAATTTATAAAATAATGTCATCTGCAAAAAGAGATTCTTTATATTCTTCCTGTCCTATGTGGATCCGTTTAATGTCTTTTTCTTGCCTTATTGCTCTGGCTAAGAATTGCAGAACTATATTGAAGAAGGGTAGATAAAGTGGGCATCCTTGCCTTGTTCCTGTTTTTAGGGGAATTGGTTGAATTTTTTCCCTATTAAGTATAATATTGGCCTTTGATGTGCCATCTAAGGCTTTTATTATCTTATGAAATGTTCTTTCTATTCTTATTTTACCCATAGCGTTTAACATAAATGAGTGCTAAATTTTATCAAAAGCCTTTTCTGCATCAATGGAGATAATCATGTGGTTCTTGACCTTGGATCTGTTGATGTGATGGATTAGATTTATTAACTTACATATGTTAAACTATCCCTGCATGTCTGGAATGAAACCCACTTGGTCATAATGTATGATTTTTTTGAAATGTTTCTGGATTCCTTTAGCTGAAATTTTATTGAGGGGCTTTGTATCTGTCTTAATCAAACAGATTGGTGTGTAGTTCTTTTTTGTTGGTCTTTGCCTGGTTTGGGGATGAATGTTATATTGGCTTTAGAGAATGAGTTTGGGATTACTCCCTCTGTTTCTATTTCTCTGAAGAGCTTGAGGTCTTATAGAATTCTGTAGTGAATCCATGAGGTCTTGGGGTTTTCTTGTTCGAAGATTTCTGATTATGTCTACTATATCATTGTAGGTAATTGACATGTTTAATTGATTTCTTTCTTCTTGGTTCTGTTTGGGCAATTTGTTTTTCTTATTTTTCAGGGAGAAAAAAAAGTTTATTTACTGAACTGCTTCCTACACCATGTATAGTGGAGAAGCATGGCTTAAAAGGAAGGGGGGCAACCCACCTCTGGGAAAGGACTTACCTAGGCTAGGGAAAAGAAGAAGTGTGGCCAGGTGGGGAAAAGTGTGGCCGCTATTACTAATAGATACCAATACCCATACTTCCAGGCTTTACCTCTGTGAAGTCCATTTTCCCAAATTCACCATCTGAGGTTCCTCACGTATGATTTCTTTCCATAGGTACCAGCTTTTCAGCATTTACCTGTTGGAAATTACCTACAAACCTTAAAAAGTATTGTCAGGTTAATGCCCCACTGGTTTTCAGAAGAGTTTTAGGTAGTAGCCTCAGAAAATTTACCAGGGTGCAAATATCTACACGTAAACTGACAGAAAGCTTGAGCCTGTATGAATTTTTTACAAGTTCAGTGTCAACACTTGCACACTTATAAAACTGTTTTTGCTTGTTCCTTTAATTTTAACGACTAATAGCTCTAGAGACCCCACTGGTTTTAGAGTGATCTCCCAAGTTACCTGATCACCTCAGATGGTTCCCTGTATCTTAGGGTCTCTAGTTTCTTTACCTCCTGTACAGTACTCTGAACCGTGGAGACTTCTTCCATTTTTTCCTCCTCCTTTTCTGTCAAACTTAATTTCAAGATCCCACTCTCCTTCTCAATGTGCTCCTTAACATCTAACTGTTTTGGCAGGGTCACAGGAGAGTTCCTTTGACTGTGCTTTTAACCTCTTGGTTGCTGCTCCTTCTCACAACACCTTTGCTTGCTCTTCAGCTCCTCTCTTAAGTTCGCAAAGTTGCTATTGTGAGGTATTTTTTTCCCACATCCACCTGTTCCATTGGGACAGGATGCTTCTGCATTACATTTATAATGAAGATCTCAGCAGTGTTTTGGAGATTTTACTCTAATACTTTCTCTTTCTAGTTTTCCACTTCAGTGTATTTTTGTGACAGATCTTTCAGCTGTTTGTTTAGCTGTTCTGTTTTTCTTCCTAATGCTCTTCCCCTTTTCCCAGCATTCCCTATCAGAGCATGTGGTCCTTTAACTCTTTCTGAAGAGTAACAATCTATTTCTTGAGCCTGATATTTTCCTGTTTACTTTTCTTGGCCTCATCTTCTATGACACAGCACTTCCCCGTCTTCTCTGCTAACTATTCTTTCCTTCTTTCTCTAATGTTTGAATTTCTGGTGACACTCTTCAAAGCTTATAACTGACATGTACTTCAGCCTAATACATTCTTATATCAGGCCCAGCTCCTTTTTCATGTCCACGATTTCTTAATGCAGCATCAGGATCTCTTCTTTGTCTCTCTTGTGTTTAGCAAGGATGGCAGTATTGCTGTCTTGTGCTTCTGTTGGCCTGTGATCCCCTAATTTTCCTCATACTCATCCAGACTAATGAACTTGAATTTCATTTGATTCTGAGTGTTTTCTAGGTTCCTTTTGAAGATTTTCTTCTCATTTTTGACTCTCACAAGTTTATATCTTCAAATATTTTCTTCACGTCAAATAATTCTTTTTTTTTTTCCAATGTGCTCTTCTATGTGCTTTTAACCTCTCGGTTGCTTTTGACTGGCACATATTGGAGATTCAGTATTTTATAAGCCTGTGTTTTGAGATAGAAGTCTGTGAATTTTTCATTGCACATTTCTTCTTAAGTTCAGAGGGCTTCTTTTTAAATTGAACACAGTTGGAATTCCGAGCCCCAAGCTCCTTTGCATGTTACTCCAGAGCTATGAACACATTTTCCAGGTGTTTAATGTGATTACATAACCTGTCGTTTTCTATCTTTCTCCTCCTTAGAAATTCCTTTTCCCAATGTCCATTTCACTTGCAATAAGCTCACTGATCTAGTCCTAGAGGTTCCCTAGTGCCATTTGCAAATGAATTGTACTGTCTTTGCCCAAGGTTTCTTGATCCCTATTCTGGTGCTCCTATCAAAACTCAACCCCCTTTCTTAGAGTCTTTTTTTAAAATTTATTTTATTTTACTTTATTTGTGAACATACTGTACAGAGGGATTACAATTACATGGGCAGGATAATGCATACATTTCTTACCAAGCATTGCAGCCTCCTCCTTTGTTTACCCTTCACATCCCTTCCCAGCCTCCCCCCTCCCCCCACCTAATCATCCCCCCCCAGCCCGCACCAACGTTGTAAAGGGCGTTTTCGACATGACAACTTGTACATCTCATTGCTGCAACAGGTCCACCTGTATCCTTAAACGACTTGTTTTTCCCCATCTCCTCCACAAGTTATACTGACATCAAATATAGTGAAAGCAGGGGTTATACTGTGGGGGAGGGCCGTACAAAGTAACAAAGAAATAATCTTATAAATGCGTTAGAAAAACATGCATGAAAGAAAAAACATTAAAATATATATCTAAGAGTTCATTTTCTTAACATCACAATATCTGACCTTTTCCGCTTGACTCATACATATACTAGATATTGCTAATAAGGGAAAACATGGGACCTATGTTTCTTTGGGCCTGGCTTACTTCACTTAATATAATTTTTTGCAAGTTTTTCCATTTCCTAACAAATGGGGCAATGTCATTCTTTTTGACGGGGGCATAGAATTCCATTGTGTATATATACCACATTTTCTTGATCCATTCATCTACTGAAGGGCATCTGGGTTGGTTCCATATCTTAGCTATGGTAAATAATGCTGCAGTAAACATGGTTGTGCTGGTAGCTTTAGTGTGGTCTTGTTTGTAAACATTTGGGTAAATGCCCAAATCTTAGAGTCTTTTTTATCCAGGGTATCTCTGTTTTCAAACACCTACTGGGTAACCACTTCCAACTTAGAATGCACCTTTCTCTCAAAACTTTCTAACTTTTGAAGCTTTCTTCTAATATCTGGGGCTGACTGGCTAATAAAGGCCATATTTAGGGCTCTTTGATTCTCCAGGGCTTCAAGATCTATAGGCCTATATCTCCTATAGTCTTCTGGGAGAAGTTCCAGAAAAGCATTAGGGTACACACAGGGGAACTGTCCCATCTCACTCACCTTAGTTTGATGACTTGGCTTTCTAGCCACTGCGGTATCCCTGCTAATCAAACCTAGCAATAATAGGTAAGCACTTCCATACCTCGATCACTGTTACTCTCAGATTGGCTAAGTCTGTGGAAAGACTTGCTCCAAATGGTTTGGTTCAATATTTGGGCTACTGTCTGGTCCAAGTACTACTTTCAAATCACCAACAGGATTCATTCCCTTTTCTACCAGGTGAAAAGCACCTGTTAAATTTGCTGACACTCATTCCGGATGTGCTTGTGTGTGAAAATTACTGTCTCCAATGAAATAATGAGTCCCTGTTTTTTTTTTTTTTTTCTGAAAAGGATGGAGTTTGCTGTTTCAAGTTATACAGGTCACTAGTTGTAAAGGGACCATATACTCAAATGGGGTCCTGCCCCCCCATCTCTTCCATGTTCCTCTTTCAAGGGTAATAATGGTAACATACCACATTGTACTACCTCAGGCTGATAAAAGTAACCACTTTTGGTATAGGAGGACTTAACATGACAGGTGCTGATGGCAAAGAATAGGAGAGAGTACATCAATGCATCTTCCTCTGAGGGACTCTATAACCCTGGGGGAGAATATTTTTTGGATATGGCAACTTGGATATGGCCTTGTTCTCCAATTCTGAGGAAAGGAGTAAACAGAGATGCATACAGGACACAGGTAAAACTATCAGCAAACAGACCAATAGGCACAGACGCTTAACTTACATGTCCTATCCGTCTCAATGTTGACGACGACAAGAGGTCCCAGATGACAGAGAGAATGTCCCAGGTTGCCTCTTGAGGAGGCCGCAGATGACCCCTGGAAAATGTTACATATGTCGTCCCTAGGAGGCCCTAGATAATCTCTCATGGAGGTTCCAAATAGCTCCCCAAGGAAGTGTCAGATGACCTCCAAAGGAGGTCCAAGATGTCCTCTCAATTAGGCTGAGATTACCTCTCCAATAGCTCCCAGATGGCCACTCAAAGAGCTATATGTGAACCCCAGAGGAAGGTCCAGATAACCCTCTTGAGAAAGACACACATGACCTCCAGAGAAGTTCTTATATGGCTTCTCAAGGAAGTCCCAGATGATGTCTGAAGACGGTCATACATTTGTCATCAAGGTAACCCAAGCTGACCTCTCAAAGAAGTTCCAGATGACCTCAGGAGGTGGTCCTAGATTGCCTCTTAAGGAAGTCCTAAAGCCTATTTTTGAAGAGTTCTCGGGTTGCCTCCCGAGGAAGCCCCAGATGACCTCTGGAGAAAGTCCAAGATGGCCCCTGGAGAAGGCACCAGACAACTTCCATGGTAGGTTTCAGATGGCTTCTCAAGGAAGTCGCAGATGTACTCTTGATGAGGTTCCCGATTGCTTCCCAAGGAAGCCCTACATGACCTCTCAAGGAGTTCCCAGAAGCGGCAAATGACCTCCAGAGGGGGTCTCCAAAACAGGCTGGGAAGTTTTCTTAGACACACCGCTAAAGGAACCTAAATGACTTTTGTCAATGTTGGTCCTCTGGAGACAAACACTCAAGGTAGACTCTTAACGCTGAGGGTTGACACTTTCACCTATGAAGATTTTTCCCTTGGGACAAGGCCTGATGCTATCCAAATGGATTATCTCAATGCGGTTTCTGAAAATTAGGAACTCTGTAGTTCAAGAGAATCCATCGAGACACATTTAACATAATAAGTGTTCTCCAAACCACCAACCCCCAAAATTATGATAGCCAAAGCTCCAAACAAAGGGGAGGGCAAGCCTTTTTCCCCTTTCCCTTTGTCTCTCCTTGGCTACAGAACTATACATCCTTCGATGTCTTTCCATTTTTCCCTTCTACCAGTTCCTTCTTCTCTTCAGGCCTCTCCACTCTCTACATGTCTGAACGGCTTTGCCTGCCTCGTCAGTTGCCATCCTTCACCTACTGCCCCCCCTCAACTTCCTCTCCTCCAAGGTTCTTTCCCCTTCTGCTATCACATCACTTCCTTCCTTCCAGGACTTTTCCTTTTTTCTCTTTCCTTCTATTTCTCTGAACATGTAGCTTATATAAAGTCTGTAACACTTCTCTACTCCAACTGCCTAACAGCTTTCAACTGTCACATACCAAACTGCCTACAGCCCAATCACTTAACAGCTAAACACCTGTTGATTAATGCACCAGCCCCTCCCACAGAATGCCCCACCTTCTTTGGTGGCATACTTTGTCCTTTCCAGCTGCCCAGGAGATGCTGCCTGGCTGATTATGGGACCCTATAGATTATTGGGGCCCTTCTGATTATTACAGTATCCTCCTTGTGAACTAGTAGCTATTGAAATTGGACATTTGATTTTGATATTACAAACGCGTTGTGACATCACAAACCCATTTTGACATAATCATCAGCACAACATCACAAACCCATTGTGACAACATTGTCATTGTGACATCATGATTCCATTGTGACATCTCAAATCTATTATGACCTCTTAGCTCCTTTGAAAAACCCATGCCCTTTTCAACAGTACAGTCCCTTTGTGTACCCATATCCTTGTTAACTGACAGTTGAGATCAGGCATGACTTTATAACATCAAAAAGTGTTTGTGACACCCTCCACAGTGTCACATCACATTTTCATTATGAGAGCATCAACTCGTTGTGATATCACCAAACTCAATGACATAATCCCATTATGACAATAATTCTCCTTGTGACATCATAGACACATTGTGAATGCTTATTCTGTGATTTCATTGTATTTCAAATGTGACATGAGAGTTGATATCAGAAACACATTTTTGTGCCTACATAACCTACATAACCATTTTGAAATCATAATTACATTGCGATATCACAGTGCCATTGTGATATCACTAACACAATGTGATATCACTAAAATCTGTCCTCATAACTTTTGTGTTATGTTAACATTGTGATATCTTAGTCATTTCTGCCCTCATTTTTCAACCTCATATTTCATGTAACATGAAATACCAGAAATCCACTGACATCATGACAACTGTGACATCACACTGACCGATGTCATGAACATCATGTCACATTGTGATATCACAAAAGTTTTGATGTCATAATTAGTTGGTGATGCCATACAGGTAATGGGTCACAGTAGGTCTATGATGTCACAATTGGTTGGTGATATCCAAATGGCATAAAGGGTCTCATTTGTCATGAAATCACAAAGAATATGAGTTCACGAATGTATTGTGTTATCTACAAAGGCAGGTGTCCTTGCAAATTTGTTGAAGTCCTAGGAGGATTATGATATCACAGTGTTCATGATGTCTGTCAGTATGATGTCACAATGGTCATGATGTCACAGTGGATTTCTGATATCACATATCATAACTGAAATATTATAAGGTTTAAAACAGATTATGCGTTCATAAAGGGCACGACACAAGACTTATGAGGACAGTGTGGGCACACAGGCATCAAACATTGCCCTGAGGGGAAGTTGAGTGGGAGAGCCTGATTTGTTTAAGTTCAGTGTGTAAACAGCTTGTGGAAGCTTAAGGGCATGACAAGGTGTGACCTTTACAGTGATTGGTTGTTTCCATTTCCTCCCCTCCCACGCAGTCTTTTGCTTTAGAAAGGGCTTGATCTGTGTTAATAAACGAGTCCTTGCTTGACTTGAATTCCTGCTGTGTCTGATTGTCTCTTGGGCTAAGGGAGGCTGGGGAACAGGCAAGCGGCCGCACTAACCTTTCCTTGGACCCCATCTGTCTTTCGTGGGACAGACAAAGACCCGACATCTGGCTCCCAACGTGGGGCTTGAAAGGAAAAGTTACTGGCTGAAGCTAAACGCTCTCTCAAGGTAAGTGAAACCCTTAGTATGGGTAATTTTATTTCACAGAAGAAGGAGGAGAAGGCAGCATTAGGCCTAGAGGGAGTAAAGGAGGACTTGGGAAGTATGAAAGAAAAGGAATGGATCAAATTCCTCCAAGAACGCAGCAAGACATGTACAGTAGAAGTCAAAACGAGGGTGAATGTTACCCCCTATGACTTGGGTGTCCTTGAGAGTCCTAGGCCCCCTTATTGTGGGGAGGTAAGGTGCCCTATGGGACCTGCAAGAGGAATCTGCAAGACCCGGACCCTTACCAATCTTCTATAGAGGGGCCGAGGGCTGGGGAAGTAACATATAGCAAAAAATCCAAATAAGTATCTCTATACTAATATACAAACAACCAAAGAACATATTGAAAGGTCATAACATACCTAGACATTGCATACATATAGTGATTAGTGGAAAAAGAAACAATAAGAGAGCACTGCACAACCACTATGTAGAAATTGGAATCCTTATACATTGGTTCTTGGCACTTAAAGTGATATTGTCAGTTTGTTAAACATAGAGGCAATCTTTTAGATATTACACATAAAGTTGCTGCTATGATACAACATTTTGAATCATAACTTTATATACAAAATATATTTCAACATATGTCCCATGAGACACATGTACAGGAATATACATAGCAAAACCTTTTACAATAACATGTAATAACATATTGACATGCCCATTGAGGGTATTACACAAGTATACACTTGCATATAAAACAATACCACTAAGTCTACATTAAGCCACATTCCCAGCCCAATATACTGCATCTTGATGATCATTATCTCTCATCCCTCTCAATTCTATTTCATCCCACAATTTACAAAATTTTGTAGAATATTCACTGATTCACAATGTCATATGTAGTCACTCAGAGGATATATCACATAATATTTTATTGAGAGTCTTATTCATCAACATACTAAAACTATACCTTTGAGAATTGTGTGATATTAAATTCTAAATTATCACTCAGATTCACCCACTACTAATCTAAAATTTTTCCTAAGGTTAAAGCAAATGTAATCTGTATTTCTTCAATAAAGTACAATTCTTAGAAAGTTAAAGATTTGGACTATGAATATCACCCTCAGTTCTAGAACATTTTATCATCACTACCCTCTCAAAATACTCCAATATTTATTAGCAGTCATTTCCTGTCATAATTTCAACTTACCTTCCACTTGAGCAGCAATTATTTCATATTCAACCTCTACAGATGGGGCAATTTTAAAACCTCATATAATTAGATAATGTACTTTATTTTACACATTTATCCCATGTAATATTAGTTTTTCCAAAGTAAGTCCATGTAAACAACAACAGCAAAAAGAATACTGACTCAAAAACAATAGATTTAAGCAGTCTAAAGATAGGCTCATATCTAACATTTAAGTATTATCTTAGATACCAACAGACTTTTAATCCAGTGAGCCATGAGCCCTCAAAATATTGAAGAAATTTCTTAATTTACACAATTGCTACGTTTTCTCATCTATCTTTCTTTCATTTCAACACAACATCTGTTTATATCCTTTATGTAATACTTGAATACCAATGCCTTTGGAAGATATTTATTAGTTGGTGTATATTATTTGTAAGAAGTAATCTTACTGAAATATTTTACACTCACATATTGATCAAGGGCCTTATTAAACTTTTCTGTCTTTCTCCATTACCATTGCCCCTTAATTTTCAACTGTTTTCTTAGAATATCTTTGTGCTAGCTTCACACATCATCAAAATGTATTTCAGTGCTATTCACCCACTGTCATTGAAAATTATACAATGCTGAATGTAAAAGCAAAAATCTAAATAAATGGAGACATATAGTTTTTGTGGATTGGAGGATATAATTAAACAAAGATATTAATTGTCCCCCATACCGCTATTTTTGGTCATTCATGGGGCTTGAAATCTGGCCTGGGCACTGTCCCTCAGCTCTTCAGCTCAAAGTGAGGCCTCTATCCATTGAGCAACTGTGTCATTTCTGGTTTTCTGGTGTTTAATTGGAGATCAGATTCACACACACATTCCCGTTCCAGCTGGCTTTGAACAGTAATTTTCAGATCTCAGCCTCCTATGCAGCTAGGATTATAAGCATGAACCACCAGTACCCAGTTTCACAGTTTTATTTATAATTTTATGACAATTTTTGAAAAAACTTGATCAGCACTTTTTGACTCATTGACAAAGAAAAACCAACTGGAATATATATCTCTGTACAATATTAACACTCAGTGTAAAATTGTTATACAAATTGTAGAGGAAAGATTATACAACTCAATGGGTCTGTAGGGCACCAGATTAGAGCCACACACATATTATCAAGGTAAATTTAATGAGTGTAAAACAAACATTTGGGGAATGACATTCTCCTTAATAAGTGGTGCTATGGTAGAGAGTATTGGGGAGAATTAAAAAGTGAACATTGATTTAAACATAATTTATTCAAATATTAACTTCAATCAGGATTAAAACGTGGCATATAAAACAAAAATAGTGATGTAAATGTAAAGCACAGAAAGATGTCTTGACAATATTTGAAATGAAGAATTCTTAAATTTGGCATTAAAATTATAGGAAAAGAAAGCTTGATGTAGTAGAAAACAATAAAAGTGTAAAATAGTTTAGTCTGTGAAAGCTCATATGCAAGTAGTGAATAGAAGTTGGGAGTAAGGGGCTCATGTATCTCATCCTAGCTACTTGGGAGGCTGTGATTTGAGTATTGCTATTTGAAGGCAGCCCACAAAATGAAGTCCCTGAGAATTGTACCTCTGATTAATGGCAAAAAGGCAGAAGTTTGGCATGAGTCAAATGGTAAATTGTTAACAAATTGCAAGAAATCTCAAGGACCCTGAGTTCAAACCCAAAGAGGATATGTACATGTACAAAAACAATAATAGTTGTACTAACAGTGATGATGATGTAGATGATGATGATGAATATAATGATGATGAAGGGTACCCATAGTCAAGGATAAAATATTTGCAAATCCTATACCTGAAGAATGACTGAAGTCTAAACTCTGCCTAGAACTCTCAAAATCTAATGTTAAAATAGAACATCAATTACAAACCAAAACAATACATCTTGTGGGAAATAAGCACAAGAAAAACATCATTAGTCATCAAATGTACATTGAAACTAAAATTACATCATAAAACATGTATGAGAATAACTTCCCATAATACAATAATGACCATACTAAATGCTATCAAGAAACAGAGAAACTGGAAACTGGCAGGATGTCGAATAGGAAAGCCACTTCTGAACAAATTTTGTCAGGTTCCTAGAATATGAAATATACAACCACTCACAGTATAGCACAGGAAGATGTCTTCACGCATTGTCTTATAGAAATAAAATGTAACGTTCACCCAAAGGCCAAAACACAGAGGTTTATAGCAGCATTATTTCCTTTAGTCAAAAAAATTGAAATCAATTCAGGCTTTCTTCAGGTGAATGGGAAACAAATTATGCTAAATTTTATAATGACAGAAACAAAAAGCAACTCGAGTGAACACAATACAATATTAAGGCATCCAATACCTGGGAATAATCTACCAAAGATAAGAACGCAATCCTAAATGCTTATTTATTGCATGATCGAGAAATCAGAGGAAAAAAATGCGTTGGTTGCCAGGATAAAACAGGTTTGGGTTGGAACAAAGAGAAGTAGTGTGTTTAATTATAAAAGTGAAGAACGAGACAGACTTATTTTTGGTAAGAAACGTATCTGTAGATATGGTATATTCATATAGAGTTGTAAAACTATAATAGACTTAATATTTGCACAAAATAGTTTAAATAACTGAAGTCTGTATAAGGTACTTGTGAAGTATTAGTGTACTACTTGTGATGTCATACTAGAAATATATAAATAAACTGGAAAATATTCAAGGGATTTCTTTGTGTTCTTTTATTTGTGTTTTTTATTGTGAAAATACTGTACAGAAGGGTTACAATTACATGCACAAGAGGTTGAGTACATTTCTTATCAAGCATTGTAGCTTCCTCCTTTGTTTCCCCTTCCCATCTATCCTCCCTCTCCCCCCCGAACCAACCCTGCTCCACACCACCACATTTGTAAAGTTTGTTTTCGACATAACGACTTGTACTTCTCATTCTATCAATGGGACCACGTGTATCCCTCTTTAATCGATTTGTTTTTTCCTTTCTCCTGTACAAATTATAACAATATCAAATACAATGAAAGCATGGGTTATACCATGGGGGAGGGACATACAAAGCAGCAAAGCAATAATCTTATAAATGTGTAAGAAACAATTGCGTGAAAGAAAAATAACATTTGAATCCTTATCTTAGGGTTCATTTCCCTAACATCAACTTATCTGACTTTTTCTGCTTGACAGACACATATTAGTTATGGAAAATAAGGGAAACCATGGGACCTATGTTTCTTTGGAACTGGCTTACTTCACTTAATTTATTCCAAGTCTTTCCATTTCCTAACAAATGGGGAAATGTCATTCTTTCTGATGGAGGCATAGAATTCCATTGTGTATATATACCACATTTTCTTGATCCATTCATCTACTGAGAGGCATCTGGGTTGGTTCGATATCTTAGCTATGGTAAATAAGGCTTCAATAAACACAGTTGTACTGGTAGCTTTAGTGTGGTTTTTTTTGTGAACATTTGGATAAACGCCCAAAAGTGGGATTGGTGGGTCATAAGGGAGCTCTATGTGGTGTCATTTATGGAACCTCCATACTACTTTCGAAAGTGGTTGAACAAATTTATACTCCCACCAACAATGCAGTAAGGTTCCCTTCTGTCCACATCCCCTCCAGCATCTGTTGTTATTAGAGTTCTGGATTACAGCCATTCTAATTGAGATGAGGTGTTATCTCAATGTTGTATTGATTTGCATTTCTTTTCTTTTAATTTAATTTAATTTTATATTTGAACATACTGTACAGAGGAGTTACAATTACATGGGCAGGATAATGCATACATTTCTTACCAAGCATTGCAGCCTCCTCCTTTGTTTACCCTTCACATCCCTTCCCAGCCTCCTCCCTCCCCCCCAATCCCAATCCTTCTCCTTTCCACCCCTTCCCTCCCCCCCCCCCCGCACCGACGTTGTAAAGCTGGTTTTGGACATGACAACTTGTACTTCTCATTTTTGCAACAGGTCCCTCTGTATCCTTAAACAACTGGTTTTTCCACATCTCCTCCACAAGTTATACTGACATCAAATATAGTGAAAGCAGGTATTATACTGTGGGGGAGGGACATACAAAGCAACAAAGAGATAATCTTATAAATGCGTTAGAAACACATGCATGAAAGAAAAAAAAAACATTAAAATACACATCTAAGGGTTCATTTTCCTGACATCACATTATCTGACCTTTTCTGCTTGACTCATACATATACTAGATATTACAAATAAGGGAAACCATGGGACCTATGTTTCTTTGGGCCTGGCTTTCTTCACTTAATATAATTTTTTCCAAGTTTTTCCATTTCCTAACAAATGCCCCTCAGTAGATGAATGGATCAAGAAAATGTGGTATATATACACAATGGAATTCTATGCCTCCATCAGAAAGAATGATCTGCATTTCTTTTATGGCTAGAGAGGTTGAGCATTTCTTCATGTGTCTATTGGCCATCCTTCTTTCCTCTTCAGAGAAGTTTTTCTTCACGTCTTTAGCCCACTTATTTATTGGGCAGTTGTTTCTTTGAAGATTTGTTGTTGGGGGATTTAATTTTTTGCGTTCCAGGTATATTTTAGATATGAGACCCTTGTCCATTGTATGGCTAGTGAAGATCTTCTCCCAATCCGTGGGCTTTCTATTGATCTTGCTAGCTATGTCCTTTGCCATGCAGAAGCTCTGCAATTTCGTGCAATCCCATTTGTCCAACCTTTCTTTCTTTGATTTCTTGTGTTTCTGGGTCTCTATTAAGAAAATTTCAGCCTGTGCTAAGGAGACCTAGGTTTTCTCCTATTCCATCCTGAAATGTTTTCAGAGTGTCTGCTTTGACTCCGAGGACTTTGATCCATTTGGAGTTGATTCTGGTGCAGGGTGATATATAAGGATCTAGCTTTAGTTTTCTACAATAGTTAACCAATTTTGCCAGCACCATGCACTGAAGAGGCTGTCTTTCTTCCATTCTATTTTTTAGCTCCCTTATGGAAGATTATATGGCTATAGGACTGTAGGTTTATTTCTGGGTTTTCAATTCTATTCCATTGGTCCTGAGGTCTGTTCTTGTGCCAGTACCAAGCTGTTTTGTTTACTATGGCTTTATGGTAATGTTTGAAATTTGGTATTGGTATTCTTCCAGCAATGTTCTTTCTGTTGAGGATTGTATTTTTTCTCTGTACTTCTTATAACATCATAAAGATATATCCTAACCTCGATTGAATTTAATGATATCTAGAAAACAGAAGTCAATATTGAATGTTTACATTGAAAAATTGTCCGAGTCCAACCTGAGATGAAATATACCTTGCTAATTAGAAGGACGAATTTTAGAAGATTGATATCCAGGGCCAGATCTAATAATAAATTCGTGAGAGACAACAAAAATAAAGAAAGCTAGATATAGTGTAATTTCCCTGTTATCTCACGTTTGTGGAAGCCATACTTAAGAGATTATTGATCAAGGGAGGCTTGGCCAAAAGCAAGACCTCCTCTGAAAAATAATCTAAAGTGTCAGAGCTTTAGCTTCATGCACCAGTAGTGCCAAACGAAAAAGAAAAGAAGAAAGTAGAAAAGGAAAGGAAAGATAGAAAAGGAAAACCATTTCCTCTTCATTCTTGTAGTTTCATGTCATTGTATACAAGAATTGAAAGTTTTTTTTTCTTACTGGTAGGATTCAGGCCTCTCTAATATGAAAGTATTTATTTCAAAGAATTATTTTATTGTTGCTATTTATTAACTTATTATTTGGCTTTCTTGGATATTGAATCCATGTATTTGTATATATTAGTCTAGTCCTATGACTGAGCTGTACCCCAACTCTCTTGTATAGTTTTGGAAAATGTTTATGAATTCTTCAATAGATAGCTACTCTCATTTTCATCTTATCTTTTCTCTCTTACATTTTCCCCTATGTATTTTAGTATATGTGTTGAAAACTTTCCTCAATTTTATCTTCTGAACTTAAAATTTTGCTTTTGAGATTACTGAGAAGTCAGTTAATTTTATGACATCTATTAAAATTATATACAGATATATGTATTTCACATGTATTATTGATTCTTAGAGTTCATTGCAATAATCATCACTTTATATGGTCATATGCACATAGCTATTGAGCCATTTTGATTCTCTCCTAAGAATAGTTTCCCTTGTTCTTGCCATGTGAATGCTTACAGTGCTGTTAGTTAATTATGTCCAATTGTAATTATTTGTCCTTTACTATCTATTGGATAATTTGTAGATTTATGGACAAATCTAGTTATTACAAATGAGGAAAACAATGCAACATATATTTATTTAAATCTAGCTAATTTCCAGTCTTTCCGTTTCCTCTGGAATGGTGTAATCCCATTCTTTCAATAAAAGCACAGAATTCCATCAATGCAACAGAATTGAAGGCCCAGAAATGAATCCACTCCTATAGGAACATAATCTTTGATAAGGAAGCCAGAATCACAGGAGGGTAGAAAAACAGTCTCTTCAAAAATGTGTGCCGGTAGAATTGGCTGTACACAGAAAAATGAATTTAGTTCCTTATATATCCTCCTGCACCAGAATCGATTCCAAATGGATCGAAGACCTCAATGTCCAGAGATTTTAGAATGTTACAGGAAGAGTTAGGGGAAACACGAGGGCTCCTTGGCACAGGTCAAATCTTCCAAAGTAAGTCTGGAAAAATTGGATTACATCAAACCGAATCAATCACTTGTCTGACTCAAAAGCCATGTAGAGAAAAGTGATAGTGTAGCACAGATTTTTAGGGAACAAACCTACAGATGAGAGCCTCAGCCAATGCTAAATCCTTACTCCTTTTTCTAATTAGGTTATTTATTGTAGGTTTGCATGAATGAAAGAGTTTTCTGGTGGGGATTAGAATGACAGCAACTAATGCTAAGACAGAGATCGCATGTGAAATGTGTTGTAGCAGGTGAAAGGAGGAATTAAGGCAGGGGGCTCTAGTTCAAAGCCTTGGCTTGGTGCAGTTTAGTATGGTTTAGATGTACAAGGGAGTGAAGGTAAAGCAGGAGTGGTGATAAACAAAAGCACTGATCTGAAGCCTCAAAATAAAGATCCTTATATATGTGAACCAAACACTCTCTTTCATGAGGTTTTATTTAAATTAACAAGCACAATTTTAGATTTCACCAGAGTGACATGGTGCATAATTACTGGCAATGTCTGCTATGTCAGGTCATCCAATCTACTCTTTCACGGGTTACCCATTAGCCAGGTTTCAAAACAATCAGTACAATGAGATTGTACAAATGAGACTGCGACTTTTCCCTCTCGTGAATTAAAACCCTGTCAAATGATTTCTGTCTTCCAGATGTTTACACAATATTTCTCATGATCTTTTCTACTATTTTGACATCATTATTCATGTTCATATTACTTTTTTGTTGTTTTGTGTGTATAAGCCATTTTTAAGATTTGAACTCAATTTTTAATAGTCTCCCTTGCATTTTTTGCTCATGGCTGATGACATTCTATTCCTTGAGCCATATACTCAACTTCTCCTTCTTGCTGGACAATTGGAGATAAGTTTTCACAGTTTTGTCTGCTTAGACTGACATTGAACAAAAATCTTCAGGTCTTAGGATCCTGAGTTTCTAGTATTCTACACATGAGCTGCTAACACCATGCTTTGCTTTACTGGTATTTTAATATGTGGTAGAAAAAAGTGGAGGTACATTTGGGTTAAGTGTGCAATTTTTCACATTCAAGTTTGAATCAACTTGATATAATGTAACTGTTATCGATTTTAATAGTTAAATCAATTAATTTTACACATTCCCACAGAAATATAATTGAAAACAACAGGCATAATTGTTTTCCTAAAGCAAGTAATAGAACCATGAATTTCTTTCATGTTAATTTCTTGTTTTATATAAGTTTAATTAACAGGCTTCCAAGACTAAAAGTAAATATATTAATTGTATAGCACAAGAAGCAAAGTGATTATACTTAAGAAGAGATATTTCATCACTGCCAAAAGATAAGATTTTTAGAAGTCTCACTAAAAAGGAATGTTACATACAGAAATTAATGAATATGATATAGCTTGGTCATGACACAACATATAAATGAATGTGATTACCTCTCCATTCTTCATAAATGTGTAAATAATAATAGTGTAGCAAGGAGCCAGTGTTTCATGTTTGCAACCCTATCTGCTAAGGAGTCTGAGGACTGAGAATCTTGGTTCAAAGCCAACCTAGGCAGGAAAGTCTGTGAGACTCTTATCACCAATGAGCCACCAGAAAACTAGCACTGGTTCAAGTGGTAGAGCACTAGTCTTGAGATGAAGAGCTGAGGGACAATGTCCAGGCACCGATTTCAAGCCCCACGACTGACAACAATTAAAAATAAACAGTGAAAAATAAACAAATAATTTGACATAAACATTAAAATATATTCTAAAATTTTTAAAATCCTCACTAGATATACTAGTTTATATAAATGTCAAAAAGTGTTTTCTGCTTTTAGTTGACACTGAATCAATTGTGTAAATCAGACATTTCTCACTCAATTCATATTTGTATGTTTATATACTTATGTGCCATAAGTATAATGAACTGATTCATGATAGGCAGTGCTGTTTTAGGAATCTCCCTTGGCTTTCTAACATTAACACTTCTACCAGAAAATCGATATGCCCTCCAACCTTGACAGAGTTTTCGTCTCATTGGAGCAGAAAAGTATAAGCCATAATCATTGTTTGGAACAACTGTAACATTTTACATGCATTTCACTTAATTTAAGAACCAAAACATTCAAGTCATCATAACCATGCCACTAACAGCAAGATGTCTTCTGAGCTTTTTAGTACCTTAAGAGATGAAAATTTTAATTATACATATCTTTTTTTCTGCCTAACATCCTATATCTTTAGAAGATCTTTTTGTGTAACCCTGTGTTCCTGATTAGAAGACCAGAACAAAGGCAATAATTAAAATAGTGGAGAAAAATACTTGGAAACAATTTAAAAAGCAATCACAGACACTCCTGTCTTCACCTGATGCAATGATAATATTCATTAAAGTAACACGTTTTGTCATCATTTAAAGAGCAACAATTAAACTTTAATTAGCAGTAAAGAAGGGAACAGAAATCTTTGTTTGGAGGAGTTCCAGGAAGATGGCAGAGGATAAGCTGGAGGCTAAACAAGCTCTCGCATAGAAAGCAGTTTTAGTGTTCCAGTGAACAATCCTAAGCCAGAGAATCATACCAAGTGTGCCATCACAGTACAGAGAGTTAGGCCAGAGAGAGAAATTCCAGGCAAGGAGATAGATCTGAGCACTTGCCAGCAGCCGCGGCTGCGGCTGGAGCTGCAGTGAGGGCGGCCATAACTGCCATACCTGCAGGACAGAGAGTCCCAAATGAAGGAGCCAGACACGGCGGGTGAATGGATTCTACTCAATACCTGCAAGAACCAAAAAGGAGCAGACATCTTCATCCTGCAGTTTGCAGACCAGAGAGTACACAGGAACCAAGACTTGGTGTGAGTAGAAGTCTCACATCCTCACTCCTTCTCAGGCGGCAGAGGAGGGAAAGCCACCCCTTCCCCCACACTACTGGAGATCTCCATCTTTGATACTGACAAAGGCCCAGCTGAGCTGCTAGCTCCAACTCAGAACTTGGAAGAAAAGTAGAGTTATTTAGCAGGTTACAAGAACATAACCTGACCTGCTACACTCAGCTCCACCCAGGGAAAAGTCACCCAGCCAGGGTCACCAGTCCAAGGAGTGGCTTTCTTCACTGAGTAAACAGAGCCAGGGGCTTCACCTCCCTACAGCAGCCTTGTCAATCAATGGAAAGTAAGTAAACATAAACCCTGAGTATGGCTCTAGGCTGGACTATGTGAATGTCTCACAAGCTAGCCCCTCAGGGAAACGCTACTGTTTGCTGAAAGGCATCAACTCTACCCAGAACTTAGCCTCATCACAGCATCTCCAAACTAGAGGAAACAGCCATCTCCCTCTTTTCTGATACTCAAAGCAGATCTCCCTCCCATTGAACTAGGCTGGGTGGAAGAACACAAAATCCTGGGTAAAGCAAAGCATTTTTAGGTCTGCTCAAACAGTCTGACTTAAGAAGCCAACCAAGTCACAAGAAAATCAAACACCACAAGCATACCAGACACTCCAACAAGAGAGTGGTTATGGACAAATGGAAGATACAGGATCTTCCCATGCCCCCCCCCAAAAAAAATCAAGAACTTTTTTTTGGTACATTGCATAAATTTTCTTTTTCTAAAACTTTTTTTAATCTTTAATTTTTAAGTTTAAAAAATTATTTTCTAGTAACTTTTTTTGCTTCCTCTTACAATTTTTATTTTAGGGGTATATGTGTGTGTGCATTTTTCTTTAAATTTTTTTTTTTTGTTTTTTGTTTAGCTCTACTGAACTTTTGATCTTTTTTTTCTTTCTCATTCTTTTCAACCTTTCTTCTCTTTCGTTATTCTTTGTGTGACTTAATTGATGTTCTGCACATCCTCAGATGTACCCATAGTCGATTATTAGACCTTATCTCCCATTGTGTACACACTTAATCCAGAAATTTATGACTCAATTCAAACCTCTTAGACTTAAATTCCTTAATAGCAGTACTACTTCTTTATACCTATATAATATTTTAAGCATTTTTTGTAAGTTTTTCACATCTCCTTTATATTCTTCCCCTTCTCGCATTTTATCCACGTTCCTCTCACAGCATTTTGTTTTCAATTTGCATAATTTTTAAGCATGGCAATTTTAATTTTTAATTTTTTTCTTTTCTATTTTTTTCTTGTCTCTTTTTTCTCTTTCTCTTTATTCTTTTTCTCTATCTATCTACTTTCATTCTATCCAACCTATTTCTGGCTTTGAGATTAGGACTTAGTTAAGTTAATTCTCCCTGGGCCTTCCCACATCCCTCTATTCCTAGTTTTATCCACATCTATCCCTAAAACTAATAATTTCGGGTTTGCCTAATTCTTCTTTGCAGTTCGTAGCCCATTAATATATAGTTGTTTCATGTTGAACTAGATTGTGTCTGTGGACTTTTGACTGTGCAACTACAGATTTTGGTTGATGCTTGCCTTAATATAGTGTTCTAGCACAAAACTGGTGTTAATTTCATCCCAAATGGGCAGAGTAAGCCAGAAAAATGGCAAGTCCGGGTATCTCAACTCCCACTCATGATAATCAAGGGACAGAACAGATAATGAATAATCCAGAGGAGACTTCCCAAATAGCTCTACAAACATTGTTGGTAAACATGGTAAATTAAAAGACTGAAAACTCAAAAAGGACTCTGTATGATCGTGATAGGGAGAGAGAGGAGGCAAACCAAAGGTGAATACAGGAATATCATGAGCATGAGGAAGCTACTCAAAAACTGATACAGGAATTGCATGAACAGCTTTAGAACATTCAAAGAGAAAGGCAGGAATGGCGTGAGCAGGCTGAGAACACTCAAAGAGAACTACAAGGATTGTGTGAAGGTGAGGAAGCTAATCAAAGAGTAATACAGGAATTGAGAGAGCAGGATGAGAATACACAAAATCACTAAAGTCATTCATGGAATTCATTACTAAAGAGCTGAAGAAAGTCAGGGAGACCACAAAGGGAATGCTGAATGGAACTCAGAAGGAATGGGTGTTCAAGGAAACCATAACCAATCAACTAAGTGATTTGAGAATAAACACTGAACACCAAATTAAGGAAGTAAAGAAGTTCATACAAGATCTAAAACAAAGCTTCAACGAAGAATTTTAAGCCATCAAAGCTGACCAATTAGAAGGAAAAAAAATAATGAGATGTACAAGTCGTTACGTCGAAAACGAACTTTACAATTTTGGTGTGGGGTTGGGGGGAGGATTTTGTTGGGGGGGAAGATTGGAGGGGGTGGGAAGGGAAAACAAATGCGTAGGCTACAATGCTTGATTATAAATGTACTCATTACCTTGCCCATGTAATTGTAACCCCTTTGTATAGTATTTTCACTTTGTTTGGAGACGGCTTGACTGAACAATCCAACATACACATGATAGATTTATCATGTTTTTCAATGTAATTGTCAAAATAATAGAGAGCAAAACCGAAAGGCTAGAAAACATCTAATCCAAAGCAGTAAACTTTTGTCTATAAAATAATTGTGAGGGTCTGTCTCTTTGAAAGTCAGGCCCGCAAAGTGTGAAAATGTACTTCCTTTAGTTTGAACAATAAAGCACTTAAAAATCATCTGATAATGTTTTACATATCTTGCCTTAGACTTCTCATGTTGGAGAAGAAGAAAGGTTTGAAAAAGTTCAAGACTGACTATTCCCCAGATCATTCTTATTAATCAGCTATAGCAATGGAAGTAGCCTTGGTTACTCCTAGTATCATATTTATTTACATTTAGAAGCATTATTTGTTGCTGGGTTATAAGCTGCAAACCCTTGAGTATTAATAAAATCATTTCCTGAGAGGAATGTTGCTGTGTAAACAAACCTAAAATATCAAAGACGGCCTAGTGGAAACTACTTTCTAGCTATATCACAATCTGAAGTTTCAGATTTTGTTTCCCATTGTATCAGGAAATTCATTTTTGTTATCTTCTTTTTCACCATCTAGTGATTCTATAACATCCTGGGATTGCTATATCTTTACTGGATTCTCTAATTTCTGTTGGAATGTTAGGAAAAATGGAAAATTGAGTTCCTGTTTCTGTTTTACTTTATTTTTTTATTACTTTAGAAAGTGTAGCTCAAGGGGCTGGGAAGATGGCTCAGTGGTAGAGTGCTTGCCTTGCAAGCCTGAGGCCCTGAGTTTGATTCCTCAGCACCACATAAGCAAAATGAAAAAAGCCAGAAGTGGCGCTGTGGCTCAAGTAGCTCTAGCCTTGAGCTGAAGAGCTGAGGGACAGTGCCCAGGCCCAGAGATCAGGCCCCACAACTGGACCCCCCCAAAAAAAGAATGTGTAGCTCAAAATGACATAAATTATTTTTTTTTATAATATTAGGAGACAGATTTCATTTCCATCGTCTTACCCTAGCCTTCTACATAACTTTGGTACTTAGTGATCCACAAATGTGAAAATAAAGATAGGGAGCTTCTTATTTAGATATTGTTTAGTATTTCCAGACTTCATTAATGCAAGACCCTTAGTAGTATGTACATAATACATGTGTACATCACCAGTGGCAACTTTTTCTTATTCTCAGAAACAAGGACATATGCTGTCCCTGTATTTGCATCAGGAAAAGGCAGTAGTTGAGTTAGTTTACTAAACTAAATGTGCTGTAACAAATTTCTATTAGTTAAGTGGATTGTACCATCTGTATTTATAATTTTACAGTTCTAAAGGACAGAACTCTAAAAGTAGTCTCACTAGATTAAAATCGAACCTCTGACAGAGCTGAAATACTTTCAGATGATTTTAGTGGAAAGGCATTTACTTCCCCTTCCGCTTTCCAGAAACTTCAGAATCTGGAATGTTGTCTTTACCTTTATCTTTTGATGTAGCTTCTTTACATCTTTGTGCTGGTTCTTACCTTATCATGTCCCTTTCGAAATACAGGTGGGACTTTTAAGTAGCTATTTGAGTATGTTTCTCCCATCTGATAATTATTCAAATTGGCATTCCTTGGGTGATGAAAGGTGATTATATATATATATATATATATATATATATATATATATATATATATGTAAATCTACGTTTGATGAATTAGATATTTGGGGATGATAGATATATTGGGAAGGTATTTTGCTGTTTAGCATTCTTTCCACTATAACCTGCTATCCTGTCATTAAATTTGAACAACATATAAGCTATTTGCCTTAAAATCATCTATTTTTCATTATGTTTAGATTCTGATAAAAATTTAGCCTCTCAATTCACACAATGTTAATACAGTCTTATTTCATGCCTGCCAAAAGCAAACAACAAATCACTATTTATTAAAAATTATTTTTAAAAAATTTAAAAATTTCTATTTATTAAAAAAACTGTTTTAAAAAATTAGCCAAGGACAAGGAATTAGAGAACATTTGATACTGAGACAACATAAAATCTCAAAGAATCCTGGAGTAATTATTTCAATATTACATTTTGTTCTGCTAGGAGAAGAAAGCATTTTATCGACAATACTTTATACTTTCTTACCTAGTATGTTTATTTTTCCAGAAATGGAATTTGTTAAACATTGTGACTATCCACCAGAATAAATGCCTTCATATGCCTGCATCTTGTGCAGATTGCATAGTCAATTAGATGTAAATGAGAGTTTATCAGTAGCACTTTTAAAAAATGCAGAAAATGTGGACAGGGAGCCAATATACATATTATTCCACCATCACCTTCCACATCCTCCTTCTTCCTTCCTAGGAAATATACCCAATCAATACAAAGGCTTAGATATTTGGCTCTTCAGATTGTAAATGGATGCAGAATATTATGGGTGTCAGAGATGACTGTTAATGATGTTTTATGTAATAATTTCACATGTAACAGCCTTATGAGTCCTGCAGGTCTTAACACTATATTTCCTTAGTGATGCGATAGGAATGTCAGCCTTCCTGGACTTAGTATTGTGTTCCACTTCTTTCTATCACATGGCCTGAATTATAATACGTAGTAACAGAATGAAAAAGTAATGCCATCTTAAGAAAGTTACTTAGGGCTCTAGGAATGTTGCTTCATGGTACAGTTTTATATGGGTAAATAAACCACTCGAACAATTCAGGGACAGAGTTTCCTTCAATCCTTAGAATATTTTCTTGTACAGTAAAAAGTACAGCACAAATTAACTGAAACTTTGTCATTTCTCTATGTTCAATTCCTCTCTTGGGATCAGTTTCCACTTGAAATAACAGTTCCTTCCACTTAACTTCCAGTAACAATCTGTGGTGCTGCTCGAGGTAAAATGAATGTTTTCTGGCTTCATTGAAATAGCACAAAGACATCTTCGGACATGTAACACGTGTTTCAGAGACAATTTAGTAAAGACAAAATATGGAATTTAAATGGTATACAAAATCTTTATCTATTCACATATGGTATATAAGATGATGTTAAGTGAAATGAACCCCAAGATAGTTACACAACATACATTTTTTCTTGCTTGCTATTGTTTTTAATGTATCTAAAATGTACTATGTGATTTTTTTCTTTCTCTTCTATGCTCTTCCCCCATGATATAATCCCTGTTTTCACTAGATTTGATGTCAGTGCCCTGCATCTTGTATATACTTTTTTCTAATATGGGGAGGGGAAGGGAAAAAACAAAATGCTGAAACAAGGGTACAGTATGACCCATTGTAACAGTGAGATGAAAAAGACACTATGTAGAAAACGAACTTTACAAGTTCGGGAGTGGAGGGGAGAGTTGGGGAGATGGGGAAGGAAGGGATAGCAGAGGAAAAACAAAAGAGGAGTTAAGAATGCTCGATAGGAAATGTTCTCATTACTTTACTTATGTAACTCTAAGCCCTCTTACACTATTTTTATAATAAAAATATGAAAAAAAGATTATACAGGAGTATATTAAGTTCAAATTTCATCAGTACTCCATAAATGAAGGCCAATTTTTAGTGGGAATATATTTCTCAGAAACGTTTATTTTTGTTGTTGTTTGTTCGTTTTTTTGTTTGTTTTTTTGCTAGTGTGTGTTGTGCATTATTTCCCAAGTGTACATAAGTTAACAGTAGAAGAAACAATAGGAATAATAGGAGAAAGAATGGTTCTGTGTTTAAATATAATGGTTCAATATACTATAGAAGACAATTTTGAAACAATAAAGCCAAGGCCAGTACGTAGAACTATGGGAGGGATACAGAGAAAGCACTACTACTACATACAACATGAAGGATGAGTCCATTCTCTTTCATCTTTTAGCTCTAAATCATGGTAGCTAATCAATCGAATTTTTAAACATAGAATGGAAGAATGATTCTGGTTCCAAAGCAAGTTAGAGATCATGGAATTAACTGGAAAAATAGGCCATTTCTTTTTCTTGTTTTTTTTCTTACTGTTCTATGTTAATGCAAATAGGGGGGCTTGAATTCTGGGCCTGGGCGATGTCTTTCCGCTCTTCAGCTCAAGGCTAATGATCTACCACTTGAGCCACAGCACCACTTCCAGTTTTCTGGTGTTTAATTGGAGATAAATGCCTCAGAATCTTTCCTACTTGTGCCGGATTTGAACTGGAATCCTCAGATCACAGCCTCCTGAGTAGCTAGGATTACTGGCATGAGACAATGGCTTAAGCTCACATTTCTAACAGTATATACTCAGGAAATGTAATGTGTTTGTTCACCTATGTTTATATGAATTCTTAAGTTAAAAATCTGGGCTAGAGTTTTGAGTTCACACTCACAAGAATATTTCTAGTTTTAAAGTTGATACTGCTGGAAAAATAAAACCTAAGGAGGTAAAAGAGTCTGGGAAGTTCAGTTTGCATCCAGCCTGGCAAGAACAGTGTTTGAGACACTATCTATAATTAGCCAGCCAAAGCTGCATTGGAAGAATGGTTCAAGAGATGGAATATCAGTCATGATTGAGATTGCTCAATAAGAGCTTGAGGCTTTTGCATACATACATTCAAACATATACATTCAAACAGAGGCACTTATATGTGCACACACAAATACACAAATGAATCAACTCTCAGAATATGTAGAAAAGTTAGAAAACAATAGAAAATATGTCCTGAATAAGAATGGATTAAATGACATTTTCTAATATTAAAAAGTCCTCAAGTGAACATTCCTTAAAAAAGTTTGAGACTTTTACATAGGTAGGGAACAGAGATAGTAAGATAGTTATGTAATGATGATTAAATGGATCAGATCCATGGAGGAATGAACCAGAGACCCATGCAGGTGCATCTGAAAATGTTCATATCCTGAGTCAAATGTTAGAACATCTTTGCAAATTGTACATAAACAGTCTGAGCAGTCAGTCAATTGGATAAGATCATTGGAGAAATTCAGAATTGCTAGTCTCTTTCTGGATTAAATAAACCAACAAATTATGGCAGGGCAATATGACAAAAGCCTGGAATTCTAGCATTCAGACTAAGACAGGAAGTTAGAGAGTGGAATTACATAGTGATACCTTCCCTGGACCAGGTAGTATAATTTTGTCTCAATGAAACATACTAAACAACAAGAAAGGTATACAAGGTTGGATGTTTGGGCTAATTTTGTCATTATCTTTTTAGAAGTCAAGTTTCCTATTGAAATGCAAGTCACCAGTCTTGTGCTAGAACTCTATTTTGAGGCAAGGATCAACCAAAGTCCTATAGTTGCTGCAGATACAATCTAATTCAATACATACAATCTGTTCAACATCAAACAACTATGGATTAATTGGATGAGAAGAGCAAAGAATTTGGCAAACCAGAAATTATTAGGTTTAGGGGAAAATGAGGGGAAAAATAGGAGTAGAGGGATTTGGGAAGGTAAAAGAAGAGAGAATTTAACTGAGTCTTAATCTCAGAAAGGGAAATGGAATGGACAGAATGATAGGGGAGACATTTTAAAAAAAACAAGGAAATTGGAAAAACAAAAATTTAAATTTAAAAAGTGAAACCCATGAAAATTATGTAAGTTTTAAGATGATATTGAGAGAAGAAAAGAATAGGATGAGAGAAGGGGACAGATAGAAAGGAGACATGAAAAACAAAAAAATAAAAATTCTTAAAAATAATACTCAGTTGTGTTTTTAATCTCTCTTCATTACATAACATTCCTAGATGGATAATGGCTCATGGTTCCAACCAAAAATTTGAAAAAATAAGCATCATTCTGTTGGATTCCAAAGAAATGATGACAGATTGCAACAGTTTAAGCCTGGAGTAATTGCAAAGTTCATCTAATGTATGATTTTCTAAAGCTTGCTAAGTTAGAATTTATATTTAAAATTAATATTTTGGTTTTGTTTGTAATTTCATATTCTATAGGATACTACAAAATTCTTTTTATGTAGAGGGTTTAATTGACAAATTCACAAATGATTCTGACATTCTATTTGCCTAAAATATTCTTTCAAGCAAGGTATAGTTAGAATTTAGTTAATAGATAATTCCAAGAATTCATGTATAAAATAATGTGAATATTCTAGACAGAGTTGCCAACAAATGGATGATATTAATTTATGAATTTAGAAAAAGCAATTTTTTGAGGCTTTGGTGTATCATGTTATGAAGAGAGTAAATGTGTGACATGTTGGTTCTTCTATCTACTCCTAACACATTAAGCAATTTCTTTAATTATTTGCCTCTGTATACAATGAGAAAAATGCTAGAGTTGGCGCTTGTTTTATTTTATTTTATTTATGTTGTCCTAGAGTTTGAACTCTGTGTCTGGCCACTCTCTCTGAGCCTGTTTGTGCTCAAGGATCGTGCTATATACCACTTCAACCTCAGAGCCACGTGTCTGTCTTTTCCTGAGAAGTTTATTGGAGATAAGAATCTAAGGAACCTTCCTGCCTCGGTGGGCTTTGAACCATAATCTTCAGATCTTAGCCTCCTGAATATCTATGATAGTTTAAAAAATATAAATATAAATAATATTTGCAAGTGTTTTGATTTCAAGAATACCACTGGTGGGGGGGCGGGGCAGGGGAGGAATGTTGCAGCAAAGTTTAGTGTAGTGTTCTTTCCACAATAGTAAGGCATCATATTAGTAGAAGTGTAGAATTTTTTCACAATAATCATAAGCTATTCATGATGTAAATTAAGGGAATTTTAAGGTGCACCTTAGAAGATGGAAACTGTTGGGGTGGGATGACTTTATGGCATAAAAGCTTGGGATTGAAGGTCATAGAAATAATAGCTTAATCTGATGAACAAATGTTTACTTTTGAGGAATTAATTTTTACAAATACTTCATAGTTTTATCCTCTACTAAAATTTGGCTATATTTTCTGTTGACTTATCAATACGTAACACCTCATTGGAAACTGCATCTATTGCAGAAATAAATCACATGCCAACAGGTACTGTTTTTAATGTCTCTGGAAAGAAATGTTCAGAATTTGAAAATGAATAGTTAGTAGTTACAGGAATTTTGAAGAATACATATATTCTGTCCTGTTAACAATTATTCAGTTTTGAAAGTTAGAACTTTCAATTGAATTAAACTGTTTTCTGTTTTACTATGAGACAATAATAAAATATGTGTTCTTCAAAATAATGACAAGTATATTGTGAAAATATTGTATAGTTGGATCTCATTCAAGTTGATTACCCTCTGATAAAGAAAGGGTAATTCAAATTAGATGCCATATTTTAGCTATGGTAAATATTACTGTGATAAACATAATTGTTCTGGTAGCTTTAGTGTGGCCTTGTTTGTGGTCACCTGGTTAAATGCCCAGAAGTGGGATTACTGAGTAATAGTGGAGCATTATTGTGTACATCAAGGATAATCTTAGTAGATGAGCAGAATAGCTATGTAAATATGACTGTATAAGGTGATTCTAAGTGAAATGAACTCCAAGACATGTTCTTTGTTGTTGTTGTTCTTAATGTACTAGGTGATTTATTTTTATCATTTTGTGTTTTCCCCACCTATGGTTTATCCCTGTAGTCACTGTAATTGATATTGATACCCTGGGTATTGTAAATATGTTGATCTGAACCTGGGAAGAGAAATGAAAATAAAACAAAATGGTGAGAAAAAGGACGAAGGGGGAACCTATGCAACAGTGATACAAAACAATATGTTGGATATAATCTTGGGAGTTGCGTTGGGAGGGAAGAGGGAGAAAAATGGGTGAAGGGGTAACGTTAGAAAAGAAATGAATTCATTACCTTACTTATGTAACTATAATCCCTCTGTACATTACCTTGACAATAAAATTTAAATAAAAATAAAATAAAATAAAATATATGAGAGCATCAATACAGTCGATGGGAATAGGGGAAATTCTGTACTATACAAAGAAGTGTAGAACAGCTGTGGAGAGCAGCAATTTGACTTTAACATAGGAAGTAATAAACTAGGATACAGATTTTCATCTTCATGTAAGTCACTATAAAGGAAAAACAAAATGTATAATCAGCAAACCAATAGAGATAAAATAGAAAACTAAACAATTAAGGTGAATAGATGACTTGGACCAAGAATAACAAATGACACAATTAGGAAACAATAACAAGCTGGTAAGTTTAAAAAGTATTACCCATAATTCTATTAAATGCTGTTTACATTACAATTTGTTAGAACTATAATTCAAATCACAGTTTAATAGTATATCATTTTGATATTAATATATTTATTACTTATTTCTTAATAGTGAATTTTTAATAGATGATTTTAATTTTTGCATCTCTAGAAAAGAAAAAGGGAAACTAATTTTAATAATATATTTCATGAATTGTAAAATTGAGAAGCATTAGATTTTAAACAAACAATATATCATCATTGTTTCATTTGTGTGAATTAATGTATTAATTCAAAGTGTATCCTACACTCAGCACTCATCTTAACATCAAATAATAAATTATTGCACATGGCTCTTGGTATTACATGGAAAGGTTCAGCACTGTAGTAAAATTCACACTACACAATACAGGAGTGTATGACTCCTCTAATCTCACTTAAGTTGTGGAAATTTGATTTCTACATGCATGTTAAATTCCTCTCTATGTGACATCTTAAAAGTATATACAATTATATACACGAGGGGTATTTCAGATGATACTTAGAAGTCATATTCATTAATTAAATTTTTACTATCTTGTACCAAATAAATATTTATAGACAGACTGAATTTCTGAGTAGATGATGGTGTATGTGTGCCAGATTATTCATATTGAGGCTTATTTTATAATTCTGACATTGTTTCTACAGTTGGATTTAATTTTCCTTAAGGGGTTAAGTGTATTTTATTGGATATATGAAAGTAAACTGAATGTCTATTCCATTAATCCTTTCCCACTTGTCTAATTCCAATATAATTATCCCTGTGTTTGAAATAATGAAAATAACAACAGATATAAGCAAGATAAATTAGTCTGTAGTAGACAAGTATTTTTACCTTTATTTTGATAGTTGGTCTTCTTTACACTACAAAATATTCTTGGGAAAATGTGCTGCAGGCTGGTCACAACTGTAGAATATTATGGTTTGATGTATCATAAGAGAAGGAAGGAAGAGGAACCTTCCTTCAAAAAGTCTGCTCCGAGGAATATGATCTGCTTTATGTTGGTGACTTGGAAATGAAATTTTTTCAGTCAACCTTGAAAAGCCATCTTGATAGAATATTTCTGTAAGTTGTTACAGAAGATTATTGATGCCTTTGCAAGGATGTCAGATTGCCTCATTTTGAGAAAATTAAAGCAGGAATTTAGTCAGCTGTTCTTTCTTTCTTTAGGAGAAAAAACCATTGAATCTAGGTCAGGGGATCACTGGGACCCTGAGAATCTACTATCTTGAATAGTAATCCTAGAACTCTAAAACAAAAAAAAAACCCACACAAAACAAACAAACAAAAACTCAGACAGGGCTGCTATCACAGCCTACATGAAGGCAGGCAAAAAAAATACAGAAGCTGACAGTCATTTTGTTGATAAATAATATAGTTTTTATGAGGCAGACTGAAATGAGGCTCCAGAGAGAAGGTCAGAAAGACGGATCAGAGAGACTAAAATTGATCACACAAAGTTTAGAAAGTAGAATTCCTTGTAGAACTAATACACCAAAGAAAGCCTGTGCATGTAAGAACAAGACAACAGACCAAAATCCAGAAATGCACATTTCCTTAGAGGTCAGCTTAATGAATTTTCAATGGACATCTTTGAATTCTTAAATATTTGACCACATGTGGGAGAAAGCTGAAGAGAACGAAAATGTCATCACTCTGTTAGGATGTCCAGTATCACATTAGGAAGTAATCAAGCAAAGATTTGTAATAAAAAGAGAAAACAAATATTCCAAAAGAGGGTCTCACTTGTTTTGATGTAACAGTTCTTGATTTAGGTGTTAGCAATTGCCCTACAATTGATCCAGTCCCAAATCTGAGTTGATATTGACTGCAGTATTCCTACATGAACAAAAAGAAAAAAATTATAAATGTCTGATGAAATGAGTTGAAGGTGAAGTGTTCTAATTGTGATATCTGAGATCTAGACACAAGTGAAGAGGTGCATTTTCTTTTCTAAAAATCCCCGATTATTAGCCTAGTGCCAGTGGCTCAGAGCTGTAATCCTAGCTACTCAGGAAGCGGAGATCTGAGGACTGTGGTTCAAAGACAGCCTTGGCAGGAAAGTCCTTGAGAATCTTTTCTCCATTTAACCACCAGAAAACCAGAAGTGGAACTGTGGCTCAAGAAATACAGCACTCACCTTGAGTTGAATAGCTCAGGGCCAGTGCCCAAGCCAGGAATTCAAGCCCCTGGACCAACAACAGCAACAACAAATCTCTTTTCTTGGACTGCCTGCATCTTTTCCTAATATTCAACAAAGAAGCCATTTTATCACCCACTACCTTTAAGTCCTATGCTAGGTACTGCAAATAGAATGATTTGGTATCTTATGTCAAACAGTTCTTATTTGTGGGAACAAATACCAGCAGCGGTAACTTTTTTCCAGTCCTTGAACTCTGGGCCTGGGCAATGAACATGGTTAAACTGGTAGCCTTTCATGTGAGATTGTTATTTATTGGATTACTACCCAAGAGGGGAATTACTGGGTCTTAAGGGAGATCTATATTTAATCTTTTTAGGGAACTCGGTATTGCTTTAAACAGTGGTTGAACAAGTTTAATTTCCCACCAACAGTATAATAGTTTCCAATTGGCTACATCCATGCCAGCAATTGCTATTGTTAGTTTTCTTGATAATGACCATTCTAACTGGGATAAGGTAGAATATGTATTGTTTACTTGTAGATTTGTGGCCACTTTCTAGCTACCATAAATGAATGAATCCATGAAACCTATATTGCTCTGCGTCTGCATTCCTTTCTCTTTTCTCTTATTATAATTTTCCCAAGCCTTTCATTTTCCTTAAGACTGATGAAAAGTCATCCTTTCTGATGGGTGAATAGAATTACATTGTGTGTGTCTGTGTGTGTCTGTGTGTGTGTGTGTAAGATGACTATAGGCCCATGACTATAGGCTCATTTCTAAGCCTTCTGTTTTATCTGTAATTTTGTAATTCCATATTAAATTTGAATTGCTTTCTCAAATTCATTGAAGAATATTGTTGGGATTTTGATGAGTATTGCATTGCCAATTGTTTAGGGGCACTATTTCAGTTTTCAAAATGTTAATTCTTCCAACATTGAGCATTGAAAGACTTTCCATTTCCTTGAATCTCCTTCAATTTCCCTTTTTAGATTTTTAATGTTTTTAGAGTAGAGGTCCTTCACATTTTTAGTTAAATTAATTAATTCCTAGTTTAGTTGTTGTTGTTTGGTTTTGCTTAGGTTTGATTTGATTTTGAGGTTAATACATATGAGGTTGTTTTTTGGATTTCAGCCTGGAGTTTCCCATTTTTGGTCAGAAAAACTACTGATTCTTATGGGTTTTGCTGAAGGTTAGCATCAACTTTATTAACTTGAGGGAGGAAGCTATAGGGTCCTTTAAATACAAGGTCATTTCATCTGTAACAAGGGATAGTTTTACTTCTTCCCTGTTTGTATCTGCTTTATGTTTTTCTCTTGTATATTGCTCTTGCTAGAAAGTCCACTACCATATTGAAGAGTAGTAGAGAGAGAGGACATTCTTGTCTCATTCTTGATGTTAATGTTTTCATGCTTCCACTGTTAGGTAAATGCTAATTATCTCTGTTATATACATACTATGTATTATATTGAGTAATGTTCCTTGCATTCCTAGCTTCTCAGACCTTTGAACCATAAAGTGGTATTCGAGCTTGTTAAAAGCTATTTCTATACCCCTATAGAGGTTCATGTGTTTCTTGTTTCTGCTTCTGCTGATGGTTTTTATTATATTTATTGACAAGTATATTGAATCCAATTGTATGAAAAATGAATCCTATTTGATAACACCATATGATTTTTTGTTAGTTCCTTAAATTGCTTGGTGAGAATTTTATTAATAAGTTCTGCATCAATGCTTATCAAAGATTTGTGTTTATATTTCTCTTACTTTGGTGAGTTCTTATGTGATTTGGGGAAGAGTGTAATTTCTAGCCTCAAAGAATGTGTTTTGAAAATTCCATTTCCCTTTCTATTCCATTGCAGAGTTAGATCTGAGTATTGTAAGTTCTTTGCAGGCCTTAATTTCATGATAAATTCATTGAGTCCTAGATTTTTCTGGAATGGGATATGGTTTATTGACATTAAATTTTCATTACTTCTTATGTGTTACTTCTTGGTTCAGATCGAGTATAGGAAAGCATCAATCTCTCCAGGATTCTCCAGGTGATTGGCATAAGGTTTTCAAAGTACTCTCTTATAACATTTTTAAGTTTGCTTGTATCTGTTGTGTTGTCTAATTTTGGTCTCTAATTTTCTCTATTTGGGGGAGTTCTCTTATTTTTTTTTTGGATTTTATATCATGAATGTGATATACTTAGGGGTGGGTTACTGTTACCTAAGTAATAACTACATTTTTAACAAAGTTACCCCTTCCTGATTTTTTCCTCCTTCCCCCAACCCTGACATCCTACACCCCAAAGTTATAAAGTTTATTTCTAACATAGTGTGTAGTGTATGTTACTGTTGCTTTGGTTAATCTTTGTCCAACCATTTCTGTGATTTCCCTTCCTTCCCCAAATCACATTAATTTAGGTATAAAACAATGGTTACAGAAATAAAAAAAATGACTACTGGGAATAAACCAAAGGGTAAAAACTAAATAGAAATAACTAAAAACTGTTCACTATACAATCATCTTGTATCCATTTCTTGGAGCTCATTTCGATAAGCATCATTTTATATGCTGATATGCACGTTGTTATTGAGCTATTTTGAATATCCTAGACATATTCTAGTTTTTCCAAATGAGTGCAAATCTCTAGCCTATGATTCTTTGGATCTGGCTTGTTTGACTTACTATGTTTTCCAAGTGACTCGATTTTCTTACTAATGGTCAATATCATTCATTCTGACAGAAGCATAGAGTTTTGTTGTGAATATATATGACGTTTTCTTGATCCATCATTGCTGGGTGATAGGGGAGCTCTATTGAGGAACTTCTATATTTCATTACAGAGTATTTGAACAACTTTACATTTTGACCAATAGTGTAGTAATTTTCCTTTTTGGCAACATCTCCACCAGTCCAGCATCTGTTATTATTAATTTTCTTCATAATGGTCATTCTAACTGTGGTGAGGTGGAATGTCAATGTTGCTTTGATTTGCATTTCTTTTATGGCTAGAAATTTTGCATATTTCATCATGTGTCTATTGGCCATGCATATTTCTTCTTCAGAGAGGTCTCTCTTTAAATCTTTAGCCCATTTATTAAGAGAGTTGTTGTTTCTTTGAGAATTTTTTTTTGATGAGTTAATTTTCGGGGCTCTAAAAATATTTGAGATATGAGGCAATTGTGCATTGCAGAGTAACTAAAGTTCTTCACCCAATCTTCGTGCTTTTTATCTATCTATCTATATAAATTCTCTTCTTAGTCAGATTTGGTATGGGTCTGCCAAGTATGTTCATTTATTTAAAAAACCAATTCTGATTTGTTGATTCTTTCTACGTTTTATTTTGACTATATTTAGTTATTTCTCATTTAAATTTTTTGTTTCTGTCTACTGCTTTGGGTTTGGGGCTTCTTCCCGTTTTCAAGGAGCTGGAGATACATAATTAAAATATTCATTTGAGATTTCCCCAATTATTGATGTAGGCACTCTGAGCTATAAATCTTCCTGTAATTACTGCAAATACCAGAGGAGCTGGTATTTTGTGTGTTCATTTTTGTTGAATTCTAGAAAAGTTCAGATTTCCATTCTAATCCCTTCAATGTCACACTGGTCATTCAGCAACTTTTTGTTCACTCTTCAGGAGTATGACAATTTTTTTTTTTGCTTTAGCTGTTTAATTCTAAGTTTATTATGTTATGGTCTGACAAGATTTGGGTATTCAAATAATTTTTCTTTCAATTTGGACAGAATTTCTGTGTGACATAGATATGTTCTGTTCTGGAGAATCTTCCATGAGCTGCTGTGAAGAATGTATATACTGATGCTGAATATATATTCTGTAGATATCTGTTAGGGCTTGGTGGTCAATGAAGTTATTTAGGTCTGCAGTTTCTTGGTTGAGTTTTTCCTGGATAACCAATCCATAGATGGGAATGATGTGTTGAGATGTCTTTTTTGGTTAAGTAGAATTTGGTTGATGAAGTGGGATGCTCAAGGATTCAGGTCATTTATATTTAGACTGGCTATATCTCCTAATGGAGAGTTGCCTTTATCAATATGTAATGTCTCTTCCTACTAATTTTAATTTGAATTCTATTTTATCTTATGTTAGTAATTCTACTGTTGCCTGTTTATGGTGTCCATTTGCTTGAAAATTTTACTTCTATCCTTTTAGTTTGAGTACGTGTTTGTTTCTCTCAATAAAATGTGTCTCTTGAATATACAAGATGGATGTGTCTTTTTTGATACTACTATTTAATCTATGTCTTCTATTTGGATATTTAAATCCATTGATATTGAGAGTTAAGACTGAGAAATATCTGATAAGTCCTACTATGTTATACCTCTGCTGTTAGAAGTTGTGCCTCATCTACTGCTAATATATTTACCTTGTTCTTTGGTAGGGAGAATTTTATAAAACCAGTTCCTATTCTTCTTGATCTTCTCTATGTTGGATATATTTGATTAACTATTATCCTGCTGATTTGGTTGAGATACATTGTTTCAAGTTTTCTTTGTCATGAAATATTTTTATATATCCTTTAAATGTAAAGGAGAGGTTGGCTTGGTACCATATTCGTGATTGGTAGTTGTTTACCCTTAATGTTTGTCTTATATCATGCCAGGCTCTCCTTTTTACCATATCAGCTAAGAAATCTATTTATTCTGACTGTATATTCTTTATAAATACTCCGTCTTTTCGCGCTGGCAACTTTAAGAATCCTTTCCTTGATCTTTAATGATCCTCTAATGGATTATGATGTGGTGGTGCATTTTTCAGTTCTAGAATTATGTTTGGTGTTCTAAAGGCTTCTCTTCTCTAAATGAGTCTATCTCTTTGGATGTTTGTCTTGTTCTCTGCTAGAATTATGTAATATGTTTCCCATCAATTTAGTTTCCTGCTCTTCTTTTTCTTGATACCTATCTCCCTGAAATTTGATCTTCTGAGTCTTGAAGTTCAGGCAAGATCTTTTCTTATTTCTTGGATTTGTTCTAAATGATTATCTCCTCTTTCCTGTTAGACCTATTCTGTCTTTGACCATGAGATTATCTTTTATGTCATCTATTTGCTGTGGAGACTTTCTACTTTGTTTTGGATTTCCCCGTCTTCTAATTTTGGTCATTTTTATTGGTTCTATCGCTTTATTAAAGCTTTGTTTTAGGTACTGTATGGACTTTTTGTACATATTTTCTTTGGGTGGGGAGTAGCAAGGGTTGTTTTCTTAGCTGTGTCATCTCTCATATCTTTTAACTAGGCATCTATTTTTTCTTGGACTCCCTTGCCTTGTCAGTATTTTTTATCTTTCTGTTTGTAGTCTCCATGTATTATTTTGCTAAACTTTGGTTGGTCTCATCTTGTTCACAAATTTCCTTGTAGAGGTTTTCTATCTTTCCTTTAATCACATTTTTCAGAAGTATTTGTAATGTATTTTGATAACTATCTTCAAGGTCCTTGATTGTCTGTTCCAATGTCTGGTTATTTACAATGTGATTTACACTACCTTGACATCATTTTTCTTGTATTTTTCTGATTTATTCTGTCCATTTGGAGATTTTCTTTTGGGGGATCTATGATCTTAATATATGACTCTCTGTTTTCTTGGTTGCTTTGCCAGGTGTTGGTTTTCTGTTGTGATTTGCTTTTCTGGAATTAGGTTTTTGTCTAGACCATTAAGTGTAGGAGTAGAAACTAGTTGTGGTGAGATGTTGTGATGTTAATACTTGTGGTTCCAGCCACAGTTCACACTGTCCAGTGGTATGGTGAATTGTCTCTGTATATGGATGTGGCCTTCTGTAATGCACATTTCTGTTCCTGCTTTTTTCAATGTTGCTCTATTTCCACACTGCAGATGTGCTTTTGAATATGTTGGCCAACACAGTCGCAACAGTCACCTACCTGGCTGGGTAACTTTTCATAGATTTCTGTTTTCTTCTGAAGACAGTACAAACTCTTCTTTCGAAATGTATATCTATATGTAATTATAGCTGACTTAGTGTGACCCTCTAGAACTGGAGTACCTGCTAGGACTCTAAATCTCTGTTTCATTAGAGAGAGCTAGGGTAATCTTCTGTCGTTGTTTTTCTTCATCCTGATTTATTTATTTATTTATTTATTTATTTATTTATTTATTTATTTATTTATTTATTTATTTATTTATTTATTTATTTATTTATTTATATCATTTTTTGGGGGGGATCCAGACATGAGGCTTGAACGCTGGGCCAGTATGCTGTCCCTCAGTTTTTCAGCTCAAGGCTAGCACTCTACAACTTGAGCCACAGTGACACTTCCATTTTTTTTTTTTCTTTTTGCTTATGTGGTCCTGAGGAATTGAACCCAGGGCTTCAGGCATGCAAGGCAAGCGCTTTACTACTGAGCCACCTTCCCAGCCCAGATTTATCTATTTTTATTGTGGAACTTTTTCACATAATTTAGGATTTGTGATTGTTGTTTAGGTTATTTTTGTTTTTCTGTGTATGTTACTTTGAAGTAGTGATTTCAGGCTTGTATGAAGAGACAGTAAAGTATGAAATGTATGTTATTTTTTTTAATATTATTTTATTTTATTTGAGAACATACTGTACAGAGGGGCTACAATTACATGGGCAGGATAATGCATACATTTCTTACCAAGCATTGCAGCCTCCTCCTTTGTTTACCATTCACCTCCCTTCCCAGCCTCCCCCCTCCCCCCACCCAATTATACCCCCCTCCCCCCCCACCGACATTGTAAAGCTGGTTTTGACATGACATTTTGTACTTCTCATTGTTGCAACAGGTCCACCTGAATCCTTAAACGACTTGTTTGCCCCCATCTCCTCCACATGTTATACTGACATCAAATATAGTGAAAGCAGGGGTTACACTGTGGGGGAGAGACATACAAAGCAACAAAGAAATAATCTTATAAATGCGTTAGAAACATATGCATGAAAAAAACGAAAACATTAAAATACATATTTAAGGGTTCATTTTCCTAACATCACATTATCTGACCTTTTCTGCTTGACTCATACCTATACTAGATATTGCAAATAAGGGAAACCATGGGACCTATGCTTCTTTGGGCGTGGCTTACTTCACTTAATATAATTTTTTCCAAGCCTTTCCATGAAATGTATGTTATTATATTGAAGGAAAGACAGCAAATATTTTAACTTTTTGCTACACAATTAAATTAATATTAACAAAAGCTAATTAAAATTATTACTTATTTACATTTCAGAGGATGAGTATAGTACTCTTGGATATCTTGGAGGAAAAGACATTAGACACATTATGACTGATGCCTTACATTGAAATTACTGTCTAAACTTTCTTCTTCAGAAAAGCAAAAGCTCCATTTCTTTCATATTAGCATTATAAAATCATACTAGCTGCATGTTGAATTGTTTTCCTCTGCTATTTTCAATTCAATTCTTCATCCATGAGTTACCTAGGGCTTTGAATGACCAATTCCTTAAAAATATCTATATTGCTTATATTGTGATGTAAATCTCAGTAATATTAATATGAATTTATCTGATTCTCATCTTGAGCTACATTCATATGAAATTTATGCAGTCTCAAGCAAGGAACCTATTTTACTCTTTTCTATGTTTTAATCAATAAATCCAATCTCTTTAGAAATATGTTCTCATATTTTATATTGCTCCGGTAAACATCATGTGTTTCTAATACTTTTACTGAAGTAAATATAAAGTTTGGAATAGGAAGACTCCACCCCATTATCAATTTAAAGTAAACTCTTGAGCACTACTTTATATGTAAAAATAAAAAGGTCCAATGCACATGTTCATAAACAATCTATTGGTTACGTAAATTAGACACAAGAACTACCACATCAATTCTCAATTTACTTAAAGGCACCAAAATATTGTGTTCATAAATATCACTCATTTTAAGAAAATGACTAGTCAATACAAAGTTTATATTATTTTTGAAATTTGCAAAATGAAAATTACTCCCAGATTTACTGTCAATATCCTGTGTCCAGGAATACATTTATTCAGCAAATAGAGAAACAAAAAATAAGGGTTCGTCACATAGAATGAAACATGTAGTAGCAGACTGTCTGCTTAAGATTATAAGTATATGCAAATTGTGTGATTTATTCAAAGACACTATGAACATTCATAAGAGGATTTGTGATCAGAAGTGATAGGTAAGCAAAGAAACTGGAAAACTGTATATGTAAATTGAGGTTTCAATATAGGATGACAAGTTTTCAATACATGAGCCTACAGAAGTTGATTTTGTATCTCTAACATACATTTTCCACCATACTCCTGTTCTCTTACCTCCTTACTTGATCAATATTCCTCTAATTTCATGATGTCAATTTCTACTAAAATAAAAAGGTGGGTGTTTTTATTGATCTCGAGATCCAATACATCTGAGTATTTTGGAGTAGTATTATGAATTCATGGAGTTTGACTTGAATGTACTTGATTTCAGGGAAAGATACAAGTCCAGGCAAGATGCTAAAGCAAAGAAAAACCTATGGAGGAAACATAAATCAACTATAATTACAAAAAAATGGAACTGATATCTCATTTGTCTGGGTGGCAGCTCTGTGTGTGTGTGTGTGTGTGTGTGTGTGTGTGTGTGTGTGTGTGTGTGTGTGTGTGTGGAGAGAGAGAGAGAGAGAGAGAGAGAGAGAGAGAGAGAGAGAGAGAGAGAGAGAGAGAGAGAATTTTATTGTGGCTTCCATATTTACAATCCATATAGCATTACTTGTTAGTGAGAAGGTGCTAATATCAGAGCTCTGATAGTACTATCACTTTTTATTGTGACAAACACTTGCTTAATATCTAATTAAAAAGGGAAAATAAACTAACATCTTAGGTGATTGTTTTGACTATTATTAGTATATTGAAGGCCAAAGGTAGGAACTGGAGATCAATATAATTTTTTTCCTCTCTTCTCAATATTATACAGCAATAGCTGTGATTTCAGGAGTCTCCTGCCATGTACTGACAGCTGAATTACTAATATACTTAACAATATGAAACATATGATAGAGAAATAAATCAGCCAGCAAGCAAAAAGAACAAGTAATAAGATTGAACTTTTGAGCAGGGTTGCCACATCTTTTGGGAATGTAATTCCTTCATATGAACTTCAAAGTTTGTGGCTTTCCCTGTGTGATTATTGGTAAGAATGTACTGTAGAAACAAGAATTGTTATTCAGCCAAGTAAAAAGTGCTCATGATCCCATCTTCAAGTTGCAAATTTCCATTCCATGTATTTCAGCACCTCATCCTTCCCTGTGGGAGACAGGAAAAAATACAATTTTCTTTGAATATTAAAGTATTCAAATTAGTGTGTACAGGCATGATTTGTATAATTACAGAACTTTGTAACAAATGTAAGTAGGGATTATGTGACAAATGTAAAATATAATTAAAATCACATAACAAGACGTCACAGCATTTTGTGCAAGAAAACATACATTAGGTTAGTTGCAGAATTTATTTTTGGAGATAACTTTATATGAAATTAAAATGAACTTTATCTAAGGATTGAAACATCTTATTGAAAAATATATGTCTTAGAGATATTTTGCTGCATAATTTTAGAGATACGTTGGACCCATTGCAACAATGAGATGTACAAGATGTTATGTCGAAAAGTGAACTTTACAACTTTGGCTGAGGGGTGGAGATGGGAAGGGATGGGAAGGGGAAACAAAGGAGGAGGCAAAAATGCTTGTGTACTCATTACCTTGCCCATGTAATTGTAACCCCTCTGTACGGTATTTTCACAATTAAAATAATAATAATAACAATTATTATTATTTATTTTATTTATTTATTTTTATTTTATATATTATTATTGTTATTGTTGTTGTTTAGGTTCAAAATGCAATTAAATTTTAGACCTACACGCTGAGCAAGAGATAGGATAAATGTGAAATAGAAGCTTGCTATTAACATTATAATTTGGTTATATGTAGGCTTAGGATTAGGTAAGGTGTTGCAGTTAGAGTTCGGGTTAAGATGTAAGATATTGTGTAAAACTGCAGCATATTTTAAGAAGAATGAATAACATCAAAGTTACAATGAATGAAAACCAGTGTCGGTGTTACTTTAAACATTCAGATATAATTTGGTTTAAAGTGTAAGTTACTGTTTTAGTTCTGATTAAGGTTAGGGAAGGACAAGCTTTAGGGTAAAATTTAGTTTTCGACTAAGAAGTAGAAGCAAAAAAATGTGTGATTGATTAAATATAGACAATTTTCCTTACATTAATCATTCGGTTTTAATTCAGATTGTGATTAGCATTAGGTTTCTGCTTAAAGGGGTTGAGGATAGAGTAAAGAAAAGGATTAAACTGGTGGCTCATGCCTATTTACCTAGCTACTCAGGAAGCTGATTTCTGAGGATCAGAGTTCAAAGCCAGCTTAGCAGGAAAGTCTGTGATATTTTATCTCCAATTAAGCACCAGAAACCAGAAAGTGGTGATGTGGCTCAAGTGGCAAAGTACACACCTTGAGCCGTAGAACCCAGAGATCGTCCCCATGCCTAGAACTCAGGGATAGGATCTAAGACCAGAGATGAAGCTCCACGACCAACAAAAAGATAAAAAAAAGAAATGGGAAAAAATGTATTGTAAATTTGAATTTATTTTAGGTTCTAGGAATTCAGGAAATGCTGGGATAATGGAAGTACAATGTATTTCATTATATTAGGATTTGATATTAATGGGTACAATGATTCCTCTTATGGAATAAGATAGGTTCAGAGATAAGAATGAGAAAATCTGTAGGGTTTAGGAAAACTTGCAATTAATTTCGAGAATTACAAGTGGAATTTCAGTTAGGAGAATACAAAATGATCATTTTTAGAATTGGGTTAGCATTAGTGTCAAGGTTATGGATAGGATTCCATTGATTGGTTAGGGTTAGAGTGAAGGAGGAACAAAAATGGGGCTCAAATTGAAGGTAAATTTTAGAATAAGCCTGGTAAGAATTAGAGTGAATGTCAGCTACAATATTGCTACTAATATTAGAATTTACTTGCAATTAGGCTTATGTTTATTCTCAGTTTTCCAGTTAAGATTAAGTTAGGGTTAGAAAATGACTAAGATATTGGAAAAAATTGTAAGGCTTATTTGAATCAAGTTAGGAGAGTGAAAAACTAATGTACTTGTGTGAGTGTTAGTATTGATTATAATTGGGATTAAGATCAGGGTCAGTATTTTGTTCTGATTATGATTAGTGTTATGAATAGGAATTTTTAAATAAAATTTAGTTTTCACTAACAGAAAGAAGCAAAAATGTCAGGCTGAATAGTAACTAGAGCATGATCATTATATTTATTTCTCTGTGATCATTCTTGTAATGATTAACGAGAGTTTTCCAGCCAGGTTTAAGTTGAGAGTTAGGTTTAAGTAATGGACTAGGTGGTAAGTAAATCTGAAACTGTTTTAGGATACAGTGGTTTAGGAAAGGTAGATCAATGGATAATACAGTATTTTTAACGATAATAGAATTTGATGACAAGTAACATAATGGTTCAGGTTAGGGAACAAGAAAACTTTAGAAGTAGAGTTAGGAAATTTTTCGGAATTAGGGCAAATTGAAACTCATTTCCATAGTGCAAATTGGAGTTTTCGATAGAATGAATAAAAACTAGAGTATTTTTCTTAAACATTAATATTGGACTCTCATTAGGTGGAAAGTTAGGTTACAGTTCCAGCTAGGCTTAGTTTTAACATTAGGCAAATGGAAAATTTAGGGTCAAACTGGAAGTAACTCTTCGAATAACAAGTCAAGTTAGTATTAGGATGAATATGAAATAGGAAACTGCTAATAATATTAGGATTAGGGTATGATTAATGTGATGGTTAGCCTAAATGTTCCAGTTAGGGTTCAGGTTAGGAAAATGGCAAGATATTGAGTAAAACTACAAACTATATTAAGAAAGATGAGTTGAAACAAAGATAGGAGGAGTAAAATCTAATGTATTTGTGTGGCTTTTTGAATCCAAAGGCAACCAGTTCTAGGGTTAGGGTTACTTTTATAATTAATGAACTAATGAATTAAAGGCACAATTATTTCATTCTTACAAATCAAGACAGTCATGATTTTGAGAACAAACTCAATTTTTTGCATGAAAATATGTCTTGTAACCAGGATTAAATAATAATGAACAGGGTGTCATTTATTAAAATTAGGTAAGTTGATGATACATCCAAACACATAGGACAGTAACTCAGACATGTTACTGGGAAAACAGACATTCTACTTGCTCTAACTGGGAAATGTGTGTGTGTGTGTGTGTGTGTGTGTGTGTGTGTGTGTGTGTGTGTGTGTGTGTGTGTGTGTGTGTGTGTGTGTGTGTGTGTGTGTGTGTGGTGGGTGGGTGGGTGGGTGTGTACACCCACAGGTCTTCAACTCAGCCCTGGGTCCTTTTGTCAGCTTATTCTGTGAAAAGGTCTCACTAAACCACGTAGCCACAGGAACATCTTCATAAATACTAATATTGGAATCGCTTAAGTGGAATTGTTTTATTTAATTTGTTATTTTCACAAATAAATCAAGATGATTATGTATTTTGTTTCTTTTCACTGCTATTGGCTCTTACCTTGAGAATATTTTTTTTTCTTAGCAAAGTACAGAAAAGCAATGGGATTGAGGAAGTAATATATGACTTTCATAGAATGCAGATGCATGGATTTGGGTCTTCTGTCATTTGCTAAAAGTTTCTTCTAGAAAAGGTTATCAATTAATTATAAGTGATGCATAATTCCTAGATATTACAGTTATCACATACACTTTTTGATTGAGGTATCTCTGTATAAACTCAAAAAAAAAAACGGACCAAAAATCTCAAAATAAAAAGAAATCACATCTTTGTTTTAAACACTGTAGTTTACAAAGAATTTTTAGCCAACACTGAAAACATCTTTTTAGGTATTCTGCAATTTGTGTGAAGTATTTTTAACAATAGTTTTCTTTTTTTCCTGCAATAAAATTCACATGCAATATATAATCTCCTTTTATTGTATACATTTTAGTGCTTTGGAAGTAAATTGTACAATAATAAGTTTTCCAAGCCTAATTTTCACAAACGTGCATTTTCTCAAATAGAAGTGCTGTAAATTTTAGAACAGACATTAAAATAGATATAAAATTCACTTACAGGAATTTATCCAGCATACATCCTCTATAGTGTGTCTTTTCAATTTTGTTTTTGGGGATTATTTCCAGGGTCTCACACATGTTATTCAAGTGCACTGTCAATGAACTACATTCCCTGTCCAAACAAGTTTTTTACTTCTCTTTAATACATATATAGAAATTTAATGGCTCTATCATATACAATTCTCTTTGACCTTTTGAAGACTTGAAATCTTGCTTGGTAAAAGGATCGCAGTATTATACAAATCATTCTGCTATGTAGAGGTTATCAATTTCTCCACAAATGCATTACTATATTTTGTGCATCTTTTTATATTAAGGTAATACTAGTGAGTTTTCTTTGTCTTTTTTCTTAGATAATAAAGAGGAACTTATTTCAAATGCTGCTCCTATTGACTATTAATTTACATATGTTCTTCAAAGAAATATCCTATTCAGAGAAAATTTATATAGCCTAGAAGATATAAAAATACTTACTATTCAGAATCATTGTAGCATTAACAAATATGTTCCCTGTATCTGTTGAATATGTTTTCACTTCAGTTATAGTCTCCTTTGAATTATGAACGACTATTGCTTAATAAAATCCAGTTTATTCTTGCATTTCGTTAGCCACTAATGCTTTCCAGGTCAAATTTTTAGAAAGCTTTACTGATGCAATGTCATGAAATTTTACATTTATGTTTTATAGGTTTTCACATCTCACATTTAGTTTGATAATCACTTTTTATTTTAAATTTTTGTATAACGCTGGAGGTAGGATGGGTGCCTGAGGCTCATTATCAGTAAATCCTGAGATCTGAGGATCACAGTTTAAAGCCAGCCCGGGCAGGAACGTCCACGAGACTCTTATATCCAATAAACCTCTAGAAAAACCAGATCTGGTGCTGTGACTCAAGTGGTAGGGCACTCGCGTTGAGCGGAAGAGCACACGGACAGCGCCTAAGACCAGAGTTCAAGCCCCATGAATGACAAAAAACAAAACAAAACAAAAATGGATTGAGGTAGTAGTTTAAGATCATTCTTTAAATCTCGAGAGACAATAGTGCCAATATACCCATGAAAGATTCTATTTTTATTTCATAAAATCATAGGATAGTTTTCAAAATCTTTTTACCATAAAACTGAGAATTTATTTTTGACAAATATTACATTCTTCTATGTGTCTGGTCTTGTAGTAGAAGTATGTTGTCTTCACTACTAAACATGGTAAAAAGATTCAAAGCTAGTATGAAGCCTGAAGCTACACAATTTTACAAGATTGTTCTGACTGACATGTATTCCTTGAATTTACATACGAGTTTATTGAGCAGGTGGACCAATATTCTACAGAGATATCTAGATGTTTGATAGTCACTCATATTTTGTACCTTGGAAAAACACAAGATCCCAGATATTATATATAGAGAAATGTCTTTAGAGAATACGTGAAACAACTAAAATTAATTTAAGAATGAGTTAAGATTTAGATAATGCTGTAGCATAATGAATCTGAATGATAACAACTTGAGCTGTACAACAGAGGAAAGTGAGAGGGGAAAGAATGATGGACCACATAGGAGCTATATGTCATTGCTCTTGTGTTTCAAAAAACAGAAAGAATTCAGAGAAAAGAAGGAGAAAAGTAAAGTGTCCTGAGTCAAGTTTCTTTTTAATCCATCAAATAGTCTGGACCAAAAGTCAGTGAAAATGGGAAAAAATAAAATAGAAAATAAAGCATTGTATATACCTGTTACAATGTAAGGAAATTGTAATAGGAATATGATAATTAATTGGCAAAGAAATAAGAGAAAGATTAGCTAAACTCTAAAGGGAAAAACAATGAAGAGAGAAAAGAAGCAAAGTAAAACCTTTATCAATAACAAACACAAGAGTTTGGAAGTGGAAAGGCAGTGGGAATATTCTATGTAACAATAAAAATTGTTAGCGTGGATAGAATATGGATCACATTTTATCATATATAATTTTGAAAAAGCATACTGGGAATGAAAGCTTGAAACTCATGGTTTAAAACACTATTTGCATTATAACTAGGCAGTATTGCTCAGTGGTAAACCATTGGCTTTGCATATGTGAAGCAATGGTGTGATCTCCCAAGCATTACAAAGTACACACAAAGCACACACACAGAAAAACCACATAAACACGCACATATACACCACATACACACATTTGGAATATTGATATTATCATATTAAAGGGTGGAAATTATCACAAATAGTAAAAGTATGTTAATATATGAAATCATAATATTGCTCATACTATTTAAAAGTTTAGTAGAAATAAAATAATCACAATATACTTGGATTTTAATAGATTAGTTAAATTGAAAATTAATAGAAGAAAAGAGAATATTTGCAATTAAGTTTAAATAATTAATATTTTGAAACATGTGTCCTTTTATTTTGACAAAAGATTGATGTTACTGGTGTTTTAACCCAAGATTTAGAATATGATAGGGAGGTGCCCTATATAACACTAGCGATGACTATATCTCTAATTAATTCACTCTGAATAGTTTTATAATAAGGTGACATAGTTTCTCAGTATCTCCTGAATTACAAACCCTATTTACACTTCCCACCATAGCTAGAAAATGGATGTTACAAATCACCATGCTGAGTTCAAACTTTTTTTAATTCAAGTAAAAATACTTCCAAAAAGTGACCAAGTAATGAAGCCTTTTTTTTGGGGGGGCGGGGTCCAGTCATGGAGCCTGAACTCTGGGCCTGGGCACTCTCTCTCAGCTCTTCAGCTCAAGGCTAGCGCTCTACCACTTGAGCCACAGCGCCACTTCCGGCTTTTTTCATTTTGCTTATGTGGTGCTGAGGAATCGAAGCCAGGGCCTCATGCATTCGAGGCAAGCGCTCTACCACTGAGCCACCATCCCAGCCCAATGAAGCCTTTCTTAATACATTATGTGCTTCTTAAAAATACAGTATTTGTTACATGGACAAATATGTTTATAACTATAAGAATATAAATTTATTTCAAATCATTAACCATATAAAAATTAAGAAAACAATTTTTAAATAGTCACATGTTAAATATTATAAAAGCAAAATATATTTGTGTGAATAATTTACATGTGTAAAAATCATGCAAAAATAAATAAACTAATTCTACAACTCTGAAAAAAATGAATTACCCTAAAGAGACAAAAGAAAACATTCAAGCCCAAAATTTGAAATTTAGAAAGTAAAATGAAGTGTACTCTTAAGTTGACTTAATTAAGTGTAAATCCTCTGTATATCAATGTTATAATAAAATTGCATTAAGAAAGAAAGCAAAAGTACCCATGGATCATTAGCAACAGCAAAAGCATCACTAGTTCTTGTTTTAGTGTAATAAAAAATCAATGGAAGAGATAACAATGTTCCTTCCCTAAGAAATGTACTCATTACCTTACCTTATTCACGTACCTGTAGACCCTGTGTACATTACCATTAAAGTAAAATTAAATTGAAATGAAAAATAAACCAAATGATATACCAGTTAAGAATTCTTAGAAGCCATTGGTTAAAAACTTTATAAAATACTGCCCTAAATACCCAAGGAATATATTTGATGATACTATTTAAATACTTCAACTGCAGCAGAAAAGCAAAAAGTTTAAAAACTGTTAAAAAGTAAAGTAATAAATCAGAATATATTATTATTAGTAATAATCATAAGATGAATTTATAGTGGTAGTCAAATATGTAAGAAATGAGGCGATTTGCCATTCATTTGCACTTAATAAATGAGAAAGAATTTTCTAGGTCTTTTTAAATTATCATAAGTTTAATGAAGAAACTATTCTTTCACATCATATGATAATCAGATAAAGCTGATATTAGAGCAAAGAACAGATTGTACTAAGTTTTTTTAATTTAATTTAATTTTATTTGTGAACATACTGTACAGAGGGGTTACAATTACATGGGCAGGATAATTCATACATTTCTTACCAAGCATTGCAGCCTCCTCCTTTGTTTACCCTTCACATCCCTTCCCAGCCTCCCCCCTACCAATCCCAATCCCAATCCTTCACCTCCCCCTCCCCTCCCGCACCAACGTTGTAAAGCTCATTTTGGACATGACAACTTGTACTTCTCATTGTTGCAACAGGTCCACCTGTATCCTTAAATGACTTGTTTTTCCCCATCTCCTCCACAAGTTATACAGACATCAAATATAGTGAAAGCAGGGGTTATACTGTGGGGGAGGGACATACAAAGCAACAAATATGTAATCTTATAAATGTGTTAGAAACACATGCATGAAAGAAAAAAACCATTTGTTAGGAAATGGAAAAACTTGGAAAAAATTATATTAAGTGAAGTAAGCCAGGCCCAAAGAAACATAGGTCCCATGGTTTCCCTTATTTGCAATATCTAGTATATGTGTGAGTCCAGCGGAAAAGGTTAGATAATGTGATGTTAAGAGAATGAACCCTTAGATATGTATTTTAAAGTACTAAGTTTTTGAATGTTCACATATATACTTATTTTGGTTGTGGGAAATTGTGGGTATTTCAAGTCTGGGTATATTTTTCTAGCTAGGCCGGAGTCATATCATTGGCTAATTTTAGAATATGTGTTTCCTTTCCACAAGAACTTGCACCTGATCTCTCCTTTTAGCCTTGCCATCATCAATGGCATCTGAGATGAACACCAACTTGTCTAGCCTGCAACCTTGACTGGCCTGGATCCCCAGTCCTTCCAATCATAGTAACTAGGTAGTGAAGGATGGTGGAAATGATCGAATGCACCCACCTATAGATTGAGAAGGAATTCCACTAAACTTTTGTCCTGGCTTCTATTCTCAAGCCTCCTAAGTAGTTAAGAGTATAAAGGGCAATCCCTGGTGCGAAGCAGTAACAGTATTTTTAAAGCAATTAGACATATATAAGACTTAGGCTTGTGATTACCTCAGGAAATGAATAAAAGAGCAGTGAAGCATAGAGGACAGGCAGAATTTTGATTAGCTACTCAGAGGCTGAATAAGCTTATCTAGCTACTCAGGAATCTGAGATCTGATGACCAGGGTTCAAAGCTAATCCAATCATTAATATACAAGTGATTATCTAAAAAAAAAAAAAAAAAAAAAAAAAAAAACAGAAGTGGCAGAAGTGGTAGCCCACTATCCTTGGGCACAGAAGCTGAGGAATAGTTGCCAGGGACTATCAAGCCTCAAGAATGATGAATACATGCATAAGCACATGCACATGTGCGTTTGCATACTCGCATGCGCATGAACACACATACATACACACACACACACACACACACACACACACACACACACACACAAATGAGTATTTCAATGTGAAGTTCTTTAATTTTTTACCTTGCTGTACTTTATTTCCCTGTATTATTTCACAAATTAACAAAATCAGCTAAGGACCTATTTACATAAAATTCAACATTTTTCTCTAAAATCTACTCTCTTTTTGGAAGCCTGCTTTTATTTCACCCCAAAGTAAATTATTCAGGATGTCAATTCATCACTCTTAAGTCCATAGTATTAGGTGATTGCTTAGGTTCTTCCTAGCAATACGATTTTGTGAAATCCTGCATCAAGCAATATATTTCTTTCACTAGAAGGGAAGCCTCTGTCAAACAATTAATAATAGGTTCTTCTCCTCTTGACATGCATCTGTACTTATATTATCTTCATATATTTCAAGATCTTTGTATGACAAAGAATACCATGAAAGTAAAAACACCCTTCTCAGCGCTTAGCATTTTTATATCATTCATGGATATGAAGGTGTTTAAATGTCACTGAAATTGTTTGGAATAAATAAGGTTCATCCTGACTATCTTGAGAAAGAAGAATTGGATTCTCAGCACTTTAGGTAAGAACTTGAGGGAAAGAAACAAAAGGAAAATTGAGGAACAACTCAACACATACATTCAAATGAAACAAAACAAGACAAGAAAACACAAATTAATTCAGTACTCAAAAACCTGCAGGAAATGCAAAGATTTAAAAATAATCAGCTATGACAAGCTTATGAAAATCCTGACGACATGGAAGTGCACTGTTGTGAGAACAGTGGCTAAAGCCCAGACTAGACAGAAAGATCTGTACATAATACCATGTACTTATTATTCTAAATTCAAGGAAGAATAACATCAAATGGACTGGGGCCAAAATCATACACAGTAGGAAGCCAGTTTAAATACTCAGGACAGTTTAGGGCTGGCACATGAAAAAGTGGTAAGAACACCCATTTAGGGGGCACAAGACACTGAATTCAAACTGTAATATTAGAGGTATTAAAGAAAAAAAGCTATGATTTTAAATAATTGGAATAATTATAACAATTGAGTATTTGAGTTGAGAAAAATCCATGAAAGATATAGAATGAACCCACGTTCCAATGTTTTGTACTTAAGGGATATTGTTTAGGGGTACTTCAGACAAAACAGAGTTACCTTGCAAATGAGCATGGATGTGCACTTGGGTGATGGAAATACTCTACTTACACAGGTGTAAATTAAATAGATTTTTTTGGGTAGATTGTAGGTCTTTAACTAAGAGGCTGGGTGATGTCCCTGAGCTTTTTTTCTCAAGGCTACCCGTCTATTACTTTGAGCCACAGTTCCAATTCTCATTTTCTGTTGGTTGTTTGGAGATAAGAGGATCATGGACTTTCCTGCCCAGGATGGCTTTACACCATGTTCATCAGATCTCAGCCTCCCGAGTAACCAGAATTCCAGGCATGAGCCGTCAATGTTTTTAATAATTTAGTAAATTGTATAGTTACAGAAGTTATAAATTATCATTGTAACCTGTGTAATATATGCATGTATGAATATATCAATACATACGGATTGAAATAGTTTAACATATTTTTGTATCTACAGTACATATATGAAATAATCTTTCATTATAAAAGAAAATGGAAACAAAAGTAAATGAGGAACAAAACAAAGGGAATTGTTACAGGTTTTTTGTTGAATGAAATATGAATCCGATTGGGAAAACCATCTTTATTTTAACAAAATGGGTAATTGCTATTAATTCCAATCCATCTATTTGCCCATGTTGTGCATCCTTACACATGAGTGTCAAAATCAAACCACACTTTTTGTCTGTATTTAACTCGTCTCTTATACTTTAGGGGATAGATGAAGTAATCAAATAAAGATTAAAATAATAGTAAGTGAGTCTATGAGTTAGAGCTGAAAAAGATTTTAAATATGATAATAGCTTATTAAAATGCATATTTCTTACTTTTTCCTCTGTTGTTATATCTCTCATTCGCACATTAGGAAAGTACATAGAAGGTTCTCAGTAAATTTATGTAATTATTAAAAATGTATTGAAAGAATATGGGCACAGTGTGGTCTTAGCTTATTGAAACCTGTATGGGTTAGTGTGTTTTTGAGGACTTGCAATACTTGTGATGGAGATGAAGGAAAGGATGTGTTTATTCTGGAAAACTGGCTAGAGGATTGCTCCCAGAAAGATAGTGATGAATTCTTCCAAAAAGTTACAGTAAAATAACTTTCACAACCATGTTCATTACTGCACTATTCACCATAGCCAAGTTATGGAAACAGCCAAGATGCCCTCTGGCGAAGGGATGGTTGGAGAAAGTGTGTCATATATACACAATTGGATTGCACCTATCCATTATGAGGACTGTTACATTATTTGCAAAGCAATGGATAGATCTAAAAACATGTTAAGTAAACGAAGTCAGAGCCAGACACAGAAAGGACCATGTTCTGTCTTGTACTTGGAAGCCAGAACTTTATGCAAGTTAATCAACAGTATTAACCAAAGCTTTCATTTTTCACAGCAGTATTTAAAAGGTGTAATTTCTTACAAAATTGAACTTTTAATCCAACAAAATGAATACAAGAAAACTATCACTTGGTGAGGGGAAGTCAAGGAAAGAATAAAGAGAGTTATGGAGTAAGAGTGAAGACATTATATTCAATGCAAATAATATGAAACTAGAAAAAATTAAAATTCGGTGAGGTTTGCAAGGGTAGGGAAAAGTTATATAAAGATCCATTATACTTAAAAAACTCACTTTTTCAATGGAAATTTCCATGTACACCTAGTTAAGATAATAAAAATATAATTGAAAATAATGGAGATATTTGATCTTAAACTGTATTCTCTTAAACCATGAGTCAATATAATAGTTTCCTCCTCAGAAATTTTCTTTGAAGGTATTTTCCTCATAGTGACAGAAAAGTGATCAATACAATGAATATCAATACATCACATTGCACATATAAAATCACAGTAAAAATGTTAGAATTCGTCACATGATAAAACAAGTGGTAGAATTTGCCAAATGCTAATTGATTGTTTTTCCAAGTACTTTACCTATTGTATATAATTTAATCCTCACAATAATTGCATAAAGTGGAGCTCTATACATTTTTAATTCTCAGATGATAATATTGAAGTCTTCAGAGCTAGAATTACTAGTACAACATTGCACACATGGTAAGTGTTAGCCTGTGGTTCATCTCCCACTGTATCAATTAACCTCATACTATTTTATGACTAAAATACCAGCACTTAGTCTACAAATTCTAGGAAAATTTCCCATAATTATTGTGTACACTCATAATATTTCCCTTTATCTTTGTTAGAAAATAGGGAACTGTAATATGAAAAGTCAAAATTCATAATCAATGCATACCTCCCTGGTGAAAGGAATTGCCATAGTATAACATTCTTGATATCTAGCTAAAAATAGTAGAAATCATATTTTATCTGGTCACTCAACAGTGCACGGCCTGGGGAATCTATCTCTGTTTAACACTGTCTGACTGAAAGAATGACCTCCCCAATTCCTGATGGAAACATTCTGCACGTCTTATGGACCAATCATTTCCACATTGTAGCTCAACTAAGTTGTTTACCATAAGAAGTATTTTGATTTCTTTTTATACCCAAGATTTTGAGAGAAATGCTATTAAAGCAAGACTGATATAAAATCACCTTTAACCCTAGATAAATATTTTACTTTTCCTATACCCAAAAATGCACTCTGACCTATCATTAATGTTAGGAATGAGAGGTTAAAAATCATAGACAGCAAGATCTAAGTATGAATTAAAGACTCTCCAACTTGTGAACTACTATTGGAATAAAAATACATGAAGGTCTGGGAAGGTGGTTTAGTGGTAGAGCGCTTGCCTTGCATGCATGAGGCCCTTGGTTCAATTCCTCAGCACCACCCAAGAAAAAAGAAAAAAGCTGGAAGTGACGCTGTGGCTCAAGTGATAGAGCGCTAGACTTGAGCTGAAGAGCTGAGGGACAGCACCCAGAGTTCAGGCACCAATACTGGACCCTGCCCCCTAAAAAAAGACATCAATGCTACAAATTATTTCAAAATTTCTTATGATACTGAAGATTGAATTATAAACTATTAACACTTGAAAATAACTCATTTTCATGGGAATAGAACACAAAACACAAGATTAATCCTAATCATTTTAAAAGGCTTTTATTTATACTACAAATTAACTTTTATAACTACAAAGATTCTTACAATAAATAAAGCACAGTGACACAAAAAATAATTTAACTGCATCATCTACATTCAAAGGACTGTGCTAATAGAAAGCAAAATTATACTAATAATTAGGTTACCCAATTCACTTACATTCTTTTATTCTATTTCTTTTAGTTTCATAAAAACTGGTTTTTCATAAAATGATGCATAAAAAGCCTATATACCCACTTACATTTTCAGATCTTAACAATATTTATTTCAGAAATGTCTTTAGTTGTATAGTCAATGAAATAAAATAATACTAAAATAGTTAAATGGTTTTCAGAAATTGCAAGAATCACTCTGGGATGTTATTTATATTGGAAAAGATATTCAAAAAGCCTTATTTGTTAAAGTTGTGATAGTTACTCCCATAAAAGAACTATTAATGAAGAAATCTATGTATGTACAAAACAACTTCAAATGCATCCACAATCTGGAGGTGACACATGTTTTTTGTTTTATTTGAAATATATATATCTAACAAGCATAACCACAATACTGATTTTCAGTCAATAGGATGCCATATTCAAACCTTTAAAATACGGGGTTTATTATCTTAGTGTGAATAGATACGATCTTACAAAGAAAGTTGTTTTCAACAGAAATCTGGAAAGAGTTTATCCACCTTGAATTTCCCAGAAATAATCAAAGAGTAATAACTATTTGGTCAAGTCGGTCAAAATTACTCCATGAGTATTTCCTAAAAATATAACCAATTTAACTCCTTGTGCCTCCCCACACCAATCTATTCCTATTTTCTACCCACATCTCTCCCGAACCCTAATAATTTCTGGTTTTCCAAATTCTTCTCTGCGGTTTGAAGTCCTTTAACCTATAGTTGTTTGATGTTGAATAGATGGATCTGTTGAACTAGATTGTATCTGTAGAATATTGACTGTACAAATGCAAACTTTGGTTGATGGTTGCCTTAAGATAGTGTTCCAGCAGAAAACTGGTGCTATCTTCATCTCAAATGGGCAGAGTAAGCCGGAAAAACACAAAAAAAATGCCAAATTCAGGTATCTCAATTCCCAATCTTGATAATCAGGAATTAGAACAGATAATGAATAATCCAGAGGAGAGTTCCCAAATAGCTCTACAAACATTACTGTCAAACATGATAAATGAGAATTTTGACAACGTACAAAGGACTCTGTATGAGCGTGATAGGGAGAGAGAGGAGGCATCCCAGAAGTTTATACAGGAATATCATAAGCGTGAGGAAGCTACTCAAAAACTGATACAGGATTTGCGTGAACAACTTGAGAATACTCAAAGAGAAAGGGAGGAATGGCATGAGCAGGCTGAGAACACTCAAAGAGAACTGCAGGAATCCCACGAACGTGAGGAAGCTAATCAAAGAGTAATACAGGAATTGAGAGACCAGGTAGAGAACACACAAAGATCACTAAAGGCATTCATGGAATCCATTAACAAAAGCTGAAGGAAGTCAGGGAGACCACAATGGGAAAGCTGAATGGAACCCAACAGAAGGAATGGGAGTCCAAAGAAACCATAAACAATCAACTAAGTGATTTGAGGACAAACACTGAACACCAAATTAAGGAAGTAAAGCGATTCATACAAGACCTAAAACAGAGCTTCAACAAAGAGCTTGAAGCCATCAAAGCTGACCAATTAGAAGGAAAAGAGATAAAAAACAAAGTAGAGAGTCTTGACAGCAGGTTAGACTATGCAGAAGATCGAACCTCAAGGACTAAAGACAGCCTAGATATTATAGAGAAAGAACATACAACCATCCAAAACAAGTCCAAGAAATATGATAGATCTATCCAACACCTGGAAGACACCATCAGAAGGCCTAATCTAAGGATAATGGGTGTAGAGAAGCAACTAGAAACAGAAGTTAATGGTCTAGGAAATTTGTTTAACAGGATCCTAGCAGAGAACTTCCCAAACATGCAAAAAGTTAGGCCTATTCAGATACAAGAAGCCTTTAGAACCCCAAAAAGACCAGACCAGAATGGGACATCCCACTGTCACATTATAATCCACACAGGATCAACTCAAAACAAGGAAAAGATTCTTAAAGCTGTCAAGGAGAAAAGGGTAATCACCCACAAAGGGAAACCAATTAGAGTCACCTCAGATTTCTCAGCAGAGAAAATCAAAGCAAGAAGAGCCTGAAATGATGTATGCCATGCCCTAAAAACAAACAAATATCAACCAAGAATACTGTACCCAGCTAAACTCTTCTTCATAACGGAAGGCCAAATAAAAACCTTCCACAGCAAAGAAAAATTGAAACAATACATCTGCACCAAACCAGCCCTACAAAAGATTCTAAAAGATGTCCTACACATAGAAAACCAACAAGACCACAACAAAGACCAAGAAACAGCACCCAAATTGAGAATCCACGAACCATAAGAAAAACGCACTTTTCACAGGCCCCAAGAAGGTAGATAACATGTCAGGAACTCCCAAATACCTCTCAGTCCTATCTCTTAATGTTAACGGACTGAACTCTCCAATTAAGCGACATAGACTGTTTAGTTGGATTAAAAAACAAGACCGTTCTATCTGCTGCCTGCAGGAGTCACATCTTGCCCATAAAAACAAAAACATTTTCGATGTTAAAGGCTGGAACAAAATCTACCAAGCAAACGGCCCTCATAAACAGGCAGGAGTTGCAATCCTAATATCAGATAAAATAGACTTCAAATTAAAATTCCTGAGAAGAGATAAAGAAGGTCGCTACATACAAATTAAAGTATCTCTCCTTCAGGAGGATATTACAATTTTAAATATCTACTCGCGAAACAATGGAGCACCCAAATTTACAAAAGAAACACTACTTTCCCTCAAATCCCATGTAGATCCAAAGACATTAATTGTTGGGGATTTTAACAAACCACTCGCCCCACTAGATAGATCAACTCGGCAGAAACTCATCAAAGAAACCCCAGATCTAAACAGCTGCATAGATCAACTAGACTTAACAGACATCTACCGAACATTTCACCCAGCAGCATTAGAAGTCACGTTCTCCTCAGCAGCACATGGAACATTTGCTAAAATAGACCACATTTTAGGCCACAAAGCAAACTTGTCTAAATTCAGAAACAATGAAATTATACCTTGCATTCTCTCTGACCACAAGGGAATAAAAATAGAACTCAACACCAAAAGCCACCAAAGAAAGTCTGGTATCACATGAAGGCTGAACAACACACTGCTGAATCACGAGTGGGTCATGGAAGAGATTAGAAAGGAAATTCAAATGTTCATGCTATTCAACAAAAATGAACACACAAATTACCAGCTCCTCTGGGACACAGCAAAGGCCGTACTCAGAGGCAAGTTTATAGCTCTGAGCTCCTACATCAACAAATTGGAGAGATCTGAAACTAACAATTTAATGACACATGTAAACCTCCTTGAAAAAGAGCAGCAAGATAAACCCCAATCCAGTAGACGGAAAGAAATAATCTATATTAAATCACAATTAAATGAATTAGAATCCAAAAAAAACTATAGAAAGAATCAACAAAACAAAGAGTTGGTTCTTCGAAAAACTTAACAAAATTGACAGACCCTTAGCAAATCTTATCAGAAAAAGAAGAGAACACACCCAAATTACTAAACTCAGAGATGAAAATGGAAACATCACCACGGAAACAACCAAGATTCAGAACATTATAAGGGAATATTTCTCAAAACATTATGCTAATAAGTTTGACAACTTGATAGAAATGGACCTCTTCTTAGCAAATATTGACATGCCAACACTAAACCAAGATGAGTTAACCTATCTTAACAGGCCCATATCAAGCGTTGAAATAGAAACTGCAATAAGAGACCTCCTAGCTAAGAAAAGTCCAGGACCAGATGGTTTTACAGCGGAATTTTACAAGGCCTTCAAAGCAGAGCTCACACCAATTCTCCTCCAACTCTTCAATGAAATTGAAAGAGAAAGCTCACTACCGCACTCATTCTATGAAGCCATCATAACCCTCATCCCAAAACCAAGCAGGGACTCATCAAAGAAAGAGAACTATATACCCATTTCTTTGATGAACCTTGATGCAAAACTTCTCAACAAAATATTGGCCAACCGACTTCAACAAATCATCCAAAAAATCATACACCATGATCAAACAGGATTCATTTCAGGGATGCAAAGCTGGTTCAATATACGCAAATCAATTAATATTTTTCATCACATTAACAGGAGCAAGAATAAGAACCTCATGGTTATCTCAATAGATGCAGAAAAAGCATTCGACAAAATCCAACACCCCTTCATAATGAAGGTTTTGGAAAAATTAGGAATCCATGGAACATTCCTCAATACAATAAAGGCTGTAAATGACAAACCTACAGCCAGCATTATACTCAATGGTGAAAAACTAAAGCCATTTCCTCTTAACTCAGGAACAAGACAAGGATGCCCACTCTCTCCACTTCTGTTCAATCTAGTATTAGAATACCTAGCTACAGCAATAAGACAAGATGCAGACATAAAGGGGATCCAAATAGGGAAAGAAGAAATAAAACTCTCCCTCTTTGCAGATGACATGATCTTGTATTTAAAGAATCCCATAGACTCCACTCCCAAATTACTGAAACTGATTCAAAACGTTGGCAAAGTAGCAGGGTATAAAATTAAACCTCAAACATCAATGGCTTTTCTGTATGCCAACAATGAGAAAAGTGTGGCTGAAATTAGGAAAGCAACTCCATTTCTAATAGCCCCACAAAAAATAAAATACCTAGGAATTAACTTAACTAAAGAAGTGAAGGACCTCTATGATGAAAACTTTAAAATCTTGAAAAAGGAAATCAACACAGAACGTAAAAAATGGCAAATCCTTCCATGCACCTGGATTGGAAAGATAAACATCGTGAAAATGGCAATACTTCCCAAGGCTATCTACAAATTCAATGCAATACCTATCAAACTTCCACCCTCAGTCTTCAAGGAAATAGAAAAGGCAACCCAAAAATTCATATGGAACAATAAAAGACCCCGAATCGCAAAAACGCTCCTCACCGGAAAGAACACTGCTGGAGGAATATCAATACCAAATTTCAAACTCTACTATAAAGCCATAATAATCAAAACAGCTTGGTATTGGCATAAGAACAGACCTCAGGACCAATGGAATAGAATTGAAAACCCAGAAATGAACCTACAGACCTATAGCCATCTAATCTTCAATAAGGGAGCTAAAACAATAGAATGGAAGAAAGACAGCCTCTTCAGTAATTGGTGCTGGCAAAATTGGTTAACTACATGTAGAAAACTTAAGTTAGATCCTTATATATCACCCTGCACCAGTATAAAATCCAAATGGATCAAAGACCTTGAACTCAAAGCAGACACTCTGAAAACATTACAGGATGGAATAGGATAAACCCTAGGCCTCCTTGGCTCAGGCCGAAATTTTTTGAATAGAGACCCGGAAACACAACAAATCAAAGAAAGGTTGCACAAATTGGATTGCCTTAGGTTGCAGAGCTTCTGCAGGGCAGATGACATAGCTAGCAAGATCAACAGAAAGCCCACGGATTGCGAGAAGATCTTTATTAGCCATAAAACGGACAAAGGTCTCATATTCAAAATATACTTGGAAGTCAAAAAATTAAACCACCCAACAACAAATCCTCAAAGAAACAACTGCCCAATAAATAAGTGGGCAAAAGACTTAAAGAGAAGCTTCTCTGAAGGAGAAAGAAGGATGGCCAATAGACACATGAAGAAATGCTCAACATCCCTAGCCATAAAAGAAATGCAAATCAAAACAACATTGTGATATCACCTCACTCCAGTTAGAACAGCAAAAATCAAGAACTCTAACAACAACAGATGCTGGAGGGGATGTGGACAGAAAGGAACCTTACTTCATTATTCTTGGGAATGTAAACTTGTTCAACCACTTTGGAAAGCAGTATGGAGGTTCCTCAAAAGACTTCACATAGAACTCCCCTATGACCAGCAATCCCACTTTTGGGCATTTACCCTAATGTTTACAAAAAAGACCACACTAAAGCTACCAGCACAACTATGTTTATTGCAGCATTATTTACTATAGCTAAGATCTGGAACCAACCCATATGCCCCTCAGTAGATGAATGGATCAAGAAAATGTGGTATATATACACAATGGAATTATATGCCTCCATCAGAAAGAATGACATTTCCCCATTTGTTAGGAAATGGAAAGGCTTGGAAAAAATTATATTAAGTGAAGTAAGCCAGGCCCAAAGAAACATAGGTCCCATGGTTTCCCTCATTTTCAATATCTAGTATATGTCTGAGTCAAGCGGAAAAGGACAGATAATGTGATGTTAGGAAAACGAACCCTTAAATATGTATTTTAATATTTTCATTTCTTTCATGCATTTATTTCGAATGCATTTATAAGATTATTTCTTTGTTGCTTTGTATGTCCCTCCCCCACAGTGTAACCCACGCTTTCACTATATTTGATGTCAGTATAACATGTGGAGGAGATGGGGACAAACAAGTCGTTTAAGGATTCAGGTGGACCTGTTGCAACAATGAGAAGTACAAAATGTCATGTCAAAACCAGCTTTAAAATGTCGGTGTGGGGGGGAGGAGGGGTGGAATGATTGGGTGGGGGGGAGGGGGGAGGCTGGGAAGGGAGGTGAAGGGTAAACAAAGGAGGAGGCTGCAATGCTTGGTAAGAAATGTATGCATTATCCTGCCCATGTAATTGTAACCCCTCTGTACAGTATGTTCTCAAATAAAATAAAATAAAATAAAAAATATATAACCAATTTAAGAGGTCAAATCAATATTTTGTACTGACAGTCAGCTTACAGCAATAACTTATTGCCTAATTATATGTGTATCTTTTTACCTAACATATACTAAGTGCTGAAAATGATCTCTTTTATCTAACATAATGTTGTAAATGCTTTGATTATGATGATGTTATAAACAAATAAAATGTACAGAAGGGTGTTTCCACTGAAATGACAGAACACAACACTGATAAATAAAAAACATTGCAACACACCTCTTTTCAGCCTCAACCTGTTCATATTGGCAAGCAACATTGCAACAGCACACACACACACACACACACACATAAACACACATGTGTGCAAATGTACACACATATACACACATGCCAAATTCAGGGTTTATGGTACAAAACAGTTCAAATAAAATATTAGTGATTAGGACAAATGATAATTTGCCCCATTACAAAATAATACGTAATCCAGTCACCATGGTTGTTACATTTTACCTGCCCCTCCACATGTGACCACTTAATTTATTTTAGGTAATTGATTAACTAATTCATTCCTTCATTAGTTAAATACTAATACTAGAGCGTGAACTCAGGGCCTAGCTTTGTCCCAGAATTTGTTATTTTTTTGTTTTAGTTTTCTCAAGGCTAGCATGTTACTGCTTATACCACAGCTCCATTTCTAGCTTTTGCTGGTTACTTTCAAAGCAGAATCTAATGGACGTTTTTTCTTGCTCTGGTTTCAAACCACAATCATCAGATTTTGTCTTTCTGATTAGCTAGGAATAAAGACATGAGCCACCAGTGTGGCTCCTATTTTTCCTATAATTATCTATTGCACATACTTAGATAGCAATTTTAATATTGAAAGTATAAAAGCAAGATATATAGTGATTATATTTTTCTGTCAGAAATTCAAGTTACTAATGTAAATTTCTTCTTAAGACCATACACAAAAAATACTTAATTAGAAATATGACGTGTGTGTGTGTGTGTGTGTGTGTGTGTGTGTGTGTGTGTGTGTGTGTGTGTGTTTGTTGTTGTAATATGTTTCTCATGTAAGCACTGTGCAGGGGTGTCCAGACATTCACAGTAATTGTGTGAATATCTGCCTTGAGCTACCAACTCATGGACAATGTCTAAGTGTCCACTCTAGGCTTCCCAATGAAGAGGGGTATACTCAAGCTCATCCCTACTATTCATATGAGGGGCCTGTTTGGAAAGTTGTCTCCGCACTGTAGTAAACTGCAAGAAAAGCACTCTACCACTGAGCCACCTTCCCAACCCAAGGATTAAGATTCTTGTCTGTAATTTGGTCAAAGCTATGTCTCTTTATGTAGGCTACTAAAATATATTTACTTAATTCCAGTAAATACATAAATTCTACTTCCATCTTTTTAACAAATAAAAAATAAAATTGTTTGCTTTGTAAATTGATCAGAAGCATGGATTTTGTGGCTAGCTAGGTGATTGCACATCTGTATCTCTCTCTTCCTCTCTCTCTTTCATGATTCTAATAGACTATATGGTTGCTCCATAATTATCCTAATTTATTTTCCTTTTATATTTTTGGTTGCATCATTTCACGTTCTGCTCTGCCATTTCCCAAATCAGCACCACATAAACAGAACCATAGAAGTGATTTTGTGGCTCAAGTGGTAGAGCATTTGCCTTGATTTGAAGAGCTCTAGGACGGTGCCTCAGCCCAGAGTCCAGACCCCACAACTAATTTTTATAAAAATGAATCTAAATCCTTGATAATTCTAGGAACAGATCTCACTGAAATCATTTGAATCACACTTTTCCTGCACAGTGAAAGAAAAGGTCCAGGCTAGGAAAGCAGCTAGAAAAGGCAGGCAGATTTTATCTGTGACAAAACTTTGTGGAAAATAGTATCGAGGATTACTTACTGGTGATCCACTTGCATTGGAAGTATGATGCTGAACTATTGTTTGCTGATTCTGAACTATTGCTTTGATCATTATATTATCCAAGAAGAAAAAAATGAAATTTAATTGATATCAAAGGACTACTAATACATGTTGACTTCTCATTAAGTATCTTCCATCATCAAAATCACCTGAAGACAATAGATAGGCCTACTTTTTTAGATGAAAACAAGTGTCTTTAAAAAAACAAGGAATTAAAGTAGTCACGCAAAGGACTTCTATTTTACTACTGCATTATACATTTTTTTCTAATGTTCGGTACCAATAAATAATGGATCTATTAGAAATCTCTTAAAGCTCATATATTGAATAGTAAGTTCTCTTATACTATATCATGGTATTTCCCAAAGCATTTACGTAGAAGGCACTTTTTCTGTTTTCTCATTCCTAGAATAAGCTACACATGAAGACACCACTGGTCCTCATTTTCAGTCTGTGCATTTGAATACGGAGGAAAATCTTTCCTCTGCTCTCTATCAATTCACTACTCTCCAGTTAGAATAATTTAAAATCGTAAAAATGGAAAAAGAGAAAATAAATCATGGTGAAAAAACATATGCAGAAAATTCACCGGATTTTTCTGACCATTTCAACCAATGTGAATTATTGGGGAAATACATGGACATCTCATTCCCACTGGTATTCAAAATCTCTGGTTAGGCAATTCTGATAAAGACAAGGAACAAGATGAAAACGTGAGGAATGGTATCAATTGCAAGAAAATAATGGAGAAGATTCCATGCAAATTTCTTCTTTGGGATGCCAAAATTAATCGATTTACTACAGTGCTTAGACTACGTTGCAAAAAGGCCATGCATATGTATACTAGGATGAGGTAAGTATACCCCTCTTCATTGGGAAGCCTAGAGTGGACATTTAGACATTGTCCATGCGTTGGTAGCTCAAGGCAGATATTCATGCAATAACTTTGAATGGCTTGGCACTCCTGCACAGTGCTTATATGTTGAATAATATCAGAATGGATGCTTTCTTACTTCATCATGATGCAGATAACAATTCCCAAACTAAAGGCCTCTTGACCCCCCCTTGTATGTTGCTGCTGGGAATAGAAATAGGCAAGATATGCTGTATCTCCTACTGTTGAAACATTGTATCAAACCGGGTCTGAGGAACAAGTTGGAAGAAAGTGCATTTGATATTGCCAAAAGGATAAGTATGAATCACTACCTCTTTGAAGTTATGGAAGGCTGTACTATTTGTTCTCCTACGTAGTAATGGTTTGGTTAAGTTTCTTACATTTCAAAAGTGCCAGTCCATCCTTTGTGTCCCTACAAAATATTTTCATTATACAAAATAACAGCAATATCTTAATTTAAAAATTCATGGATTCCATGGTATTTTCCACGTCAATTGCCTGACTTTGATGTCAAAATGGATTCAAGAGTTGTTTGTCCAACTAAAAATTTTTTGTTTTTATGTATAAAGTTCTCAATGCTGTCTCTATAAGAATCTTTTAAAACATTCTTTTGACATGACTTCTACAATCTCCATAGAGGCAAACCTGAAGACTATATATTAAATATTCTAATCGTCATATGAAATAATTAGGAAGGGCAAATCAATAGAAACAATGAAAACTATGTTAAACACAATGAACAGGACAATTACCCATCAAACAGATGCTTATCATCTTTGAGAACAACAGTCTGAAAATGTGCAGAATTACTGACAGGACAATGTTTGAATTCAAAGGAAAGAGGAAACCCCTTAAAATATTGAAAGACAAACATGCACCAATATGTCATGCCTGTTATCCTAGATGCTCAGGATGCTCATTAGTGGCTAAAGTAAAGCAGGAATGAATCGGATAACATCAAAGATAACCTTTCATAATTCAAAGGACACTATAACAGAAGTGAAAATATATCCAACAGATACAGGGCACACATTTGTTAATGCTACAATGATCCTGAGTCTTAAGTATTTTTATATCTTATAATTATCTCTATATATTATTTGGAGAGTCCAGACATTGTGCTTGAACTCTGGGCCTGGGAGCTGTCTCTCAGCTCTTTAGCTCAAGGCTAGTGCTCTACCACTTGAGCCACAGTGACATTGGCTGATTTTTTCTTTTTGCTTATGTGGTGCCAAGGAATCGAACACAGGGCCTCAAGAATGCAAGGGAAGTGCTCTGCAATTAAGCCACCTTCCTAGCCCCTAATTCTATATATTTTTTTTCTGAATAGCACAATTTTTCAATAGGTGAAAATACTGTACAGAGGGGTTACAAGTACATGAGCAAAATAACGAGTACATTTCTTATCAAGCATTGTTGCCTCCTCTCCAGTTACCTTTCACATCCATTCTCATCCCCCCACCACGTGTTCCCCTACCCCGCCCCGCCAGGCCAAAGTTGTAAAGTTCATTTTTCAACATAATGACTTGTATAGCTCATTGTTGCAATGGGTCCATCTGTATCCCTATTTAAACGATTTGTTTTTTTCCCTTCCCCTCCACAAATTATACCAACATTAAATACAGTGAAAACAGGGGTTATACTGTGGGGGAGGGACATACAAATTAACAAAGAAATCATCTTATAAATGTTAGAAACAATCACAAGAAAGACAAAAAACATTTGAATACTTACATTGGGGTTCATTTCACCTAATATCAACTTATCTGACATTTCTGCTTGTCTCACAAATATACGTTATTGCAAATAAGGGAAACCATGGGACCTATGTTTAATTGGGCCTGGCTTACCTCACTTAATTAAATTTTTTCCAAGTCGTTCAATTTCCTAAGAAATGGAGCAATGTCATTCTTTCTGATAGAGGCATAGAATTATATTTTGTATATATACCACATTTTCTTGGTCCATTCATCTACTGAGGGGCATCTGGGTTGGTTTCATATCTTACCTATGGTAAATAATGTTGCAATAAACACAGTCGTGCTGGTACCTTTAAAATAATCATGTTTGTATCATTTGGATAAATGTTCAGAAGTGTGATTGCTGAGAAATAGGGAAGTTCTATGTGGAGTCTTTTGAGGAATCTCCATACTACTTTCCAAAGTGGTTGAACAACTTTACATGCCCAACAACAATGCAGTAGGGTTCCCTTCTGTCCACATACCATCCAGAATCTGTTGTTAGAGTTCTTGATTATAGACATAATTGGGGTGAAGTGGAATCTGAATGTTGTTTTGATTTGCATTTATTTTATAGCTAGGGAGGTTGAGCATTACTTCATGTGTCTACTGGCCATCCTTCTTTCCTTTTTAGAGAAGTTTCTCTTTAAGGTTTTAGCCCACTTATTTATTGGGCAGTTGTTTCTGTGAAGATTTGTTGGTAGGGGATTTAACTTTTTGAGTTCCAGGTATATTTTAGATATGAGAACCTTGTCTGTTCTATGGCTAGTGAAGATCTTCTCCCAATCCGTGGGCTTTCTATTGTTCTTGCTAGCTTCATCCTTTGCCATGAAGAAACTGCATTTTCATGCAATCCCATTTGTCCAACCTTTCTTTGATTTGTTGTGTTTCTGGGTCTCTTTTAAGAAAATTTCGGCCTGTAACAAGGAGCCTTATAGTTTCTCCAATTCCATCCTGTAATATTTTCAGAGTGTCTGCTTTGACTCCAGATCTTTGATCTTTTGGAGTTGATTCTTTTGCATGGTGATATATAAGGATCTAGTTTTAGATTTCTACAAGTGAATAACCAATTTTGCTAGCACCATTTACTGAAGAGGCTGTCTTTCTCCCATTCCAATTTTTAGTTCCCTTATCGAAGATTAGATGGCTATAGGGCTGTAGGTTCATTTCTGGATTTTCAATTATATTCCATTGGTCCTGAAGTCTGTTCTTGTGTCAGTATCAAGCTGTTTTGATTACAATGGTGGTGTAGTAGAGTTTGAAATTTGGTATTGATATTCTTCTATCACTGTTTTTGATCATTTTTGCTATTCGGGGTCTTTTATTGTTCCATATGAATTTTTGGATTGCCTCTTCTATTTCCTTGAAGAATGAGGTTGGAATATTGATAGGTATAACATTGAATTTGTAGATAGCCTTGGCAAGTATTGCCATTTTCACGATGTGGATCCTTCCAATCCAGGAGCATGGGAGATTTTTCCACTTTCTAAGTAGTGTTTTTATTTTCTGTTTCAGGTTTTTAAAGTTTTCATCAGCTGGGCACTGATGTCTCACGCTTGTAATCCTAGCTACTCAGGAGGCTGAGATCTGAGGATCATGGTTCAAAGCTAGCCAGGGAGGAAAGACCGTGAGATTCTTATCTCCAATAAACCACTAGAAAACCAGAAGTGGTTCTGTGCTCAAGTGATAGAGCTCTCCCCTTGAGCTGAAGAACTGTGGGAGAGCACCCAGGCCCAGAGTTCAAGACCCATGGCTGACAAAATCAAAAAAGTTTCCATCATAAAGTCCATCACTTTTTGGTTAATTCCTAGGTAATTTATTTTCGCGGGGCTATTATAGATGGAATTGTTTTCCTGGTTTCCACCACACTTTTCTCATTGTTGGATTAGAGAAAAGCCATAGTCTTTCAGGGTTAATTTTATAACCGGCTATTTTGCCTAAGTTTCGAATCACTATGAGTAATTTGGCAGTGGATTCCATGGGATTCTTTAAATACAATATCATGTCATCTACAAAGAGGGAGAATTGTACTTCATCTTTCCCTATTTGGATCCATTGTATGTTTGCACCTTGTCTTAATGTTGTAGCTTGGCATTCTAATACTAAATTGAAAAAAATCTGGAGAAAGTGGACATCCTTGTCCCCTTCTTTTATTATACAGAGGGGTTACAATTACATGGGCAAGATAATGAATACATTTCTTATCAAGCATTGTAGTCTCCTCCTTTATTTCCCCTTCCCATCGCTTCTCATTCTCCCCCACCCCCACCCAATTCTCGCCCCCCCTCCCGCCCCACATCAAAGTTGTAAAGTTCATTTTTGACATCACGACTTTAATCTCATTGTTGCAATGGCTCCACCTGTATCCCTATTTAAATGATCTGTTTTCCCCCTTCCACAATTTTACCGCCATCAAATACAGTGAAAGGAGGGGATATACTGTGGGGGAGGGAACAAATCAACAAAGAAATAATCTTGCAAATGTGTTAGAAACAATCGCATGAAAGAAAAAAATAACATTTGTATACATATCTTAGGGTTCATTTCCCTAATATCAAATTATCTGACCTTTTATGCTTGACATATACTAGATATTGGTAATAAGGGAAACCATAGGACCTATGTTTCTTTGGGCCTGGCTTACTTCACTTAATATAATCTTTTCCAAGCCATTCCATTTCCTAACAAACTGGGCAATGTCATTCATTGTGATGGAGGCATAGAATTCCTTCGTTTATATATACCACATTTTCTTGACCCATTCATCTACTGAGGGGCATCTGGTCAGTTCCATATCTTACCTATAGTAAATAATGCTACAATAAACATATACATGCTGGTAGCTTTAGTGTGGTCTTGTTTGTAAACATTTGGGTAAATAGCGCATAGGCTGAAATTTTCTTAATAGAGACACAGAAACACAACAAATCAAAGAAAGGTTGGAAAAATTGGATTGCATGAAAATGCAGAGCTTCTGCATGGCAAAGGTCATAGCTAGCAAGATCAATAGAAAGCCCACGGATTGAGAGAAGACCTTCCCTAGCCATACAACGGACAAGGGTCTCAAATCTAAAATATACCTGGAACTCAAAAAATTAAATCCCCCAACCACAAATCTTCAAAGAAACAACTGCCCAATAAATAAGTGGGCTAAAGCTTTAAAGAGAAACTTCTCTGAAGAGGAAAGAAGGATGGCCAATACACAAATGAAAAATGCCTCCGTAGCAATAAAAAAATGCAAATCAAAACAACATTGAGATATCACCTCACTCTAGTTAGAATGGCTAAAATCAAGAACTCTAATAACAACAGATGCATGAGGGGATGTGGAGAGAAGGGAACATTACTGCATTGTTGGTGGGAGTGTAAATTTGTCCAACCACTTTGGAAAGTAATATGGAGGTTCCTCAAAGACTCGACATAGAGCTTCCCTCTGACCCAGAAATCCGTTGTCCCCTTCTTGATTTAAGAGAAAATGGCTTTAGTTTTTCACCATTAAGTATATTGTTGGCTGTAGTTATGTCATATACAGCCTTTATTCTGTTGAGGAATGTTCCCTGGTTTCCTCATTTTTCCAGAGCCTTCATCATAAAGGGTTTGTTGGATGTTGTCAAATGCTTTTTCTCAAAAAATTGAGATAACCATATGGTTCTTATCCTTGCTCTTGTTGTTGCGATGTATTATATTAATTGATTTGCATATATTGAACCAACTTTGCATCCCTGAAATGAATCCTGTTTGATCGTGGTGTATTATTTTTTGGATGAATTGTTGAAGTCAATTGACCAAAATTTTGTTTAGAAGTTTTGCATCAATGTTCATCAAAGAAATGTGTTTAAACTTCTCTTTTTTGATGAGTTCCTGCCTGGTTTGGGGATGAGGGTTTTGATGGCCTCATTGAATAAGTTCTGTAGTGAACTTTCTCTTTCAATTTCATTGAAGAGTTGGAGTAGTATTGGTGTGAGCTCTGCTTTGAAGGCCTTGTAGAATTCTGATGTAAATCTGTCTGGTCTTGGGATTTTTTTTTTTAGATAGGACTTCTCTTATTGCTGTTTCTATCTTAATGCTTGATAAGGGCCTGTTATAATAGTTTAACTCATCTTGGTATAATTTCTGCATGTTGATATTTGCTATAAAAAGGTCCATTTCTGCCGAGTTCTCAAACGTATTAGCATAGTTTTGAGAAGTATTCCCTTATAATGTTCTGAATTTTGGTTGATTCTTTGGTGATGTTCATTCTCAACTCTGAGTTTATTTATTTGGGTGAGTTTTCTTCTTTTTCTGATAAGATTTGTTAAGGGTCTGTCATTTTTTTTAATGTTTTCGAAGAACCAACTCTTTGCTTTGTTGATTCTTTCTACGTTTTTTTTGGGGGGGGGGAATCTAATTCATTTAATTCTTATTTAATTTTAATTATTTCTTTCCATCTACTGGCATGGGGTTTATCTTGCTGCTCTTTTTCAAGGAGGTTCAGATGTGTCATTAAATTGTTGGTTTCATGTATCTCCAACTTGCCTCTGAGTACTTCCTTTTCTGTGTCCCAGAGGAGCTGGTAATTTGTGTGTTCGTTTTTGTTGAATATCATGAACAATTGAATTTCCTTTCTAATCTCTTACATGACTTACTCGTGATTCAACAGTATGTTGTTCAGCCTTCATGTGTTACAGGACTTTGGGTTTTGGCATTGGAATCTAATTTTATTTCCTGTGGTCTGAGAGAATGCAAGGTATAACTTCAATGTTTCTGAATTTGGACTTTTGTTTTGTGACCTAAAATGTGGTCAGTTTTTGAAAATGTTCTATGTGCTGCTGAGACAAACGTGTATTTTGATACTGCTGGGTGAAATATTCCTTAGATATCTGTTAAATCTAGTTGATCCTTGCAGTTGTTTAGATCTGCAGTTTATTGAGTTTTTGCGGAGTTGATCTATCTAGTAGGCATAGTGATGTGTTAAAATTCCCAACAATTAATGTCTTTTGATCTATGTGAGCTTTGAGGGAAAGTAGTGTTTCTTGGATAAATTTACATGCTCCATTGTTTGGAAAATAGATATTTAGAATTGTAATATCCTCCTGAATGAGCAATCCTTTAATTAGTATGTAGCGACCCTCTTTTTCTCTTCTCACTAATTTTAATTTGAAGTCTATTTTATCTGATATTAGGATTACAAATCCCACCTGTTTATGGGTGTCATTTGCTTGGTAGATTTTGTTCCAGTCTTTCACTTTCAAAATGTGTTTGTTTTTATGGGCAGGGTGTGACTCCTGAAGGCAGCAGATAGAAGGATTTTGCTTTTTAATACAACTAGACAGTCTATGTCTTTAATTGGAGAGTTAAATCCGGTAATGTTGACAAATAGGTCTTAGAGGTATTATTTTATTGTGAAAATGCCATACAGATTGTTTACAATTACATGGCCAAGATAATGAGTACATTTCTTATCAAACATTGTTGCCTCCTCCTTTGTTTACCCATCCCATCACTTCCTAGACTCCCCTTACCCAATTCTCTTCCCCCCACCAAAGTTGTAAAGTTCATTTTTCAACGTAACGACTTGTACATTTCACAGCTGCAATGGTTCCACCTGTATTCGTATTTAAACAATTTGTTTTTTCCATTCCCCTCTACAAATTATACCAACAACAAATACAGTGAAATCTGAAGTTATTTTTTGTTATGTCGAAAAATGAACTTTACAACTTTGGCCGGGGAATGTGGGAGGGAGGCAGTAGGGATCAGTGTGGGGGGAGGTGAAAGGGATGGGAATAGGAAACAAAGAAGGAAGCAACAATGTTTATAAAGAAATATACTCATTACCTTGCCCATGTAATCGTAACCCCTTGGTACAGTATTTTCACAAAAAAACTTCAAAAATGTTTATCACTTATTATAATTCAAATACCAAGTAAGAGTAATTTTATATAATCATTACAGGTATCATTTTATAACTATCATACAACAGAATAAATGACCAGTCCCAATTATTACCTACCTAGCATAATTCTTAATTCCTAATCATTACCTAAATACATTAAATAATCTAAATAGTCATGTCTTTAACATAGACATAAATATTCTATCCTTTTTACGTAAAATTTTCAAGGGCATGTATTCATGTTTGTAAGAAATGTTCACAGCAGTTAAAAATGCTTTTGTGAAATTGTGAGACATGTTGTTGTGGTTGTTGTTGTTGTTTGCAAGTCCTGGGCATTGTCCCTAAGCTTTTTTGCGCTCAAAGCCAGCACTGCACAACTTGAAGCACAGGGCTAATTTCTGGTTTTGAATGGTTAATTGGAGATAAGAATCTAACATGTACTATTCTGTTGGGGCTACATGTGAAAACAATTGTTAGATCTCAGCTGCCAGAGGAGCTAGAATTATAGGCGTGAGTTACCGGCACTTGGTTTGATGAAATTTTAAATTTTAATAATGTTTAGGATGTTTGTTTCACTTTAATGCACATAATTCTATACATAAATAAATAAATAAATACATATATATGATGACCAATTCCCTCTAAAAATGTATGACTTCCTACACATAACATTTATTCAAACACACACACACACACACACACACACACACACACACACATATTTCTGAATACATACACTCTCTCTAAAACTTTTATGATACTATTTTTTACCCTTTTCATTTCAATGATATATAGTCTGTTTTTCCAAAAGTTTCCTAGACTAAAATGACTCATATTTCAATAGAAAGTAGAATATATTATTTTCAAGTTAATTTTAGATATACACATGATGTTGTAGTAATATTTATAGGATATTACTTGAAAAAATTCTGTTCAAACCCTTAAATATTTGTGTGTAATGACCGGGAGAGAGGAAGTTAGTTCATACTGGTTAGAAATGTGCAATGCTTCAAAATCTGTTCAATAATTTGTTTTAATCACCTAATCAAGCTACCTGTTATGGTTTAGTTTATTTATTTATTTATTCAAAAATTTAACATGGATGCATGCAAAGTGGTAATATTTAAGGTATTAATCGAAATAAAAATAATACAAAATCATAGACACATACCCGACTTTCAAGAATTACGACTTATGATGCTAACAATAATTTTGTTGAAGATGATGATGACCAGAGTGACGCTGATAATGACAATGTTATGATTGAAAAGGAAAAATTTTTAGTCATCTTTGAAGCTAGATTTCCCACATTGAATACATAATAATAAACAGTGTTGTATTATATACAATAACAAGAGGAGAGTTTCAATATCAAGAAATACAATCAGATAATCAGATGAGACAGTAAATCCCTAATGTTATTCCTTTTTTTAATTTAATTTAACTTTATTTGAGAATATACTGTACAGAGGGGCTACAATTACATGGGCAGGATAATGCATACATTTCTTACCAAGCATTGCAGCCTCCTCCTTTGTTTACCCTTCACCTCCCTTCCCAGCCTCCCCCCTCCCCCCACCCAATTATACCCCCCTCCCCCCCCACACCGACATTATAAAGTTGGTTTTGACATGACATTTTGTACTTCTCATTGTTGCAACAGGTCCACCTGAATACTTAAACGACTTGTTTGTCCCCATCTCCTCCACATGTTATACTGACATCAAATATAGTGAAGGCGGGGGTTACACTGTGGGGGAGGGACATACAAAGCAACAAAGAAATAATCTTATAAATGCGTTAGAAACACATGCATGAAAGAAACGAAAACATTAAAATACATATTTAAGGCTTCATTTTCCTAACATCACATTATCTGACCTTTTCCGCTCTCAAGGTCCTAATGTTATTCTTACAGTCTCTCTAATGTATACTCACTTTTCTTGGTGGTATTGTTTGTTTATAAATAAAATGGTTTATTTTCACATGGTTATTATCCCACATAGATAAAATGTAATAAGCTGAGTTATCAAATGATCTCGTTTGTTCAAGCCTTGGGAACTTATGCGAAAGCCTTTCACCACCCACATAGCCAGTGGCTTAGTTTTATATCCCTAGAAGGTAACAACACATGCCTCACGCATGGTTCACTCATTAGGCAGAAATCCTTGTTCAGTTTTAGTTTCTATCCAGTTCACTGAAGAAAATCTATGTATAAATTTATGAAGAACACTTGGCAACACATAAAGCAATAAGAAAATTTCGATGGATTAAGATTAATTTTCAACTTAGTGGGATTAGTTCAAGTAACATTCTCATATAGATACTATTCAATAACCAATGTTTTCCAATGATATGTTGAGTATGTTCTTCAATACAAATGTAAACACATGACCCAATTTACATAATACCATTTACATATCTGTAGTTGCCTTAATAGGACACAACCCTTAGAGCCAGGAGGTAAACTTTATTTTATTTCTGCATGAAACAATTTGTGACTTTATACCAACAAACTGAATTTGGCTCTTTCCTTATTTGTAAGCTAAGGTGGAAAATGTAAGGACTCTTCACTTTTCTTTTTTCTTGCTCTAGGAGTAAGCAAATGTATTCTTCAATATTTCTGGTAGATTACATCCATTTACAGCTGAGAAATGTAAGGCCAACAGTTAATGTAGTGAGTAAATAATGATACTAGAATTTGTGTCTGAGCTCTTCCCTCTGCATACTTACAAGGAGCAGTAATTTGTTGATTGAGAGTACCAATATGAAAAGACTATGGGGAACAACATATTTTATAAAAAGTTGTTTAAGACTAGGTGACCAGTGATGAGGACCTGAAACAGACTTGTGTCAGGGGCATAAAAAGGAGTACATAGAAATCATATTAGTGCTGGGCACCAGTGACTCATGCCTGTAATCCTATCTACAAAGGAGGCTGAGATCTGAGGATTACAGTTCAAAGCCAGCCCGGGCAGAAAAGTACATGAGACTCTGATCTCCAATGAAAACCACTAGAAAACCCGAAATTGGTGCTGTAGCTCAAGAGGTAGAGTGCTCGCCTGGACCTGTAGTGCACAGGGACAGCACAAAGGCCCAGAGTTCCAGTCCCACGACCAACAAAAACAAACAAACAAACAAAAAAGAAATCAAATTAGTAACAGAAACTGAAAACATCTTGATCATTCATCTTATATAATGGATGGGAGTAGAAGGGTAAGAAGAAATCTAAAGGATTCTACATCTATGGCCCGGCAAATGTGTTAGTGATATTCTTGGTGGTGATAAGGATTACAGGTGAAAATGATGGATTTAGGGAAAAAAACTCTCTGATAGTTCTAAAGTTTGTATTAAACAGATGCAAAGATTGATCTGTTTAGGTATCATCAAAATATCCATGACCATGAATATGAAAAAGAATGATAAAATTAGGGGCAATATTAAAGGGAAGAGGAAAAGAAAAGTTATGATATAAGTGTAGCAATGTGAGCACCAGTGTGGAAAAGATTGGAAGAAAGAGATAAGGGCATTTGTCGAAATTGTCTCTAGTTTGCTAATGGATGAAGAATGGAATTGAAAATAGCAGAGGAAAACTAATCAACATGCAGATATTATGATTTTATAATTCTAATATGAAAGAACTGAAGCTTTTGTTTCATGAAGAAGAAAGTTTAGCCTGTAATTTCAATGCAAGGCATCAGTTGTAATGAGTCTGAAGTCTTTTCCTCCAAGATATCCAAGAGTATTATTCTCATTCTCTTAAGAGTAAATAAGTAATTATTTTCATTAGCTTTGCCTAATATTAATTTACTTGTAGAAAATAAGTTAAAAAATCCTCTCTCGGACTGGGAAGGTGGCTAAGTGGTAGTGTTTGCTTTGCATGCAAGAGGCACTGGGTTCAATTGTTAAGTAAAAATAATTCTTAAGCAAAAAGAAAAAAAGCCAGAAGTGGCACTGTGGCTCAAATGGTAGAGCACTAAACTTGAGCTGACAAGCTGAGGGACAGCGCCCATGCCCAGAGTTCATGCCCCACGACCGGACTCCAAAAATAAAACACTAAAACTACCAGCACAAGTAGGTTTTTTGCAGCATTATTACCATATCTAAGATATGGAACCAATCCACATGCCCCTCAATAGATGAATGGATCAGGAAAATGTCCTATATATACACAGTGGAAGTTCATGGTTCTATCAAAAAGAATGACACAGACCCTTTTTTAAGAAAATGGAAATACTTGGGAAAAAATCATTATGTGAAGGACGCCAGACTCAAAGAAACATAGGCTTTATGGTTTCCCTCATTTTTATTAATTAATATATGCTTAGTATAGTCCTGGCAGATAAGTTCATTTTTTACACTCTTCATATTCGCTTTTTTCTCTCCATCCTCCTCTCCCATTCCCTTCCTTCTCTGTGTGTGTGTGTGTGTGTGTGTGTGTGTGTGTGTGTGTGTGTGTGTGTGTGTGTGCAGTAATGAAACTTGACTCAGAGCCTAAAAATCTTGCTTGTTTTTTTTTTCACTCATGACTGGCTGAATCTGTACTATTTTAACCTAGGTTTCACTCTGTGTTTGATTGAACAATTGAGCATAAATGTCTCGTGGATTGCTACCCCAGCCATCTGTGAACCATGATCTTCCAATCTCAGCCTCATGAGATGAGATACTGGCATCTAGCTCTATTGCCAAGTGTCATTTGCTTTGTTTTGTTTTGTTTTTGTTGCTTTTTTGCATCCAAAATCTGTATGGAAAACAAATCATTTATAATCAGGACTATTCACATAAAATATGTGTTGTTTAAAGATTACCTTAATAATGTAATCCTTTTGCATGCACATTATGCGATTTGATGTTTCGAACTCTATTGTTGCAGTCAAGTCACTTATATATAATTTGAATCTTCTTGTCTTGATGTTATAGGGTGTTACGTGTTCAAAAACAGAATTTATCAAGGTTTAACTCTGCAATACTGAAGCAGGACCTTTATAATTATTCAATGTCCTGTAAATCATAAGTTTACCATTTCTTGAGGCACCATATGGGCACAAATATTTTCCTATAATACCTCCTCATATTTTAGACCTCAATGCCATGCAATGCACACTTCTGCCAAATATGCAAGGGCATCCTTTGTAATTTTCCATGGATTTTCACTGTTCTTCTCTCTACTCTCCAGTGCTAAGTCCTGTGACGCTCATGTTGATTTCCTCCCCTGTTACATTCATCATTGCATCTTGGGAACTCCTGGTATGCATTTCTGTACTTCTGTTCATTCTCCTTGTGCTTCAGCTTGTACCCCTCTCACCTTGAAGGGCTAAAAATTGGGGATATTTGCTTTACTCTTTATCTCAGACATCTATCTTTACTTTCTAGAAATACATTCATTGAATTCCTTCTGTAAAGTCTAGTGTTTTGAAAATTATTACTGCATCTTCATGGCTTTGTTATGTGGCAGAAGGGAAGAACATAGATCAGTACTGTAACTTAGGTAAAACATTATTGCAATCATGCTTCAATAGATGTTGTTCATTGGATAATGTTTACTTCAAGGTCTGCCTGCCTGCTTCCTTTTCACTGTTTTGTTTATTTTTCAATGTAGTCTTTTCTTCTGGAAAATATTTATGGGCCTAGTGAAGATCAATTCCTACTGCAATTAGTCATTAATTTTATTCTAACTTCATTTCACAGATCCTTCTGATCTTCTTCAGTGTCTGTGTAGTGCTTCACATTTTTAGGTATGTTTTAACATCGATGCATCAATGATGAAGACACATTCTTTAAGTCACCATTTTGATGACTGAAAAGAAATCATGCTGCAATCTCACTATATGGCAATTTTCTGGTTTTGAATTCTTTTAGATTAAAATTGATGCTGGACAACAAACATTCTGTGTACAATTTTATATTTTCCTAATTATTTTAGTATATTTCCCAATATCATATAAAGTTAAAACATTATCACTTACTTAGTTTTAGGATTTCTAAAACAGTCAGAGTAAAAGTTCTATTCATTCACAATTTTAAGATAATAGAGGGTCCATTATGACCAAGTGAGATATTTTAAAAATTTTATGTGTAGTCCTTAAAGGTTGTGCTGGGGAATCAAGTGCTGTGTTTCATGTGTCTTAGTCTACTGGCAGCCTATGAGCCTGATGTGACCTGTGGTTTTATTTTCACTCAACTGGAATAAAGAAATATTTCACTAGAAAGGAATTATTAATTGCTTACTTTCTCCAATATCTCTCACAAACATGAAAGTAATATAATTCTACACTGACTGAAAATGGTGTTCTTATTAGAGTAATTGTTTATTTTTTGTAGCCCCACTCTTCACTAAGTCTTGTCCCTTTCTTATCTCCCCTTCCCATAAAACTTGACTGGATCCACTGGAAACGCACTTCCAGTCAGCCTCGTTCATAAAGAACCCAACCTTAACTAACCTACCCCCTGGTAGTCCTGCTATAAACTTTCAAAGGACTGACTGAAACCAGAATCCTTCCTGGAAGTCCTCCTCCTGCTATAGGGAAAGCCTTCTTCCACTCCACACCTTCCTGGAATCCCTGCTCTGCACCACCAGAAACCAGGCCACATCCATATCTCCTCCTATGATCTGCCTTGCTGCACCAAGATCCCCGCTTACATGGGGCTCCTCCCTCTAATCATAACTTTATCCACCAGATATCCCGTCCCTAACTATTCTATTCACTCATAGTCCCATTGCTCACATATTCTATTACTTCCAAGCTCCTCTTGTCCCTTTCATACCCCACTCCCAACCAGACTTCTCCCTCGACCCCTCCTTGTTTCATCAGAAACTCCATCCATAATTAGTCTACTTCTTAGTGTCCTAATGTCTCAAACCCAGCCCTGAACACACCTCTTCCCACAAAGCCCTTCATGCTAAACCAAAAACACTCCACCTCTCTATAACTGCCCTTGTAGCCCGTCTTAGTTGACCAGAAGCTTCTCACACAGCCCATCTCCTGCCTGGAAAGCCAGCCCTGCTCCACCACAGGCTTCTCTACCTCCCATATCGACTCACTCAATGGTGGCTGCATTGTTCCGGAAACGCATCCTCCCCTTATTGGATCCTCCTGCAGATCCACATCCTACTCAACCAATTACCCTGTCCATAATTACCCTACACCTTTGTAGACCTTCCACTCCTTTTCAAAGTCTCTCTTCCAATTAACCCCATGGCTCCAAGCCCTGACCTGCTCTAGAAAACCCCCACTAGACAACCACAACCACACTATCCCATCTCTCGACACCCACATTGTTCCACTTGAAACCACTGCATCTGTTGGCTTCCCTCTGGAAGCCTCACCAGGCTCAACTGTAAATCCCTGTCCCTTCATACTCCCTTTTTGAAGGTTGCCTTGCCCCACTGGAAACCCTGTCCAAAGTCTAATGTCCTACCTTGCAACACTGAAATCTCCACCCAACCTTACTACTCTTTTTGAAGTGGTGACTGGCTACACCAGAAACCCTGTCCTAACTAGTCTAGTCCACTGGATCCTATCCCTTTTCTCACAAAGCTCTGGTCCTGAAAAATTCCTCCATACATTGTTATTACATCCTGCTCTGCCAGAAACCCCACTTCCAGCCTAACACACTTCCCAAAGTCCTGCCATTCATCACCAGAAACCGCGCCCGTTCCTCGCCCACTTCTTCCCAGCACCGCTATGCCCTCTCACAGACCCTGAAAAGCCTCTCCCTCATAGCTCCGCATTCCTGCACCAGAATCCCCACCTTTGTCAGCCTCTTGCCTTCATTCTCTTCCCTGCCTTATGGGAAACCTCACCCTACATATTCCACCAGAGTTCACAGTGCTACACCACAACCCTCCTCTAAGTAACCTCCTCCTTTGTAGCCTTGTACTTCCTTTTCAAACCTCTGCCCCAAACAGGCTCCTCCCCAGTGACCCTGCCTTCTTCCACTGAAACCCCATCCACCTGCCAGTCTCCATCCTAAAGTCCCACCTACTCCACAAGAGACCCTGCTCCTAACAAGCCTAGTCTTTCCTCTCCCCTCCCTGCTGTCTCAAAGCCCTACACAGACTGGCTTTCACCCTCAAAGCCCCACCCAGCTCTACCACAGAGGCTGTGCCAATAGCAACTCCTCCCTTGAAATAGACAGGGCACCACCAGAAACCCCACACCACCTCATCCTTGAAGTTCCACCTAGGAACTTTTATTACAAATGTGATTTTATAATGGTCACAGGATTCATACTAATCAATATGATAAGAAGCAGTATTGCCAATAGAAAACAAAAATTAGATAGCTATTAGATGCCTTAGTCTAGTTTGGGGTTCTGTTACCAGGCAGATACAAATTGTGTGAAAATGTGTGAAGATGATTCCTCTAACTGGAAAGCATTCTGTGAAGTATCCGTAAGGTTTCATGAGTGATCATTTTTATTATTTCTAGAATTTTCGTGCACATTTGTGTCCATTAACTTAAAAATTTTAGCTATTTTAAATCCTCTGGTTTGGTTGAGGAAAGAGTATTAAGATGTAATAAAATGACTTTCAAATCATCTTTCTAATGAATAATTTTGGACTTGCTTACTTTACTATGTACCAGAGTTTTTAGTAACAGAAATTCTCTACCACAATCCACTTTGAATTTCCTCCTTCCACTAAAGTGCCCATTGGAACAGATTAAAGTGAGATTATACAGGTAGAATGCCAGAAATATAAACGTATTTGAGATCATAACAAAATCATGATGAAGACCTTACCAACTGTGTCTTAAATTTTCTAAAGAAAGGAACTTAAGCATATTTAACTGCAGACTTTCTGAAGACTAGAAGACAAAAATATAAGAAATACTCTCTTATACCATGGTTCTGAAAACAAAACAAAACCAAGGAAAGACAACATAATGAGACAGAAGGGAATGATGAACTTGTACATGTGATATAGAATGTAAAAATACACTGAATCAGGTAAAAATAATTTTGGTCAAAATGCCTGGTTGTTCAATATATTTCATTGTATATACTGTTCTTTGTTAACCTGTGACTTAATAAAGGTTTCAGCAGGGATCTGCCAAAGTAGTTCTGTAGTTAGTCAATTTCATCATTGCAAGATCATCTGGAGGATAAACTCCCACACACCTTAACATACCTGCAACAGCACTAGACATACATTCCTATTGGTCCAATTGTGTAAGGCAGACCTGTATTTAACCAAAGGTTTGTATGTGGTATGCTATGGTTTTTTGAGGCTTGACACAAAATATCCCTGCCCAAAATTAAATGATTGCATTTATAGCTCAAATGATTTAGTGTCATTGTTAACATCTAAGGCATGCTGAGGTTTTTATTTATACCTCTACATTTCCCTTTCTTTCATCCGCCCTTTCTTTCTTTTCTTTTCCTTTCTTTCTTTCTTTCTCTTTCTTTCTTTCTTTCTTTCTTTCTTTCTTTCTTTCTTTCTTTCTTTCTTTCTTTCTTTCTTTCTTTCTTCCTTCCTTTTTTTCCTCTTTTAGGAAATAAGGATAAATTTACATATCTTGTTTGCTGAACAAGTATTCTACAATTAGAATAATCATTTTTCGATTTATTTACTTTGTTCATAGGTTATCCATTTTGCTGAGGGCTGAACACAGGCTAAGTTCCTCAGCTGTGTCTGCCAAGCAGAGGGGATCACAAATGCATTCCAACATGCGAACCTTTAGGATGATATGAGACTCTTATTACTTTCCTTGAAAACTGGTTCTGATCTTTGATCCTCTCAAATTCTACCTCTTCAATTAGTAATGTGAGTTCTAGTAGTCTGTCCTCAGTATAGATCGTCTAAATGATTACTGAATGCAATTTCACGTTAATCTCTTTCTTTGCCAGTCCAGGGGCTGTTATAGCTTTATTTCAAGACAAATTTTGTGTATATATGCACATTAGCTTTAAAATATTACTTTTTCCCCCCTTTTTTTCCTTTTTGATTTTCTTGGTCAAGGGGCTTCAATTTTGGGTCTGGGCGCTGTCCCTAGGCTCTTCAGATCAAGGCTAGCACATTACCACTTGAGACACATTGCCACTTCTGGTTTTCTGGTGGTTAATTGGAAGGAAGAGTGTCATGGATTTCCTTCCAGGACTAACTTTTAACTACTATCCTCAGATCTCAGCTCCTGAGTAGCTAGGATTACAGGCATGAGCCACTGGCCTCCAGCTGAAAATGTTACTTATTTTAGGTTCTGTGATTTAGTTGAGGGAGTAACATGAGTGGGTAGAAAGGTAAAATTCAAGTTACCTCTCTAAATAATTTCAGAGTTTAATTTTCATATTCATTGCAGTTATTAATAACAGAAACTCCCAAAGTAACAGAATTATCCTTCATTTTCTCCTTCCCATAGGTACTATTGGAAGAGAATGAGTGAGATCTAAGACAATATGTACTTGAAATTATAAAAAAAATATTTTGATGATACATAAAGAGCCAGATCACACAATGTACTATTCATTTTCTAAAGAAAGGAATGTCATAAAAGTATATATATTGGCAGGCTTCTCACCTGAAAAACAAAGAAAAAACAATATCATAAAAAAGCTGAAGGGGATCAGCAACCATGTAAATGTGATATAGCATTAGGGACTTTAAGACATAAACTGGTTCAGGTAAAGTAATAGTTTAGGAAATTTATCTGTTCAATTAATTTATTCATTACAAATTTTTAATTTTTATTTACATGTCATTTAATATATAAATGCATACATGTGATATATATATACATATATATACATATATACATATATACATATATATATATATATGTATATATATATGTATGCATGTATCAGCAGTATCTGTCCAGTTAACTGTTAGGTTATGTATGGTTAGGTAATTTCACCATGTCAAGTTAATAAAAAAGATGGACTTCCATAAACATTTACAATCCTGCAGCACCACTGCACATGTGAATTTAAGTGTAAACTAGACCTGTGTTTAACCAAAGATTTATATACATGTTGTTATTTTTTCATCAAGTCTTAATACAAAATGTGTGTGCTCCTAGAAATGAATGATGGCATTTATAACTACAATAATTTAGTGTAAATCGTTACATTGATCACATGCTCAGTATGAGTTGTTCTTTCTTTCCTTTTCTTATTTTAACTTTAGGAAGTTGATTTGAGTTTTGATGTTGTGTTTGCCAGACAAGTATTCCACCACTGGAGTAACTCCACCAATCCTTTCTTGTTTAAGTTACTTTAATCATAGAGTAGCAATTTTTGCACCCAGTCCAAAAAGCAGGGATCATGATTGCATTCCAATATCCCTCCCTAGTAGGTTGATGTGGGTGATACTTTACTTCCTAGACTGATTCAGAACTGTGATCCCCTCAAATTCTACCTCTTTAGTTAATTGTGTGAGCTCCAGTTCTCCCTACTTCTAGAAGATAGGGCAGACATAAATGATTACAGGTAATTTGAGTGAATCATTGGCTAATATGGGTGATTTGATATTAAAGTGTAGGTTAAGTTTGAAAGTATAATCACAGTAGTGAGATATTTTGCTAAGTAATTTTGTTTCTCATTAATAACACATCTTGACCAGAATTAAGGACTTACTTTCGCTGTCTGTCAACTTGTATGTCATTTGGTAAAAATAAACTTCATGTCTTCCATGTGGGATAAAGAACTTTGAATGGTCTGATGTGCTGATTCACATCTATAATCATGGTTAGCAATCAGAAATAAATAGATCACAATTTGAACATAGCCTAACCAAAAATTTAAGAAGTCCCAATCTCAACAAACTAGTGGATCATGTTAATCATGCCATTAATCTCAGCACCACAAGAGGCTAAGTCTCTGTCTAGTACCTGTGTCACTTGAGTAACTAGGACTCTTGGAGGCAGTCACCTCTACTAATGCAGAAACTGGGCTGAGATTTAGCAAGAGGAGGGAGAAGTCTTCCCCACCTTCCCAGGCTGGACCTCACAGAATGCAGTGAGCGTGCTTGCTTTCCTCCTACACATGGCTTGAGATGCCATGCTGCTTAGTGTTCATTATTTCATCCCAGTGACCTGTGGTAGAGGTATAAGAAAGCATTAAATAAATTTCACATGTGCCAATTGAGCTGCTCTCCCAGCTTGTGTGTTCAACTCAGCAAGTGTTCATTATTTGAGAGTTGAGAATACCTAGTTAGGGGAGGGTGGGAGGGTGAGTGAAAGAGAGGAGAGAGAGAGAGAGAGCTGGGCACCGGTGGACCACACCTGTAATCCTAGCTATTCAGGAGGCTGAGATCTGAGGATTGCAGTTCAAAGCCAGCCTGGGCAGGAAAGTCCATGAAAACCTTATCTCCAATAAACCACTCAAAAACCAGAAGTGGCACTGTGGCTCAAGCGGTAGAACAGCTGAGGGAAAGTGCCCAAGCCCAGAGTTCAAGCCCCACGACCAACTAAAAAAACAAAAGAGAGAGAGGGGGAGGGATAAAAGAAGGGAAGGAAGGAAGGGAGGAAGGAAGGAAGAAAGAAAGAAAGAAAGAAAGAAAGAAAGAAAGAAAGAAAGAAAGAAAGAAAGAAAGAAAGAAAAAAAAAAGAAAGAAAGAAAGAAAGAAAGAAAGAAAGAAAGAAAGAAAGAAAGAAAGAAAGAAAGAAAGAAAGGAAAGAAAGAAAGAAAGAAAGAAAGAAAGAAAGAAAAAGAAAAAGAAAGAAAGAAAATGACTGAGAACGAATTGTTTGGAGTCAGGAGTCATATGTCAGAGGTACTACCTTTGTTTGTTGTTAGGTCTGCCCCAGGTCATGCAGACCCTATACAAACACCTTCCCAATTCTTGGCTAAGTTTCAAACCTTTATGTGTTGCCTAGTGTCTGGCACACCTGGAGGCAGCCACCTCCCCATCCTGTTAAGTCACAACCTGGTCAGCCTCTGGTCGCACTTTCCATCTGACCAGAGTTGAGTCCCGGAACTTGAAGTCACATCCAGATCCAGTGTGGCCAGAGTTTCCCCCAAACTGCCACACCTCATCTGGTCTTTCACATAGATACATCCTTGCCCGAGGTTGGGTCGCCCCATTTTTTTTAACATGCATTTCCACCATGTATGGCATGGGCAGCAGTTCAGTAAATAAACTTCTTTACCAGACTGAATACTGTGTGGTGTTCTCTTTATTGGCTACCTAAAGAAACTCACCTCATTAATAAACTTTAACTTCAAAGTTTCTAGTTATGAATGCATGGATATTTTTGTGACACATGTGAGATGAGTATCTACAAAACATATTTACTAACATCATTTAACAGTATAATTCTGCCTGGAATCTTTAATAGCAGCATAATTAACCATAAAGTCTATTTTGTTTGCTTTGCTTTGCTTTGTTTTGGCTTAAAGTAATAGAAGAGTTGGTGAGACAATCTGTGTGAAGCCTCATGGTCTGTGTTGGAGGGGGAGAATGATGTAGGCTCCGGCCTCAGGATTATCTGAGGACTGTGTTTGTGTATGTGGAAAGCTCTTGGGATGCCAGGCTATAGAGGGAACATGTTTTCTCTATCTCAAAGCTCTTGTCAGACTCTTGGGAGCTGAGGAAGTAGCTCTTCTGCTTACTTAAGCATAGACGAACAGCTAGTCAAGCATTTTCCTGAGTACGGGGAAGTGGTTTGAGCTTGCTCTAAAATAGTTTAGATAAAAATGTGCAAAGGCTTATCACATAGTTTAAGCAAAATTGTATCTGTTGAAATTCTTTGTGTGAATGTATCCTGACTAAATCTTGGCAAAGATAATACTTGCTTGTCCTTAAATACCCACTAGCCATAAAACACAGCATGCAGTGGCAATTGCTATTTGCACTCTGCAACCCCTGTGTCCTGGTGATTTTGCGACCCTTACCCAGGGACCCCAATGCCTGAGATGTTGACAATTGGCACCCAAACAGGAACCCTGCATTGATGAATACAGGAAGGGATATTCAGGTAAGTACTTTTAATTACAGGGTGATGGGACAAGTTAAGTCTACTCCATACTTACATATGCTAAAATATTTACTTGCTGCTTATGGTGTAACTATTTCTTCTTTTGACATAGAAATGTGTATTAATGTAGTTAGGGAATGGAATCCTTGGTTCCCCGACAAAGGGACGTTAGATGTTGATAATTGGAAATGAGTAAAGTATAATGTAGAAAGAGCTGTTCGAGAAGGGGAAAGGATTCCTGCTAGATTTCGGTCCATTTGGGCTATTTTAAATAGCATTTTTAAAGCTTTAAATGAGAAAAGATTAATAGTGGACTTAAAGAAAGAGGCCACGCCTTCTATTGTAGATATTCTATTGGACTCTGAAGTCAAGGACGCAATAGATAAGGCTGCATCACAATTAACAGAGAAAAAACCAGAGGTAAAGAAAGCTGAAAAGGAACAAACTGAAAGCATAAATAGAATGTCTGAGCAAATGGAGTTGATTTTATCAAGATTACAACATATGGAGTTAGAAATTAGCAGAGTGAAAGGAGCTTGCTGAAGCAATTTTTACCGCGTCACTCCCTCACAAAACAGAAGGCTCAGACAGTGAGTTTGATGATGAAATGCCTATTTTTTTCTTATCCTGTAATTTGACCACCTCCTATGAATGGTTTTGCTCAACCAGCCAGATATGACGGTGTTGCTGTCGATGATATTGGTAAACTTAAGAAGGCAGTGATGTATGGTCCTCAGTCTCATTATGTTAAGGAATTGCTTAATGCGCATCAGCGACATTATAATAATTTTGTTCCCGAGGATTGGAAGATGCTTTGTAGAGCCTTGCTTACGGACCCTGAATACCTACAATGGCAAATCTGGTTTACTGAGTTATATACAGAAAGGACTAGACAAAATGCACAAAGCAATAATCCACACCTGCAGGTCATAACCTGTCCCATGTTGAGTGGGACAGAACAATATGCAGATGCTCATATGCAAGTGAACTCTCCTGAAGAGATCCATGAGCAGTTTCGAGACATTGGTATTGAGGCATGGGGGAGGATTCGGCTGGTAGGAGAGCATTATGGCTCCTGGACTAAAGTAATGCAAAAACCTAATAAACCCTATGTTGAATTTTTATCATGATTGACACTGACCTTGTAACATACTGTTGTGGGCGAGGTTGTACTGCAACAACTACTGGGCATGTTGGCTTATGAGAATTCTAATGAGGACTGTAGACGAGCCCTATTGCCTATTAAAGAATCTGGGGATGTAACTATATATAAGGGCATGTAAAGAAATTACATCCGAATCCCGGTGTATGCAGTGGTTTGCTGAAACTATGCTCACTACCTGGCATGCATTACAAACCATCTAATCTAAAATGTTTTGGATGTGGTCAAACGGGACATGTAAAGAAGAATTGTAAAAAGGCTACTGATGTTAACAAGAGAGGACCAGGAATTTGCCATAAATGTAAAAAGGAAAGCACTGTGCAAGAGTGTGTAGATTGAAAATAGACAATAAAGGAATTCCTATAAAAATGCTTATGCTATGCAGGGAAACTCTCTATCCTGCCAGCCCCGGGGCCAAGGATTAATAACTGAGGGTAGCCAACCATTTTTCTTCCTTGTCCCTGCCACAGCCCACAGCGCCTCAATGGACATGCCGATTCATTGATCTACTGAGAGGCATATTGGTATAAAACATGCTTGCATGTAAGTATTAATTATAGTCATTCAAAAATGACAGATGTCACCTCCCCAGACATACTAAAATCTTGATTTCTAAGTAAGATAAGATTTTATGGTACTACAAGTGTTGAGATATCTGGATGAGTCTAATGTGTATCTTGCACTGAATTAGACAAGAACATATCCATTATCATATGGGATAAAAAATGGCAGTAAGAAGATATTCCCTTGAGAAAGATATAGGAGGCTGCGAGAAGTATGGAGAAATTCAGATAATTTTGAAATTAGAAATGCAAGCTCAAGTATGTCTCTTTAAGTGGAAGGGCAAAAGAAGGGGAAGAGAAGAAAATAACTGAAAGCAGATCATTGTCCCAACTTAGAGTATAGAAAGACATAACCTATAACTTCCATGTTAAAGAGAGACCAATATAATACGTCCCACTTAATTTAAATACATGCAAAATATTTACTTGGCTTTTTCCCACTTTAATGCTCTAAAATAAATGAAGACTTATAAGAAACGTTATGTGATTGTTGTTAGTTCAACCTGAACACTAGTTGTGATGAGCCCTCTTTTTCTCAGTATGCTCTTGGAAAATACTCCCTAAATTGCTGATGCTGTAACTGATTAGAGAGTCAGCGTAACAGGTTTCTACTTGTATGATAATTCCATAATAGTTTAATGTAGTTTTTTCTCAAGATATCCAAGTATATTGTCTGACGCTGTACTTTGAACACACCCTCACACCTGAGCACATTATTTGAAATTGTACATCAGCATTTCCTTGGCATATTCTATTTTGTGCCTTTGTCTTTTTTGAATGTTCCTTTTGATTGCTCTATTTCCATTTCATCTGTACAAACTGCTAAAAATATTGTTCAGCTACCACTTCTTGTTTGCAAACACACAGTCTATTTATGAAGGTACTTTGTCCATGTTGAGCAATAGGGTAGTACTTACTCTCTGAGGAGAAAAGTTCCACAATATAACTGTATGCCAACATTTGAAGATGTAGAATTTAAGGCATTTTGAGACAAACAGTGATATTTGAATTGAAAGGCTCTTAGGGACATTTTCTTGGAGCTCAGTAGTTTACCCAGGAGAAATATAAATATCCACACACTTTGGAGCTAATTAGTAAGTAACTGAATTAATACTAGATCCTAGATGTTGTGTTATTACAAGTCACCATTGTATTATTGTTATATCCGAATCCTTCCCTACATGCATATGTGTATCAGAAAATGAAAGAAAGGCATTAATAATGTCTTTTCTTTTTAGACATTTAATCCTTGTGGTGATGGTAATGTCTGAACTCTTCCATCCAATAAAAGCTTGAAGTTTATAAGAGCATTTCCTACATATAAGAATGTGTGGCAGTTTCATTGAGAAGGTTATTTCAGCATGGAGATATCTCTAAAAAGAATTATATTTAAATAGAGTGTATGGCAGTTATGACGTATCAATGGCTATTGAGGCATTTTCTATTCTAAAGAAGAATCAATTTGCGGAGTCTTCAGTAACATCAGTAAAACTGTATGTTCAAACTATACTTGGTATTACTTGTCCTACATTTATAATGAATAGCCTGATAAGATGACCAAACCTATCTAACGATATTTCAGTAAAATCGCAAAGTGATGTAGATACATGGGTCACTCATTTGAACTGTAGAGCAAATTAGGCTTGTCTGTGCTATAGTTCAATCCATAATCTCCTGGTTAAATAGTCTTGAAAAATATTCACAGACAGTTACATCTGTATAATACTCCTAAGGTCAGGATAAAAGCATTTGTTCCCAACATTTAAAATAAAAAAAGATCTGTTGAATTCATGGATCTAGAATTTTATGGCTTCACATTCATATATCAAAATTTCATCAATACGACTTACATCTCTACCAGTTCACCAAAACATTGTTCTTATTGAATTTGTCTATGTCCTTTTAGTTTTCAAATCCAAATATCATATTTCCTTCAATGTCTTTGTAACAGTTTTGACCATTACTTCCTGCGAATTCTTTCCTTTCTTTACTTCTGTAAATCTGTTTTTATTACTTTCCTGTTTCCTTATCTCTTTCTTCCAATCTTGTCAACACTGGTGCTCACATTGCTACACTTATGTCATAACTTTTCTTTTCCTCTTCCCTTTAATAATGCCCCCAATTTTATCATTCTTTTTCATATTCATGGTCATGGATATTTTGATCATATTTAAACAGATCAATCTTTGCCTCTGTTTAATATAAACTTTAGAACTATCAGAGAGTTTTTTCCCTAAATCCATCATTTTCACTTGTAATCCTTATCACCAAGAATATCACTAACACATTTGCCTGGCCATAGATGTAGAACCCTTTAGATTTCTTCTTACCCTTCTACTCCCACCCATTATATAAGATGAACGATCAAGATTTTCTCAGTTTCTGTTACTAATTTGATTTCTTTTTTTTTGTTTGTTTGTTGGTCATGGGACTGGAACTCTGGGCCTGTCTGCTGTCCTTGTGCTCTTCAGCTCAAGGCAAGCACTCTACCTATTAGCTACAGCACCACTTTCGGATTTTCCATGTACTTTCTTAGCGAGTCCATTAAACTTCCCCCTTGAATTTGGTTGTCATGAATACCCAACTTCTATGTTAATGAGGAAAAACTCTAATGTAAAACCTTGTCTTCAAAAAACCAGTCCAAGAACCTGTGATCACAAATATTTGGCTATACTTTTTTCTTTTCTTTTTTTTTTTTTTTTACCTTGAAAGTCTTCTTGTGTCTAAATTGCCCACAAAAATAAGTAGTCCACTTTTTGGTACAATCGTTTCTAACCTCAAAAATATATTTTGGTAACAAGATGCTTAGACGAAACCAAAGTATACTCCACTTTTTATCTTTTCTCTTAAGTCTCTCCTTAGATAAAATATCAAGAAAAGTGAAGTTCTTCTTTGCAAAATTATTTCAATTGATTATTTTTCTCTTGGTCTTGCATTTGTTCAACAAGATGTATTGAGGAGAATAGAGTTAAATCACCCATACCTTGGATGAGTGTCTGTTACAAAGGACAATGCTTCTATGTCCTACTTCTATGTCCTCCTCTTAGCTCTTTCCTGATTTCCAATTAATCACGGCTTCTTGGCTTCAAGTTTAGGGAAGCTGAAGGACTATAAGGCCTCCCCCATTGCTCCATGTTCATGTTTTCTCGTTTAAAACTCTTTTAAGTTGCCTCATTCGGATGTGGAATTTATTTTCATGTCTTCATTCAATCTGTTCTGCATCGTAGTGAGCCAAATAGGCTCTGTAAAATCACTTTAGGTAGCTAAAATATTAAGAGAATCTATATCAAAACGTTTTGGCCTCTCTCCACTGTTGAAGCCAATATGTTTAGCTAGAGCTTCTAAGAAGAGTTTTGTTACCTTTTCCATTTCCTCAATTCTTTTCTGATCCCAAAAGTTGTGGCTTATGTAATAAGAGAAGTGTTCACTATCTCATCTTAATAAGGATATTATTTTTTGTGAGCTTCTTAGAAATTTGAAATCATTGGTTTGAATTATCCTATTAGATTCTTTTTTTCTGCGTTTCAGTGCTTCATGTGCAAAGACAGTGTGGAAAGAATTGCAAACAGAAAAATATAAACCTAATACATTCATTCATTGTGCAGGGCACTTTCTCTCTAAATATTTTGACTCAAAATATCTTTTTCAGAGAATTACAGTTTGGTAATTAAAGGTCAAATCACAAATTTTCATGTCTTTTTTTTTAAAAGAACTTTGAATTTAAATTCCACTACAACCTTGTTTTACAAACTGAAAGTATATTTCCTGGGTAAGGACATTTTCAAGGGAAGCTACAGGATTCCCAGCAAGTTTTCTGAGGTTTATTGGTTTGTTTGTTTGTTTAGTTTAGTTTAATGAGCCATCTTCACCCACATTGCTCTCTCTCCACTAAGTCTCCATGGATTTCTTTGCATGAAAGCCTCTTTCCCAGGCAATTTTAAATTTTCTTAATAGGCTAAGTTGTTAAAAATCTTGAAGAATTAAAATTTACCTGTCATAATTGTAAAACTCTTTTGAGATTAGTTTATCAGAATCGCAATTTCACCAATCCTAATTCCACCTTTACCATCAGAAACAGTTAACGTTGTTTTCATGATATAGTGTCCATACAACTATTCTTTTCCAGTGGCTTTGTTATGCATATATATTACCATATAAGCTGATGCAGAGCAAAATGAACTCCAAGATATGGAAACAGAGGCTTTTTTCTTGCGGTTGCTGTTTTTAATGTAGTATGTGATTTCTATTTTCTTTTGGGTTTTCTCCCTATGGTTTATCCTCTGTTGTATTTGATTTTGATACCGTGTATTTTGTGTATACATTTACCTTAATTAGGGAATAGAAGAGGAAAAACAAGATAGTGAGAAAAAAGACAAAGGGCAAACCAATGCAATAGCAATGCTCACAAGACAATATATGAGAAATGTACATAACAACTTGTGAGAGGTATTGAGGAGAAGAAAAACTGTGAGAAAAATGAGGGAGGAGGTAACCAGTATGAAAAGTTATGTATTAAGCACTTTACATTTACTGACGGGATCAATGCAAGATAATGTTAAAGCATGCATAGATGCCTCACCAGCACTCATTCAAGGAATGGCATATGCTGCAGCAATGAAAGGAGAACCATTCAGTGCTTATGAACAAATATTACATAAGAAATGACCTCAGGCCAGAATTGGGGTCTGTTTTTCATGTGGCCAGTCAGGACACATGAGTAAAGATTGTCAACAAAAGCAAAATAAACCTAGTAACAATAAAAAGGGTAAAGCGTCTGGACTTTGTCCATAATGAAAGAAACGCAATCATTGGAAAAATGAGTGTAGATCAAAATATCATAAGGATAGAATTTTCCTAACAGCAGAAGAAAAGGAGACAAAAAACAAGAAGAGGTGTGCTCCCTCAGCCCCGTAAACGAAAGAGGGGAAACACCTACTGTTACTCAAAAATCCCCTAAGGGATCAGTTCCATTAAATCCCTTGTCTCCCCATTTACAGTATGGGATTTGCCAAGAACTACTCCAGGAAGTGCAGGGTTAGATCTGGCAGGAAAAATAGATTACATTATCTCTATCATGTATGGTGTTCAGCTAATAAACACTCAAGTTTATGGTCCTGTAATTGAAGGAACTGTGGACTTGATAATTGGTAGAAGTTCAAATTGTAAGAAAATTTTGAGGTATTACCAGGAGTAGATGATGCAGATTATCAAGGGTAAATTAAAGTAATGGTAAGGTCTTTAAAAGAAAATATGCAAATACATATGGATCAAAAAAAAGCTCAATCTTAAGTTTAAATTATGTCCATCTTCCAAATCAAATCCTAAAAGAAGATTGAGGTACAGGAGGTTTCAGTTCTACAGAAACTGTGGCCTGGGTACAATCTATTTCTAAGGATCGACCCATGAAAACTATAAAAGTGGAGAGAAAGCCAATTAAAGGTCTCTTGGACACAGGGGCAGACCCAACATGTATTGTAGGAAAAGACGGGCCCTCATCCTGGCCAATTATGAAGACAGAATCTATATTAATGTGATTGAGTATGGCTAACAATGTTGCTCAAAGTTCAAAAATTTTAAAGTGGGAGTGTGAAAATAGATTTGGAAACTTTCAACATTATATTGTATCTGCTTTGCCCTTACATTATGGGGCAGAGATATTATGCAAAACATGGAACTAAAATTAGTTACTGCAGATTCCTTTAGTGTACAAATTTTTTCAAAGAGGCCGCTGATGAGAAGTTTGCTGATGCAATATCATGGAAAAATCATCAGCCTGTGTGGGTTGATCAGTAGTCCCTAACTCAAGAGAAGATACAGGCTGTAGATCAATTGGTAAATGAGCAATTACAGAAAGGACATTTAGAGGAATCCAATAGCCCTTGGAATACTCCAGTTTTTGTAATTAAAAAGAAATCTGGGTAATGGAGGTTGTTACAAGACCTCAGAGCCATTAATAACACCATGCATGACATGGAGGCTCTTCAGCCAAGACTTCCATCTCCTGTGGCTATTCCTAAAGGACGTTATATAATAATCATTGATTTTCAGGAATTTTTTTCAATAAAATTGGATCCTAATGATTTTCAAAGATTTGCATTTCACGTGCCCTCATGTAATTTGAAAAGGCCCTGGCAGAGATATCAGTGGAAGGTCTTGCCACAAGGCATGAAAAATTCTCCTACATTGTGTCAAAAATTTGTGGATAAATCTTTACAAAAAACTGGGGAAGAGTTTTCTAATGCTTATATTATTCATTATATGGATGATATTTTAATAGCTGCTGAAAGTAAACATTTAACAGAACAAATTTTAACAATTAACCATTGAGCAATTAACCAACTTTGGTTTGCTTATTGTTCCAGATAAAATTCAACATAATACACCTTTAAATTATTTAGGAAATATAATACATCATGTCACAAAAATGAGTTTCAAGCTAGATAAATTAAAAACATTAAATGATTTTTAAAAATTACTAGGAAACATAAATTGGGTTAGACCCTACTTGAAAATTACAGCAGGAGAATTACACCCATTGTTTGAAGCCCTAAAAGGGGATTCTAATCCTAAATCTAAGAGACAATTCACTCCAAAAATGTTAGAAAAAATTTCATTGGTGGAAGAAAAGTTACAAGCAAAAGTGGTCCAATTGGACTATAATAAAGACTGGGATTTTATAATGTTAAAGACATCTTATACACATACAAGATGTTTATGGCAAGATGGAGTCCTGGAATGGCTTCACTTGCCTCACAGTCAGACAAGAATGATAGCTTCTTATGTATATTTGTGCAGCCAACTCATTGTCAAGGCAAGGAGTAGGTCCCGCGAGTTATTTGAGAAAGAAATGAATAATATAATTATGCCTTATAATAAAAAACAATTAAAAATATTATTACAGAATGATGAGAATTGGGGATTAGCATTATTAAATTATACAGGACAAATAAAATTTCATGTTCCTCAACATCCTTTATTAAAATTTGTGGAAGAGGTAAAAACCATTTTTCCATTAATGGTAACAACACCTTTAGAAGGAGCTCTAACAGTTTTTACTGATGGGTCATCAAATGGAACTTCGGTGGTATACATTCCAGACCACTTCCCTATTATTAAAAGGGCATCTGACATTTCAGAGCAACAGGCGGAAATTATTGCTGTAATTTTAGCTTTAACCATATTTGTAAATAATCACCTTAATACTAATGAACAAAATCTTACACTTATGCAAAAACATTGGAGCGAAATTGGATTTAAAGTTCAGCCAAAAGTTAAAAGGAAAGATTTGCTCACAGGCACTAGGAAAGGGCCGGATGTATTAATCACCTCGGGAAGAGGGTATACATGTGTGTTTCCACAGGATGCCGAGTCACCCATCTGGAATCTCAACCGACTCGTGTGCCCTACAAAAATAAGAGAAACCCAGGCGAATAAAAACCCAGAAGCTAGAAATGAAGAAGGCGATGCACAAGCTCAAAAGTCTTCACCTTTCTCCTCAACAGGCCATGGCAACAAAAGAAGCCCAACCACCAACCTGGGAACAAATTTAGAAGCGCACTCATTCTGCGGAGGAGATTGTTGTTTCTACAGGAAAGACTATCACTGTTTAAATTAACTTTCTTGCTATACTTGCCATTATTGCTGTGCAGGCAGTGTCTGTTTCAGGAGAACAATACTGGGCATTTGTTCCTAATCCTCCTCTTCTACATCCCGTGGGATGGGGGAGATGAGGATATAATACAAGTAATGAAAAATAATAGTGACCTGCTAGGGAGTTTGGAGGACTATTCTAATTCTCATATGACTTCTCAAACTATTAATTATGAAGGAATGACAGATACCACTCCAATTTGCATAACGCTATCAGGACAAAATATCCCCGGGTGTTTGCCTATAAACTATAGAACTTTTTTGACTGATGACCTTGAACAATCCAATGATAAAAAGTTCAAAAAAAGATTGATGTGGTAAATTGGCATGATATTAGGTTTTCATACTTATAATGAATCCTTTTTCATTCCTAAGAGGAATATAAATTTAGGTAACTGCCTACAAATATATCATGACAAAGATCAGTTTGGGGATGTATTAATTACCTCACCAAAATTGTGGGAATGTGGATTTCAAAAGGCCTGTTTTTTACAACCTATGGGGCACCAGATAGTATTTTTGATTTTTCCATTGGTAACCCTGATTCTGATTATGCTGCCTACTTAAAACATAATTCAGGAAAGTTTAATGGCTATGCTCCTGATACTCATGGGGAACCCCTGAAAAGATGGCTCACTCCAGGGTGGGTGGCTTCCATTTTGGCGAGTCACTCTCCCTTTCACAATAAAATGGGCATTCATCTGGATTTGTTCAGACTTTTTGCAGCAACAAACATGATTTTACTGAAAAAGCACAAAGAAACTAAGAGTACTGCAATTGGGGTAAGAGCATGTGTGGGATATCCTATGGGAATTTTAGCTGGAAAACTAGATAATTTAATCATTATTAATCAAGGAAAATCTTATTATATTAGCTGTAAGGATTGTATTTTTACTAATTGTCTTACTTCTTCTCTGGATAAAACATATTCTGTAATTTTTATTTTAAAAAGACCTTCATATGTAATGTTACCTGTAGATCTATAAAATGACAATTGGTTTAAAAATTCTGCTTTACAAATGCTGAAAATTCTGGATATTATGTTGCAGCCAAAACGCTTTGTTGAGGCCTTGATTTTAGGAATTAGTGCTCTAATAACTATAATTAGCTCTAGCGATTTCTACAGCAGCCTTCGTAAATGAAGTAAACACTGCTTGTTTTGTTACTGATTTAAGCAAAAATGTTTCATTAGCCCTAGCAGAACAACAAATTATAGATAAAAAGTTAGAAATGTAAATAAATGCTCTGGAGGAAGTGGTTCTGGTTATAGGTCAGGAAGTTCAAAATTTAAAAACACAACTCTCAGTTAAATGTCATGCTAGTTTTAAATATATCTGTGTTACTGCTCTAAAATATAACTTTTCTTTTAATTGGAATGCCACCAAAAAGCATTTGTTAGGAGTTTGGAGAGATAAAGATATCTCTCATGTTATGGAATCTTTACAGGACAAAATTATAGCAGGTAGTAAAGCTCGTTTAGATGTAAAAATTTTACAATCTTTGGCAGCATTATTTAAGCATAACGTGGAGGCCCTCAATCCTCTGGACTGGATTAGTGTAATAGTTATAATTGCCATTGTCAGATCAATTCTCCCAATTCTTATTCTTATATTTCCAGTCATTTTCCGGATGATCTTTAGATTTGTCCCTTCTGTGCGTGGAGACATTCAAGAGCTTCAATTAAAAAATTTAAAAAAAAAGAAGAAATGCCATGACACCTCCTGCTGAATCTGCGTGAGAGATCGTGCCAGACAAAGCATAAGCTTCATGGAAGCATGCCTGCAGGAAGGGGGTGTTGGTTCAAGGCGTCCTATACACTTGGGTGCACCTTTATTGACTCTACCTTTATTCTAACTATATTTTTCTTGGCTGTACATTTGTTGCCTTTATTCTCATTTTGGCTATTTTTCTACTGATCCACGAACAGAGCATATGAAGCCACTTCCCCTCGTGCCTGTACTCGCTCCTCTCTGCTCTCTCTCTCTACCTCCACTCCTCTCGCAGGCTGCCTCACACCCTCTGCGAAGGTGCACCTACCCCTGTGAGACCCTGGCCACTGCTGCCTCCACAGTGTGGCCCCTGGGCCCTGCTTCCTCCTCCCCACTGCCCAGAACCCTCTTCCTCTTGGCTCTGCCCCCTACCCTTTCCCACAAGAGCAGCCCTGACTGGGCCCTAAGGCTTCTAGGCCATGGGAATTACAGCCTCACCTCAGCTCAGCACTCCCCGCCAACCCTAGCACTTGCTCAGGGGATCGAATCTCCCCTCAGCCCCACCACTAGAGGTGACTCTCCTCCAAGCCTCTCCACTACACATATCAATAACATGCACAGTGACCCAGTGAGTGAGTGAGAGAGAGAGAGAGAGAGAGAGAGAGAGAGAGAGAGAGAGAGAGAGAGAGAGAGAGAGAGAGAGAGAGACAGAGACAGAGACAGAGACAGAGACAGAGACAGAGACAGAGAGAGACAGAGACAGAGACAGAGACAGAGACAGAGACTGAAAGACTGAGAGAGATTATTGGGGAAAACTACCTCTAAAGGACTCAGAACATAGCACCCTTTGCGATGACTCAACACACAGCATACTTCAAAAAACAGCAAAAAGCACCCTGAGTAAAAGACTCAGCACAATGTGCCCTTTGAAGGACTTAGCATATAATAGCCTTTGGGATGACTCAGCACACAGCACCCTTTGAAGGAAGGAGTCCATAGCACGCAGTGTATAGTTCTCAGTGCATGGCACGCTTTGAAAAACTCAGCATGTAGCACTCTTTCCCAGGACTCAGCATATAGCACCCTGGGTTAAGACTCCATACACACCACACTTTGAAGGGCTGAGTATGTAGCACCCTGTGTAAAACACTCAGTGCACAGCACCCTTTGAAAAATTCAGCACATAGCACAATTTTAAAGGACTCAGCACATAACACCTTGTGGAAGAACTCAGCACAGCACCATTTGAAAGACAGTACAGAGCAAACAGTCTACAGGACTCGGCAGACAGCACTCTCCTCATCCCTCTCTTCTCAAGGATGCAGAATATTGCACCCATTGGGACAACTCAGCACACAGCCTTCTTTGAAGCCCTCAGCAAAAGTACCCTGTGTAAAGGATTGGGCCACAGCACCCATTGAAAAACTCACCTGTCCCTCCCTTCTCATGGGGTCAGCACATAGCAGCATTTGGGATGAATTAGCACACAGCACTTTTGAAGGACTCAGCATAAAGTACATTTTGTAATGGACTAAGCACACAGCACCCTTTGAAAAACCCAGCACAGCCCACTCAAGGACTTAGAAAATAGCACCCTTTGGGATGACTCAGTACACAGCATGGTTTTTGAAGACTCAGAAAAAACATGCTATGTGGGAAGGACCAGAAAACAGTAACCTGTGAATGATTCAGCACATACCTGTATGTCACAAGTTCAGCTGTCATTAGAATTAGGGTGCTTTCTTCAGTATCACCATTCTTCAGAAACACTTCACAAATTCTACTAGTTCACATTTAGCTAATGTGTATTTTATGGAGGAAGGTGAGCTGGGGGTCTTGAACTCAAAGCTTGGGTCCCTGTCCCTGAGCTCTTTGGTTCAATGCTAGAGCTCTACCACTTTGATTCACAGCTCCAATTTTGGTTTGTTTTTTTTTTTAGGTTGTTCTTTGACAGGACTTATGGTGATCAGGAAGGCCAAGTTGGGGTGCCCATGGGCAAAGGCTCTTAGCTGGGCCTGGAGCTGACTTCTCACTTTCTTGTGCCCCTGGGAGCAGGGCCTCCTGGAGCTCTCTTGGCCTAGGGTGGAACAGATCTGCTCTGGAATCAGCACTCAGGGTGAGTGAAAGTCAGGTTGGCCCTGGTCACTTCCCCAATTTGAACTCTAGGGGAGGATAGTCCCCCACGATAGCACAGGGATGCATGTTCCACGTGTGGCCACGAGTAGGCAGGAGTTGCCCACCATAGGGATTGTGTTTACTCCTGTTTCCCTGGGCCCCCATCATGCTTTGAAGCCACCCTGGACAGGAAAGTCCTTGAGACTTACCTAAAATTAACCATCGAAATGCAAGTGGGGCTGTGGCTCAAGTGGCAGAGCACTAGCCTTGAGCAAGAAAACTCAGTGATAGAGCCTAGGCCCTGAGTTCACACACATACACACACACACACACACACACACACACACACACACACACACACAGGACATGCATGGAAAATCAAAGATTTCTACACTGCAATCTTTGGGTATTCTCTACCTTTTCCCCACTGAGTCTGGTGGCTGTTGGCCTAGGTGTTTGATGTATCCAACACCACCTGGCATCTTTAATTTTGGGGAGGAACAGAATGGCTAGAAGGTCAGCCTTCCCCATCCCAACTCCTTGATTGTGTCAAAGCCTATCCATGACCTTTGTGTATCCTTTTACAGACTCACCAAGACACCTTTAAAAGGTATCAAATGCTGGGCACTGGTGGCTCATGCCTGTCATCCTAGCTACTCTGGAAGCTGAGATCTAGAAGATCACGGTTCAAAGCTAGCCTGGGCAGGAACGTGTGTGAGACTCTTATCATCGATGAACCATCAGAAAACAAGAAGCGGCCCTGTGGCTCAAGTGGTAGAGTGCTAGCCATGAGAGAAAGAGATCAGGGACAGTGACTAAGACCTGAGTTCAATCCCCAGGACTGGAACAACAAATCTTCATTGGAAGCTTGTTTTCCCTTTGAAAACAATTTATTCTTTGTGATAAGCATAACATGGCCCTCTTCCCTGGCCACCAATAGGCCATAAGATGTCCCTTGAATATGGGCAACCTCCCGGCAGCCTTTGCCCTACCCGACCCGCAGTTTCCCCTTCCCATGACCCAGCAGATGGAGGCCTGAGAGAAGGCTACCTGGCCACCTACTTATAGTGGCTGCTGAGGCTTTGGAGAGTCATTATGTCACATAGTCATCATCTGCATCAGTCTACAGAAGAAAGGGAGGGAGTGCTCCTCACCTGAGTCTGTGAGCTGTGGGTGGCTCTGGATGTGGGGCAGCTGCAGCAGGATGTGCTTTGTGGGGGAGTCCTCTATGGGGTTGGGAAACTCGATCTCTCCTCTGGCAGTTTCCACACTGCGTTGAAGTGGCAATTCTTCAAAAGCTTTCTGCTCCTCCCTCATTTCGCCAACCCTGGAGACTGGAGGCATCCAAAGCAGTGGCAGTGAGAGGAGGCTCAGCCTGTGCTGGCATCTGGAGCCCGTGTCCATGTCTTCCCCTGTGAGGAGTGACAGCGGCTCCCGCAGCTCTCTTTTTATCCATCTTCTCCTAGGACAGCTGGTACACATGCTCAGGTTTCTTCTGACACAGCTCAACCCGAATGAACATCTGCTCTTTACATGCCATGAGGGACTCCTCAACAGTGCGATGTGTGCCGACAGTTGGCTACATCTATGTTGAAGATCACCCGCTGGACTCTGGAAGTCCATTTCATCAGACAGGTCGTGGACAAAGTAGATTTTCTTCTTGGACGCCCATGTGTCCCGCTTCCCATCCCCACACAGGCTGTGGTGCCAGCTCATGGGATGGAGGGTCTGTGGCTCAAGCTTTCTCTGCAACTGAGCTGCCAGGTGACCCGGGTGACCGCAGCGCGCCTGCCACTCCTGCTACAGGAGTTTCCCCCTGTGGATTTCAGCCATTAAGAGTACTCACAAATTCACGTCCCTCTCAGTTTGGGGATTGTCTCCATCCTCTGCAATGGTAATGTGTATGAGGGGAGTCGACTCCTCACCTATTGCTTCTCCAGGGTTTTCGACTTCCCCTTCCCCAGGGAAGGCAAGAAGCTCAGCTGGGCCTGCAGTCGCTCTTCCTGAGGTCTGATTGCTTTCAGGCACTTCAGAGTGTCCTGTCACTTTGGGGGAACCACCTGGTCTCCCCAGTTGTTCGTGCCATGCACTTTCTTCAGCTGCTACAGGAGTTGGGTCTGCCTCTTTAAGGTGCTGCAGCAGGGCCTCCTTCTTGGAGCTCAGCTGCTAATTGGAGGTGTGTGCTGCTCACAGGTGGTTATGAGCTCCTGCAGCTGGGCCAGGGACTGCTCCTGCTGGTCATGAGATGCTTGGCTTTCTTTCTCTCTCAGCCACTTCTTTCCATTCCTCTATCTTCTCCTCTGTGTGAACCAGGTGTTCCCCCAGGTGTTTCTTCACCACCTGCTCTGTTTCCAGGACGCTGTCGAGCTCCTTCTCACCGCTCACCCTGTGGAGAGCGTCCCACAGCAGGGCCAGCTGCTCCTCCAGCTGTCTGTCACACACATTTGCGCGTCATGGGGTTTCAGGGATCTCCTGCCAATCCTTGGCCTTCTCCTCCAGTCTCCACCATTGTTCCTGCTGCTCCGGGTTCTGGAGATCGAGCCTCTGGTTTTCCTGGACCTGGATGTGAAGTTATTCCTCCCGGTTTTTCAACTCCATCTGCGTGCAATAGGCGTGGGCTTGCAACTGCCACTCGGCCTGAGATGGGCCATGGTTCCTCCAGCCTGTTCTCTAGGCAGAACACCTGCCTCGCCCCTCGCTCCTTCTCCTTTGTCAGTTGGTTCACCTGATGGGTCAGCTGCCGGGCCTCCTCCTTCCACGTGGACCTCTCAATGCTCAGGTCTTCTGTGAAGGTGTCTCTCTCTAGATTCGCTGTGCTCCCTAGTCAGCTCACATTGCCCAGTAGTCTCTTCAGTACCTCATGCTCCACCAGTGCTTGTTGGAACTTGCGGATTCCTTTCTTCCTCTTGTCCAGAGCACTTCCAGCTTCTCCTATAACTTTGAGTTAACTTGCTTCAAGTCATTGAAGCTTCTGGCCTTTTCCTTGAGCAGAAGGGTCACATCATGCAGCTGTAGAACATTTCAGTCTCATTCTGTGATCATTGACCACAGAAGCCAACATCTCCAGCTCGGCCATGCACTGCTCTGCAGCCTGCAGGCAGCTGGTGAGAGCTTCGTGCTCCCTTTCTGTTCTTCAGTAGCCTGCTGCACACAGGCGGGATTGTAAATTGTGTTCTGCCGAAACCAACCTCTGTATGGGTGCCTTGTGGATCTATAGCTCTATTTTAGGTGCTGCAGGCACCTGGGCTATCTTCTCCCTCTCTTTTTCCCATTGATCCTGAAGGTCTGTCTTTTCCTGCTTCAGTGATTGGATCTCGGCATAGAGTGCCTGGTTTCTTCTTTTGCTGGGGTCCAGGGTGGGCACCACATGTCGGTAGCACCTCTGCAGATCCTTGGTGGTATCAGGAGGATTGACACTCTGGAACCTCGTGGCTGTGACTGTGTCCAAAAACAGGGGAAGCCCGTGGTGGGCATCACCTTTGGCCTGGACCCTCCATTGAATCATGCTCTCCAGTGGTGTTTGCCTTGGGGATCCTTCCCTTTTTCATGTTCTTTGTTTTCTTGAATGTTGCAGGTCTGTCAGGAGGATTCTTCTACTGGTGTTCTGGCTGCAGTTTCATGCCCATAGTTTTCTCATGGAGTCTTGTTGTTTCAGACATCTGAGCACTGAGGTGGGAAAGATAGGCTGGCCACGTTCCTAGGCTCTGGGAAATCCTCTCTTCTCCCACTCACTGATTAGGAGGTCAATTTCGTATTCTACTCCAAAGTCGCCTGGAGTCTCTTGCTCACCACTTAGCCACCTCTACCTTCCTCAACTGCTGGTAGTGGTGTCAACCATCAGAGGCAATCCCGGTGCTTCCGGGCAGCGTGGAATGTGGGTGTGGCCGCCATTCTTGTATCCCATTGGTCAGAAAAAATCATGAAATAATGGGGGTGTGACCAGAATACTGTGATGCAGGCAGAATGGGCAGAGTCAAGATGAGAGCAGCCGCTCTCCCAGGAAACTCTGTCCAATCCAGTGGGGACAAGAAGGTGACCTGCTTTAGCTGGATGGCTGCACAGGTTGTTCTGTATGTCTGTTTGTTGCCAGTCCCGGACCTTTAACTCAGGATCTGGGCACAGTCCATGAGTTGCTTTTGATCAAGCCTAGCCCTCACCCTCTGGAGTCACACGGCTCTACTTCTGGCTTTGTTGGCACTGAAGTTGGATTGGGGTCTCAAGGACTTTCCTGCCTAGGGTGACTTTGACCATGATCCTCCTATCACAGACTTGTAAGTATTAAGGAGGACTGCTGAGAGCCACGGGTGCCTGCCTACTCATTGGTCTTGCTGATGTTCTTGGACAGACCTGTGAGTTCCCTATCCTGGGGATTAATTGAGTGAAGCTGGAGCCCACAGTTTGAATCCTGTTCCTGCCACTTCCAAATGGCAGGAGATCCTAAGAAATACATTCTTATCCATATGAATTCCAATGGAATGTGATATATGTCATGATTGAATGGGGACTTCTTGAATGACTCTAGCATAAAATTATACACAATTATATCCTAGGAATCTGATCGATTTTAACTAACACTTTATGAATCATTTAAACAATTATATTCATTAAATGGAGGCATAATGAAATATCTACGAATTTGGTGTCACATAGTATGAAGGTGCCATTTTTTCTGCCAGGACTGGGATTGGAACTCATGGTCTGGGTAACTCTGTTGCACTGTGTGGGAAGGGGAAGCTCACCTCCGTGAAGTTAAGAAATTCAAGTCTGTTCCTTAGGCCTGAAATCGATCCCCAGCACTAGAAAACATCTTTGTAATGTATATTTTACATAAATTATTTATATTTAGACACATATATTGACTCTTTATTGCATTTAGTGTAGTTATTCATTTTATTTTTTGTTTTATTCAATTATTAGCCATTTATTTTATTGACTATTATGACACATAGAACATTGATTACATTGATTACATAGGATATAGGTCTGCATATGTATTCCACTGCATATGTAATCCACCCAGGATTTCACAGAAAAATAAAACCTGTCACCATCAGCTTCTTACTCCATTATTCATTGTTTGGGAGTGCTGGTGTCCGAACTCAAAGCCTACAAGGCCAAATTCATGAATGGGTAAGTGTCAGCACCCATCCAGGGGCAAATTGAGCTGACAGGCAGTTTCCAGGATCTGAGATCAAGTCTCTAGGGTTGACAAAATAAGAACAGATTGACATGTAGATGGTATTATGCTAATAAATATATATCTTTATAGAGTGCCAGAGATGTCTACACATTATTCAGTTATATAGAGTACATTTCTACCAATTCTTGGGTATTTATTATGCCTCTATGTAATTAATGTTATTGTTTTAATCCTTAATAAACTATAAAGTAAATCAAGGTCCTGAAATTATTGTATCCCTGTAAGACAGAGTATTCTTTTAATGATTCATATTAAATAAAATCAGTCTACTGAAATTATGATAACTAATTTTATACGAGTAGCATTCATGATTAGCTCATTCAACTGTGACATTGATAACATTCCATCGTTATTCCTATGGATGGGAATGAGTCTCTTAGGATCTTCCACTATCTGGAATTGTCATGACTTGGATTTGAACTCTAGACCTATGTTCCTGTGCAGGACTATGTCTTCCCCAATAGCCCGCCAGCCTTCAGCAATGCAAGATGAAGTACCCTTTAGAGCCCTGTCATTCAGACCCAGATGGTCATGGTACAAAGAAAGAAATGCAATCATGCAACTTTTTTTTTTTGTCGGTCATAGGGCTTGAACTCTGGGCCTGGGTACTGTCCCTGTGCTCTTCAGCTCAAGGCGAGCACTCTACTGCTAGAGTCACAGCAGTACTTCTGGGTTTCTAGTGGTTTATTGGAGATAAGATTCTCATGGACTTTCCTGCCCGGGCTGGCTTTCAACTGCTATCTTCAGATCTCAGCCTCCAGTGTAGCTTGGATTACAGTTGTGAGCCACCGGCACCCGGCTCTGACACTTTTTTTATGTGCATATTTTTCCCATTTGCAAGGTTTGGATATCTAGGATCCCAGGATCGTCTGTGGCTCCAGTGGCTGCACCCCAGCCTAGGATGATGGAAGCTGAGGCAGAATTGCCATGACCTGAGTTCAAGACCTTGCTTTGCAAAAAAAAAAATAGCTCCCTGGCTTGCAATTCACGCTGTTTTTTATTACCAGGCATTGGATTTGAAATCAGGGTCTGGGTAACTCTGTAGCACTGTGGAAGAAGGGGAAGCTCACCATGCTTGAAGACAAGAAAGTCCCGCCTGGTCCTTACGCCTGAATTCCAGCCCAGCCCTTGAAAACATACTATTTATATTCATTGTAAAGATAGAATTTTTATTTACCTATAGATGTTCAGTCCATATCCTGTTTGTTGTGGTTATTGATTGTATTTTTGTTTTATTCAATTATTTACCGTTAATTGACTGTGATGATATGTATTAAATTTATTATACTGATGACATCCCATCACATAGTATCTAAATTTGTAGACATGTTGTCCATCATGTCTGACAGCCAGGACTCTCAGAGAAAAGGAAAACAGGTGTCACAGTTGGCTTCTTATTCCAAAATCCAATTGTTTGCAGTGCTGGGATCTGAACTCAGGGCCTAGCAGACACAATTCATGAATGAATGTGTCAACACGGCAACCTCTAGCCAAGGAAGGTACCAGGCAGTTCCCAGACCCTGAGATTGAGCCACAGAGGTGAACAAAATAACCATACATGGATAGGCAGGTGGCAGTATACCAATAAATATATATTTGTATAGAATTCCAGAGACATCTACTTAGGATTCAATTACATCAACTACATTTCTACCAACTCTTAGGTATTTATTATGCTGCCATTGAAGGAATAGTATTGTTTTCATACTTAATAAACCATTCATTAAGATCAATCAACGTCCTAGGATCATTGCATCCCATTTTAGATTAGACCGATGCCCGCGGAAACTTATTCAATCATGAGTTTCCAAATATTCCATCGTTATTCCCGTGCATAGGAACAAGTCTCTTGGGAAGTCTCCCCACTGATAGGTGTCAGGACCAGGATTCAATATCAGGGCCTTCGATGACATATGGGCCTGTGGCTTCCACGATAGCCTGCTAGCCTTGGCCAATGCAAAGTGAAGTAAACTTGTAGCCTTGTCATTCAGACCCAGGTTGGTCACCATGCAAAGGAATAAAATGTAAAAAATCCATCCTGCGGCTATTTTTAGTGAGGGTATTTTTTTCTCCTGCAAGGCTTCAGGACCTAGGATCACAGGATCGGCTATGTGTCCATGGCAGCCCATCAGCCTAAAGTGATGGAAGCTGAGGCAGAGTTGCCATGAACTGAGTTCAAATTGCTTGGTTGGAAAAAATATATAATAAAATAAAAAATAATAAACCACTTTAGCTCAGAATTCACACCATTTTTTTCTGCCACAGCTGGGATTCCAACTCAGATCTGGGTAACACTATAGCACTGTGGGTGAAGGGGAAGATCACCATCCTTGAAGACTACATGGTCAGGTCTGCTCCCAGGGCCTGAATTGAAGCCCCCTCACTGGCAAAAATCATATGCCCACCTAGGATCTCTATTTAAATACATGTGTGGAATGTATCATGTGTTCAATGTAGTTATTCTTTTTATTGTGTGTCTTAGTCAGGGATGAATTTTGTATTTTATTGATTATGATGAGAGACATAAGTGTGCTGGCAGGGATGAGAACTAATTCCCATGTCTATAACATTGCTTAAGCCTTCTCCATCCTAGCTGAGACCGAGAATTTTCACAGGGCAGGAAAACTAGTGGACGTATTGGATTCTCACATCTGCATTCCGCTTTTGGCAGTGTTGAGGTTGTAACTTAGAGCTTAGCAAACCCAACAGGAGAAAGGGTCAAGGTGAAGATACCATGCTGAGAGCTAATAAGGAACTAAGCTGTTCCCAGCACCTGAGATTGAGCCCGGGAGTGGGAGGGGGAGAGCACAATACTCATCCCTTCATAAGCTGAAGGTAGTCTGCATATTTGTATACAGTAGGAGAGATGGCGACCTGTGATGGAATCCAATATACCCCATGACTACCGATTTTTGGATCTTTCCCGATGCTTCCATTTCATGACTGTGATGATTATGGTCAAGCTTCATCAACTCTTCATTGAAAATAATCGATACACAATGAGTCTTGCCTATTATTTCCTGCGTGCATCCTGCAGAAAGTACTCATTCAAAGATGAGATTGATCGAATTCCACGACCCTTCCAAGTGCTGGAAAAGAGTATCTCAGAATCTCCCGCCATTCCCTCAATGGAGGGGGGCTGACCTGGATTTGACCTTGAGGTCTGCGATATCCTGACGCCCTTGGGCTTCCGCGAGAGCCAGCAGACCTTCAGCCACTCCAGGTCACCTGCACTCTGCAGGCCGCTGAGTTCGGACCCAGCATGGTCACCATGCAAAGGAAAATGAACATAAAAACGCCAGGTGGAAATTCCTGCAAATATTTTTTCCCCTTCGCGGCTATTTTTTTATCTGCAAGCCCTGGGGTCCTAGGATCCAATGATGGGTTGTAGGTCCAGAGGCTTCAGCCTAAGATGATCGGAACTGAAGCAGAGTTGCCACGACTTGAGTTCTACCTCTGACTCTGTTAAAAAAAATTATGAAGGAAACACCCTAGTTCCGTATTTGCCCCATTTTTCTGCCAGAGCTGGGATTTGAACTCAGGTCTGGGTAACTCTGTTGCACTGTGGGAGAAGGGGAAGATCATCATCCTTGAAGACTACATTGGCCTGTTCCCAGTGTCTGAATTGAAGCCCAACACAGGCAAAAATCCTAAGCCCACCTATTTTACACATAGGATCTCTATTTACATACATGTGTGGAATGCATCATGCTTTCAGTTTAGTTATTTATTTCATTGTGTGTCTTAGTCAGAGATGCATTTTGTATTTTATTGAGTACGATGACAGATATAAAAGTGCTGATATTCATGACAACCTATTCCCATGTCTATAGAGTTGCCTATGCCTTGTCCATCCTAGACGAGACCCAGGACTTTCACAGGACAGGAAAGCAGGTGAAATGATGTACTGCTTACATCAGGATTCATGTTTTGACAGTGTTGTGATTTGAACTCAGAACCTAGCAGGCCCAATTGGTGAAAGGGTAAAGGTGAGGACACTGGCCTGTGAGCAACTGAGGAGCTACAACATTTCCAGGACCTGACATTGAGCACCAGAGAGGGCCAGGATGGGCATAAATTCATAATTTAAACATAGGACATCTATTGATATACATGTGTGAATAGCATCTTGCGTTCGGTGCACTTCTCCGTAATTTGTGTCTAATTCATGGAGGTATTGTGTATTTTACTGAGTATGGTGGCAGGTATAACTGTGCTGACATGGATGTCAAGCTGTTTCCATGGCTATAGAGTTGCCTATATAGAATGTTCCATTCCTAGCTGAGAATCAGGACTTTCACAGCACAGGAAAAGAGGAGGATCACTTGGCTTCTCACATCAGTCTTCATCTTTTGACAGTGCTGGGATTTGAACTCAAGGCCTAGCAAACCAAAGTGATGAATGGGTCATGGTGAGTACATCAGCCTGTGAGCCAATAGAGCGTTAGGTCCATCCCGGACCTGAGATCTAGCCCTGCCTGGGGGGAGGGGCTTTGAAGCATGATCCTCAGATCCCAGCCTCCCGAGTAGATAGGATTACAGGTATGAGCCACTGGCGCCCAGCACTAATATGATTTCTATGTACTCCTTTTTATGCCCTTGACACAGACTGTTTCATGTACTCATCACTGGTCACCTAGTCTTAAACAACTTTTTACAAAGTATGTTTTTCCCCATAGTGTTTTCATATTGGTCCTTCCATCAACAAATTACTGTTCCTTGTAAGTGTGCAGAGGTAAGAGTTCAGACACAATTCCTACTATCATTATTTACTCACTACATTGACTGTTGGTCTTACATTTCTCATCTATAAATGGATGTAATGTACCAGAAATATTGAAGAAATATTATTCCTAGAGCAAGAAAAAAGAAAAGTGAAGAGTTCTTACATTTTCTACCTTAGCTTACAAATAAGGAAAGAGTCAAATTCAGTTTCTTGGTTTAAAGTCACAAATTGCTTCATGCAGAAATAAAAATAAAGTTTACCTCCTGGCTCTAAGGGTTGTGTCCTTTTAAGGTAACTACAGATATGTAAGTGGTATTAAGTAAATTGGGTCATTTGTCCACATTTGTATTGAAGAACATACTCAACATATCATTGGAAAACTTTGGTTATTAAATGGTATCTATATGAGAATGTTACTTGAACTAATGACACTAAGTTGAAAACTAATCTTAGTCCATCAAAATTTTCTTATTGCTTTATGTGCTGCCAAGTGTTCTTCATAAATTTCTACATAGATTTTTTTCAGTGAACTGGATCGAAACTAAAACTGACTAAGGATTTCTGCCTAATGAGTGAAGCATGTTTGAGACATGTGTTGTTACTTTCTAGGGATATATAACTAAGCTACTGGTTATGTGGGTGGTGAAAGGGTTTCTCCTAAATTCCCAAGGCTAGAACAAACAAGATGATTTGATAACAAAGCACTCAGCTTATTATATTTTATCTATGTGTGATAATAAACATGTGAAAATAAACGATTTTATTTATAAGAAAAAAATATCACCAAGAAAATGAGTATACATTAAAGAGACTGCAAGAATAACATTAGGGATTTACTGTCTCATCTGATTATCTGATTGTTATTTCTTGATATTGAAACTCACCTCTTGTTATTCTCATTTTATGTAATCCAACACTGTTTATTATTATGTATTAAATTTGGGAAATCTAAATTCAAAGATGTCTAAAAATTTTTCCTTTTTAATCATAACATTGCCATTATCAAGGTCACTCTGGTCATTATCATCTTCAACAAAATTATTATTAGCATCATAAGTGCTAATTATTGAAAGTCTGGTATGTGTCTATGATTTTTTTATTATTTGTATTTTGATTAATAATTTTAATATTACCACTGTGCATGCATCCATGTTAAATTTTTGAATAAATAAAGAAACAAAAAAATTAAACCATAACAGGTAGCTTGACTATGTGATTATAACAAATTATTGAACAGATTTTTGAACCATTGCACATTTCTAACCAGTATGAATTAACTTCCCTTCTCCCTGTCATTACACACAAATATTTCAGGGTTGGAACAGATTTTTTTCAAGTAATATACTATAAATATTACTATGACATCATGTGTATGTCTAAAATTACCTTGAAAATAATATATTCTACTTTCTATTGAAATATTAGTCATTTTACTCTAGGAAACTTTTGGAAAAATAGACTATATCTTTGAAATGAAAAGGGTAAAAAATAGTACCATAAAAGTTTTAGAGGGAGTGTATATATTCAGAAATATGTGTGTGTGTGTGTGTGTGTGTGTGTGTGTATAAATGTTATGTGTAGAAAATCATATATTTTTAGAGGGAATTTGTTATCATATGTATATATATATGAATTTATGTATAAAATTATGTGCATTATAGTGAAACAAACATCTTAAAACATAACTAAAATTTAAAAAACATCATCAAACCAAGTGCCGGTACCTCACGCCTATAATTCTAGCTCCTCTGGTGGCTGAGATCTAACAATTGTTTTCACATCTAGCCCAAACAGAAAAGTATATGTTAGATTCGTATTCTCCACTTAACCATTCAAAAAGAGAAATTAGCCCTGTGCTTCAAGTTGTGCAGTGCTAGCCTTGAGCACAAAAAACTTTAGGGACAATGCCCAGGACTTGCAAACAAGAACAACAACAACATGTCTCACATTAATTTCACAAAAATATTTTTTAACTTCTGTGAACATCTCTTAGAGACATGAATACATGCCCCTGGAAATTTTTAAGTAAAATGTGTAGAATATTTATGTTTATGTTAAAGACATGACTATTTAGATTGTTTAAGATATTTAGATAATGATTAGGAATTAAGGATAATGATAGGTAGGTAATAATTGGGACTGGTCTTTTTATTCTGTTTTATGATAGTGATAAAATGATATCTGTAATGAATATATAAAATAACTCTTGCTTGGTATTTGAATTATAATAAGTGATAAACATTTTTTGAAGTTTTATTTATTGTGAAAATACTGTACCAAGGGGTTACGATTACATGGGCAAGGTAATGAGTATATTTCTCTGCAACAATAGAACATTTTCCAAAATAGACCACAAAGCAATCTTGTCCAAATTCAGAAACATTTAAGTTATACCTTGCATTCGCTCACACCACAAGGGAATAAAATTAGAACTCAACACCAAAAACCACCAAAGAAAGTCCTGTAACACATGGAGGCTAAACAACACTGTTGAATCATCACTGGGTCAGGGAAGAGATTAGAAATGAAATTCAAATGTTCATGATATTCAACAAAAATGAGCACACAAATTACCAGCTCTTCTGGGACAGAGCAAAGACAGTACTCAGAGGCGAGTTTATAGCTTGGAGATCCTACATCAACTAATTGGAGACATCTAAAACCAACAATTTAATGAGACATCTGAACCTCCTTGAAAAAGAGCAGCAAGATAAACCCTCATCCAGGAGATGGAAATAAATAATTAAAATTGAATCAGAATTAAATTAATTAGGATCCAAGAAAACCATAGAAAAAATCAACAAAACAAAGAGTTGGTTCTTCAACAAAATTAACAAAATTGACAGACCCTTAGCAAATTTTATCAGGAAAAGAAGCAGACTCACCCAAATAAATAAACTCAGAGATGAGAATGGAAACATCACCAGAGAAACAACCAAGATTCAGAACATTAAAAGGGAATACTTATCAAAACTATGCTAATAAGATTGAGAATTTGGCAGAAATGGACCTTTTCCTAGCAAATATTGACATGCTGAAACTAAACCAAGATGAGTTAAAATATTTTAACAGGCCCATATCAAACATTGAGATAGAAACAGCAATAAGAGAAGTTCCATCTAAGAAAAGCCCAGGACCAGAAAGATTTGCAGCAGAATTCTACAAGGCCTTTAAAGCAGAGCTCACAGCAATAGCCCTTCAATGAAACTGAAAGAGAAAGTACACTACTACCTAGAACTCATTCTATGAAAACATCATAACCCTTATCCCAAAACCAGTCAGGGTCTCATCAAAAAGAGAACTATAGACCCATTTCCTTCTTTTTTTTTTTTTTTTTTTTTTTTGTCGGTCGTGGGGCTTGAACTCTGGGCCTGAGCGCTGTCCCTCAGCTCTTCAGCTCAAGGCGAGCTCTCTACCACTTGAGCTACAGCGCCACTTTCGGTTTTCTGGTGGTTTAATGGAGATAGGTGTCTCACGATCTCTTCTACCCGGGCTGGCTTTGAACCACGATCCTCAGACCTCAGCCTCCTGAGTAGCTAGGATTACAGGCGTGAGCCACGAGCGCCCGGCAGGCCTAACTTTCTTATCTTCAAATATGGTGATCATCCCCTTCATCCACATTGCTGCAGATTTACCCAGATCCTGAGTTCAAATCCAAAGCCTGGAAGAATAAACAGCGTGAATTGCAAGCCAGGGAGCTAATTTTTTTTATTTTACTTTTCTCAATATGGCGCTTGAATTCAGGTCGTGGCAACTCTGCCTCAGCTTTGATCACCTTAGGCTGGGTTGCAGCCACTAGATCTACAGCTCCTCCTGGGATCCTAGATCCCCAGGCCTTGCAGGGAAAGCCATGCACAGAAAAAATATGGCCATTTTATGTTTTCTTTCTTTGCATGGTGACCCTCATGGGCCTGAATGACACTGTTGCAAAGGGTACTTCACCTTGCATTGCTGAAGGCTGCCAGACTATCAGGGATGCCATAGGCCCACATGGCAACATAGGCCCTGATTTCGAATCCCTGTCCTAACACCAACCAATGGCAGGAGCTACTAAAGAAAATGATACCCATCCACAGGATTAACAATGGAATATTATCAATGTCAAGGTTCAATGAGTTGATCATGAATGATGCTCCTACAAAATTAGACAGCATCATTTCAGGAGGCTGATTCATTTTATTTAATATTTATGAAGCATTAAAAAATATTATTACTTAAAGGAACGCAATAATTTCAGGACACTGATTTCATTAATAGTTTAAGGATGAAAACAATTAATTACATTACACTAATTACATTAATTACATGGAAGCATAATTAATACCCAGGAATTGGAAGGAATGTATAATATATAACTGAATAATGTATAGACATATCTGACACTCTATAAAGATATATATTTATTAGCATACTGCCATCTGCATGTCAATCTTTTCTTATTTTGGTCACGCCTGGGGCTTGATCTGAGGTCCTGGGAACAGCCTGTCAGCTCAATTTGCCCCAGGATGGCATGGTAACACTCACCCATTCATTAATTGAGCCTTGAAGGCTGTAGGTCTTGAGTTCAGATGCCAGCACTCCCAAAAATGAATCGTGGAGTAAGAAGATGATGGTGACACGTTTTCCTTTTCTGTGAAAGTCCTGGGTGTCAGGTATGAAGTGGAATACAAATGTAGAACTATAGCCTGTGTAATCAATGTAATCAATGTTTTATGTTCCATAATAGTCAATAAAATAACAGGTCAATACATGAATAAAACAAAAAAATAAAATAACTACACTGAATGCAATATGGAGTCAACGTATGTATATAAATATAAATCATATATGTAAATTGTACATGAATAGGATGTTTTCTAATGTTGGAGATCTATTTTAGGCATAAGGAACAGACCTGAATTTCTTGACTTTAAGGAGACCAGCTTCCCATTCCCACACAGTGCAACAGAGTTACCAAGACATTGAGTTTCAATCTCAGTCCTGGCAGAAAAATGGTACCTTTGCAGTATGTGAGGCCCAATTCGTAAGCATTTCATTATGCCTCCATTTTATGAATGTGATTGTTTAACTGCTTAATAAAGAATTAACTAAAATCAGTGTCCTATAACAGAATTGTGTATAATTTTATCCTAGAATCATTCAAGAACTGCCCATTCAATCATATGGATAGGAATGAGTTCCTTAGGATCTCCAGCCATTTGGAGGTGGCAGGACCAGGATTCCAACTGTGAGCTCCAGCTCCCACCACTTCAACCTGGGGATAGGGTACTCACCAGTCTGTCCAAGAATATCAGCAAGACCAATGATTAGACAGGTACCAGTGATTCTCAGCAGTCCTCCTTGATACTTACAAGGCTGTGAAGGGAGGATCATGGTCAAAGTCATCCTAGTCAGGAAAGTCCTTGAACCTCTCTCCAACTTCAGTGCCAAAAAAGCCAGAAGCCCGGGGCTCCACTGTGGAGGGCGAGCCTTGAGCAAAAGCAGTGCACAGACTGTGCCCAGATCCTGAGTTCAAGGTCCGGGTCTGGCAACAAAAAGACATACAGAAGAATCTGTGCAGCCATCCAGATAAAGCAGGTCACCCTCTCATCTCCAACTGAATCGGACATTGTTCCCTGGGAAAAGGGCTGGGGGAGCTGCTATCTTCTTGACTCCGCCCATGCTGCTTGCATCACAGAATTCCGGCCACATCCCCATTCTTTCATGGTTATTTTTGACCAATGGGATACAAGAATGGTGACCAGGCCCACATTCCATGCTGCCTAAGAGCACCTGGGATTCCCTCTGTTAGTTACAACTCTACCAGCAGTTGAGGAATGTAGAGGTGGCTGAGTGCATCCAGCCTTACTGGACTTATTGTATTGTATTGCTTTCTACATCATTTTCTAGCACCTGGCCAAACTTATAATACATAGTTATGGAATGAAAATTTAATGCCATCTTAAGAAAGTCATTTAGGGTTCTGGGAATGTGGCTTCCTGGTATGGTGTTTGCCTAGCATGCATGAAACCCTGGGTTCAATTCCTCAGTAAAACAGAAAAAAGAAAAACACTAGAAGGAATACTTTGCCTCAAGTGGTAGAGTGCTAGCCCTGAAGAATAAAAAGCTCAGGAATAATTCCCTACCCCTGAGTTTAAGCCCCTGGACTGGCAAAAAATTAGTAAATGGAAAAGAAAGAACACATACTTGAAATATATAATTGCTACTTCCATAATGACACCTGATAATAGCCCCTAATTCATGTATTTTACTTATGTTAGGATACTCTGTTGAAAAAAGTTTTGTTCATTAAGTCACAGCAATTAATGCCAGGAATGTGCTTAATTGTCAGCTGAAGATTAATTCTGGAAATTCAAGGATTCCAGGATTTTGTGTCATCACTGCGAATCACAAAGTGAAAAGTAGTCTAAGTGTGATTTTGAAATCTTTTTGATCAGTTTTGGTATCAAAAAGGCAGAAGCTAATTAATAGTTGTGACAGAAAATAAGGAATAACTCCAGATGGAAGGAAAAAATGATAGTAAATAAGGTATATCAGAAACTTGTCTAGAGAACCATTTTTGGTTATTGAAGTACTAGTTGTCAACTAGGCTTATCCTCATTGCCTTTAGCATTCTAAATCTCTTAGGCTAGTTCTTAATCTCTCCATGATACATGTAAATCCTTTTTTTGTTTTTTACTTGTGTGCATTTTTTCTCTTTTTTCTTTTTATTAGGTTTTTATTTTTTCTAATTTTAATTTTTATTTTTTGTGAACATATTGTACAGAGGGGTTACAATTACATGGGCAAGATAATGAGTACATTTCTTATCAAACAGTGCAGCCTCCTCCTTTGTTTACTCTTAACATCCCTTCCCAGGCTCTCCCCCGCCCCCCTACCAAATCCCCCCCTCCCCCCGCAACAAAGTTTTAAAGTTCGTTTTTGACATGACAACCTGCACGACTCATAGTTGCATCGGGTCCAACTGTATCCTTAAAAGACTTGTTTTCCCCCATCTCCTCCACAAATTATTCGGACATCAAATACAGTGAAAGCAGGGTTTATAGTGTGGGAGAGGGACAAACCAAGCAACAAAGAAATAATCTTATAAATGAGTTAGAAACAAATGCACGAAAGAAAAAAAAAACATTTCAATACATATTTAAGGGTTCATTTTCCTAACATCACATTATCTGACCTTTCATGCTTGACTCATACATATACTAGATATTGCAACTAAGGAAAACCATGGGACCTATGTTTCTTTGGGCCTGGCTTACTTCACTTAATATAATTTTTCCAAGCCTTTCCATTTCCTAACAAATGGAGAAATGTCATTCTTTCTGATGGAGGCATAGAATTCCATTGTGTATATATACCACATTTACTTGATCCATTCATCTACTGAGGGGCATCTGGGTTGGTTCCAGATCTTAGCTATGGTAAATAATGCTGCAATAAATATAGTTGTGCTGGCAGGTTTAGTGTGGTCTTGTTTGTAAACATTTGGGTAAGTGCCCAGAAGTGGTTTTGCTGGGTTATAGGGGAGCTCTATGTAAAGTCTTTTCAAAAACCTCCATGCTGATTTCCAAAGTGGTTGAACAAGTTTATACTCCAACCAAAATGAAGTAAGGTTCCCTTCTGTCCACATCCACTCCAGCATCTCTTGTTGTTATAGTTCTTGATTATAGCCATTCTAACTGGAGTGAGGTGGTATCTCAATGTTGTTTTGATTTGCATTTCTTTTATGGCTAGGGAGGTTGAGCATTTCTTCATGTGTCTATTGGCCATCCTTCTTTCTTCTTCAGACAAGTTTCTCTTCAAGTCTTTAGCCCACTTATTTATTGGGAAGTTGTTTCTTTGAGGATTTGTTGTTGGGGGTATAATTTTTGGAGTTCCAAGTATATTTTACATATGAGGCCCTTGTCCGTTGTACGGCTAGTGAAGATCTTCTCCCAATCCGTGGGCTTTCTATTGATCTTGCTAGCTATGTCCTTTGCCATCCAGAAGCTCTGAAACGTCATGCAATCCCATTTGTCTAACCTTTCTTTGATTTGTTGGGTATCTGGGTCTCTATTAAGAAAATTTCAGCTTGAGCAAAGGAGACCTAGGGTTTCTCCTATTCCATCCTGTAATGTTTTTAGTGTCTGTTTGACTCCGAGGTCTTTGATCCATTTGGACTTGATTCTGGTGCAGGGTGATACATAAGGATCTTGTTATAGATTTCTACAAGTAGTTAACCAATATTCCCAGCACTATTTACTGAAGAGGCTATCTTTCTTCCATTCTATCATTTTAGCTCCCTTATCAAAGATTAATTGGCTATAGGTCTGTAGGTTATTGCTGGGTTTTCAATACTATTCCATGGATCCTGAGGTCTGTTCTTATGCCAGTACCAAGCTGTATTGATTATTATGGCTTTAGAGTAGAGTTTGAAATTTGGTATTGATATGCCACCAGCAGTGTTCTTTCCGTTGAGGAGCGTTTTTGGTATTCGGGGTCTTTTATTGTTCCATATGAAATTTTGGATTGCCTCCTCTATTTCCTTGAACAATGAGGTTGGAATTTTGATAGGTATCGCATTGAATTTGTAGATAGCTTTGGGAAGTTTTGCCATTTTCATGATGTTAATCTTTCCAATCCAGGGGCATGGGGGTTTTGCCATTTTCTAAGTTCTGTTTTGATTTCCTTTGTCAAGATTTTAAAGTTTTCATCATAGAGGTCCTTCAGTTCTTTGATTAAGTTAATAACTAGGTATTTTATTTTTTGAGGGGCTATTACAAATGGAGTTACTTTCCTAATTTCAGCCAAACTTTTTTCATTGTTGGCATACAGAAAAGCCATTGATTTTGAGGGACTAATATTATACCCTGCTACTTTGCCAAAGTTTTGAATCAGCTAGAGTAATTTTGGAGTTGAGTCAATGGGATTCTTTAAATACAAGATCATGTCATTTGCAAAGAGGGAGAATTTTATTTCTACTTTCCCTATTTGGATTCCCTTTGTGTTTGCACCTTGTCTTATTGCTGTAGCTAGACATTTTAATAATAGATTGAAGAGAAGTGGAGAGAGTGGACATCCTTTACTTATTCCTGAGTTAAGAGTAAGTGGCTTTAATTTTTCACCATTAAATATCATGTTGGCTGTAAGTTTGTCATATACAGCCTTTATTGTATTGAGGAATGTTCCATGGCTTCCTAATTTTTCCAAAACCTTCATTATAAAGGGGCGTTGGATCTTGTCGAATGCTTTTTCTGCAACTATTGAAATAACCATGTCGTTCTTATCCTTGCTCCTGTTGATGTAATGAATAATATCAATTGATTTGCATATATTGAACCAGCTTTTCATCCCTGAAATGAATCCTGTTTGATCGTGGTATATGATTTTTTGGATGAATTGTTGAAGTCGATTGGGCAAAATTTTGTTGAGAAATTTTACATCAATGTCCATCAAAGAAATGGGTCTATAATTCTCTTTCTTTGATGAGTCCCTGCCTGGTTTGGGATGAGGGTTATGATGGCTTCATAGAATGTGTTCGGTAGTGAACTTTCTCTTTCAATTTCAATGAAGAGTTGGAGTAGTATTGGTGTGAGCCCTGCTTTGAAGGCCTTGTAAAATTCCGCTGTAAAAACATCTGGTCCTGGACTTTTGTTAGCTGGGAGGTCTCTTATTGCTGTTTCTATTGCAATGCGTGATATGGGCCTGTTAAGATGGTTTAACTCATCTTGGTTTAATTTTGGCATGTCAATATTTTCTAGGAAAAGATCCATTTCTGTCAAGTTTTCAAACATATTTAGCATAAAGTTTTGAGAATTATTCCCTTATAATGTTCTGAATCTTGGTTGTTTCCATGGTGATATTTCCATTCTCATCTCTGAGTTTATTTGGGTATGTTCTCTTCCTTTTCTAATAAGATTTGCTAAGGGTCTGTCAATTTTGTTAATTTTTTCGAAGAACCAACTCTTTGTTTTATTGATTCTTTCTGTAGTTTTTTTTTTTTTGGATTCTAATTCATTTAATTGTGATTTAATTTTAATTATTTCTTTCCATGTACTGGATTGGGGTTTATCATGCTGCTCTTTTTCAAGGAGGTTCAGATGTCTCATTAAATTTTTGGTTTCAGATCTCTCCAATTTGTTGATGTAGGAGCTCAGAGCTGTAAACTTGCCTGTGAGTACTGCTTTTGCTGTGTCCCAGAGGAGCTGGAAATTTGTGTGCTCATTATTGTTAAATAGCATGAACACTTGAGTTTCCTTTCTAATCTCTTCATGACCCACTCCTGATTCAGCAGTGTGTTGTTCAGCTTCCATGTTTTACCAGACTTTCTTTGGTGGCTTTTGGTCTTGATTCTAATTTTATTCCTTTGTGGTCAGAGAGAATGCAAGGCATAACTTCAATGATTCTTAATTTGGACAAGTTTGCTTTATGGTTTCAAATGTGGTCTTTTTTAGAAAATGTTCCATGTCCTGCTGAGAAAAACTTGTATTTTGATGCTGCTGGGTGAAATATTCGGTAGATGTCTGTTTAATCTAGTTGATCTATGCAGCTGTTTATATCTGCAGTTTCTCTGTTGAGTTTTTGCGGAGTTGCTCTATCTAGTGGGGAGATTGGTGTGTTAAAATCCCCAACAATTAATATCTTTGGATCTATGTGGGATTTGAGGGAAAGTAGTGTTTCTTGAATAAATTTGGGTGCTCCGTTGTTTGGCGGTTAGATATTTAGAATTGTAATATCCTCCTGAAGGAGAGATCCCTTAATTAGTATGTAGCGACCTTCTTTATCTCTTCTCACAAATTTTAATTTGAAGTCTATTTTATCTGATATTAGGATTGCAACTCCTGCCTGTTTATGGAGGTCATTTGCTTGGTAGATTTTGCTCCAGCCTTTAACATCGAAAATGTGTTTGTTTTTACGGGCAAGATGTGACTCCTGAAGGCAGCAGATAGAAGGATCTTGTTTTTTAATCCAACTAGACAGTCTATGTTGCTTAATTGGAGAGTTAAGTCGGTTAATGTTAAGAGATAGGACTGAGAGGTATTTGGCAGTTCCTGTCATGTCATCCATCTTCTTGGGTGTTGAGAAAACTGTGTTTTTCCTATGGTTCTTGGATTCTCAGTTTGGGTGCAGTTTCTTGGACTTTATTTTGGTCTTGATGGTTTTCTATGTGTAGGACATCTTTAAGAATCTTTTGTAGGGCTGGTTTGGTGGAGATGTATTGTTTCAATTTTTCTTTGCTATGGAAGATTTTTATTTGGCCTTCAGTTATGAAGGTGAATTTAGCTGGGTACAGTATTCTTGGTTGATAGATGGATGTTTTTAGGGCTTGACATACATCATTCCAGGCTCTTCTTGCTTTGATTGTCTCTGCTGAGAAATCTGAGGTGATTCTAATTGGTTTCTCATTATAAGTGATTAATCTTTTCAGCTTCACAGTTTTACGGATCTTTTCCTTTGTCTGTGTTGATCTTGTGTGGATTATAGTGTGAAGGTGGGATGTCCTATTCTGATCTGGTCTATTTGGAGTTCTAAATGCTTCTTGTATCTGAATAGGCCTATCTTTTTGCATGTTTGGGAAGTTCTCTGCTAGGATCCTGTTAAACAAATTTCCTAGACCATTAACTTCTGTTTCTAGTTGCTTCTCTACACCCATTATCCTTAGATTAGGCCTTCTGATGGTGTCTTCCAAGTGGTGGATAGATCTATTATATTTCTTGGACTTGTCTTGGATGGTTTTATGTTCTTTCTCTATAATATCTAGGTTATCTTCAATCCCCGAGATTTGATCTTCTGCATGGTCTAAACTGCTGTCAAGACTTTCTACTTTGTTTTTTATTTCTTTTCCTTCTAAGTGGTCAGCTTTGATGGCTTCAAATTCTTTGTTGAAGCTTTGTTTTTGATCTTGTATTAACTTCTTTACTTCCTTAATTTGATGTTCAGTGTTTATTCTCTAATCACTTAGTTGATTGGTTATGGTTTCCTTGGACTCCAATTCCTTCTGTTGGGTTCCATTCAGCATTCCCTTTGTGGTGTCCCTGACTTCCCTCAGCTCTTTGTTAATGGATCCCATGAATGCCTTTAGTGATCTTTCTGTATTCTCATCCTGCTCTCTCAATTGCTGTATTACTCTTTGCTTAGCTTCCTCCCTTTCATGCCATTCCTCCAGTTCTCTTTGAGTCTTCTCAGCCTGTTCATGCCATTCCTGCCTTTCTCTTTGAGTATTGTCAAGCTGCTCACGCAAATCCTGTATCCGTTTTTGAGTAGCTTCCTCACGCTCATGATATTCCTCTATAAACCTTTGGATTGCCTCCTCTCTCTCCCTATCACGCTCATACAGAGTCCTTTGTAGGTATTTAATCTTTTCCTGCATTGACCTATTGTTTGACTCCTCTCTCTACCTATCCAGCTCATACAGAGTTTTTGTGGATTTTCAATCTTTTCTTGCATTGTCCTTTTGTTTGCCTCCTCTCTCTCCCTATCACGCTATTACAGAGTTCTTTGTATGTTTTCAATCTTTTTATTTATCAGGTTTGCCAGCAGTGTTTTTAGAGCTATTTGGGAACTTTCCTCTTGATTATTCATTATCTGTTCTGTCCCCTGATTATCAGAAGTGGGAGTTAAGATACCCGGACTTGCCATTTTTCTTGTTGTTTTCCGGCTTACTCTGCCCATTTGGGATGAAAGTAACACCAGTTTTGTGCTAGAACACTAACTTAAGGCAAGAATCATCCAAAGTCTGAATTTGCATAGTCAACAGTCTGCAGATAAAATCTAGTTCAACAGTTACCTCTATTCAACATCAAACGACTCTATATTAATGGGCTACAAACCGCAAAGAAGAATTTGGTAAACCAGAAATTATTAAGGTTAGGGAAAGATGTGGGTAAAAAATATGAATAGAGTGATGTGGGAAGGTACAGGGACAGTTAACTCAACTAAGTCCTAGTCTCAAAGCAGGAATTAGGTTGGATAGGATGGAAGTAGAGAGAAAGAAAACAAGAAGAAAAAGAAAGGGAGAAAAAGGGACCAGAAAAAATAGAAAAATATAAATTAATAATATGCAGATTGAGAGCAAACTCTTCAAAGAACGTGAATATATTGAGAGAAGGGGAGGGATATAAAGGAGATGTGAAAAACTTAAAAATAAAAATACTTAAAATGTTATATAGGTATAAAGAGGTAGTATTGCTATTAAGGAATTTAAGTCTCAAAAGTTTTGAATTGAATAATAAATTTGTGGATTAAATGTGTACACAATGGGGGATAGGGTCTAATAATCAACTACGGGTATATCTGAGGATGTGCAGAACAACAATTAAGTCCCATAAAGAACAAAATTGAGGAAAATGTAGGAAGGATAAGGAAGAAATAAAAAAAAAAGATCAGAAGTTCAGTAAAGCTAAGCTAAAAGCAAAAAGAAAATTTTTTTAAAAGAAGAAAAAAAAAGAAAGCTACAAAGAAATAAACTTATAAATAAGTTAGAAACAAATGCATGAAAGAAAAACAAACATTTAAATACATATCTAAGGATTCATTTTCCTAACATCACATTATCTGACCTTTCCTGCTGGACTCATACATATACTAGATATTGCAAATAAGGGAAACCATGGGACCTATGTTTCTTTGGGCTTGGCTTACTTCACTTAATATAATTTTTTCCAAGCCATTCCATTTCCTAACAAATGGGGAAAGGTCATTCTTTCTTTCCCTCCCCCACAGTATAACCCCTGCTTTCACTATATTTGATGTCGGTATAATTTGTTGAGGACATGTGGAAAAACAAGTCGTTTAAGGATACAGGTGGACCCGATGCATCTATGAGAAGTACAAGTTGTCATGTTAAAAACGAACTTTACAACTTTAGTGCGGGGTGTGGGGGGGATAGGGTGGGAGGACGGGGGAGGATGGGAAGGGATGTGAGGGGTAAAAAAGGAGGAGGCTGCAATGCTTGATAGGAAATGTACTCATTATCTTGCCCATGTAGTTGTAACCCCTCTGTACAGTATGTTCACAAAAAATAAAATTTAAAATTAAAAAAATTTAAAAAAAGAAGAAAAAAAGAAAGAAAAATGCACACACGCATGTATAACTAAAATAAAGATTAGAAGGGTGAAAAAAGTTACAAGACAATAAGTTTTTTCAAAAAGGTAAAAATTAAAGATTAAAAAAGTTTTAGAAAAGAAAAATATTTTTTTTTCGTTAAAGGTATAAAAAAAAAGAAGATGAAAAAAAATTCATTGATTTTTTTAGGAGCGTTGGGAAAAATCCTGTATCTCCCTTCTGTCTGTAATCAGCCTCTGGTTGGAGTCTCTGATCTGCTTGTGGTCCTGTGGCTTGGTTGGTTTCTTAAGTCAGTTTGTTTGGACAGGCAGAAAAATACTCTGCTTTACCCAGGATTTTTCGATCCTCCCCCCAAGTTAGTTCAATGGGAGCAGGGTGTGCTTTGAGTATCACAAAAGAGGGAGATGGTTTTTTCCTCAAATTTGGAGATGCTGTGATGAGGCTAGGTTCTTTGTAGACTTGAGGCTTTTCAGCAAACAGTAGCTTTTCCCAGGGACTAGTTTGTGAGAAACTCATAGAGCCCAGCCTTGAGCCACTCTCAGGGTTTCTGTTAACTGATGTTGAAGCTGCTAAAAGGAGGGGCAGCCTCTGGCTCTGATTACACGATGAAGAAAGACACCCTATGTCTGGTGCCTGAACTGGGTGACTTTTCCCTGGGTAGAGCTGAGTCTGGCAAGTCACGCATTTAAGTTCTTGTGACCTGCTAAATGATGCTAGTTTTATTCCAAGGCCTGAGTTGGAGTTAGCAGCTCAGCCAAGCTTTGTCGGTATCCAAGATGGAGATCTCTGGTACGGGGGGGGGGGGAGGAGTGGCCTTCAATCCTCTGCTCCCTGAGAAGGAGTGTGGGCATCAGACTTCTACTAACGCCTTCTTGCTTCCTGGGCCGTCTCTGGTCTGTGAACTGCAGGATGAAGATGTCTGCTCCTTGTCGGTTCTTGCTGGTGTTGAGTTGAATCCGCTCACTTGCTGTGTCTGGCTCTTTCGTCCCCAGACTCTCTCTGTTTCTGGTATGGGGGTACCACCGCTGTCCGTGCCAATGCTGCCGTCGCACCAGCAGCTGCTGGCAAGAGCTCAGATCTGTCTCCTTGCCTGGATTTTCCCTCTCTGTCCTAACTCTCTGTCCTGTGATGGCACACTTGGTGTGATTCTCTGGCTTAGGACTGTTCACTGGAACTCTAAAACTGCTTTCTATGGGAGAGCTTGTTTTGCCTCCAGCTTCTCCTCCGTCATCTTCCCGGAACTCCCTAAATGTATCTCCTTCCATGCTGTTCTTTCATACCTTATCTCCTTTTTTTTCTAAAAATCTCAGTCTTTCTATATTTCTCTATGAACATTTCCTGATACTAAATACACCTATACAGATGTCACAGGATGCTAATGTAAGGGTCCCATAGCTCATGAGTCATTAATGTAACAAAATGGAAAAGGAGGACATATTTACTGCTACCTCAATTTTTATGAAAAGCTGCAATGTCATCATTTGGTTAAAATTTTCATTCTTTGTCTACACAGTGTCATTCAATGCACTTAAATGCAAATATGAAATGGGTGCTGGTGGTTTACACCTGTAATCCTAGCTACTCAGGAGGTTGAGACCAGAGGATTGTGGTTCAAAGCCAGCCTTGTCAGGAAAGCCCATGAGACACTAATCTTCAATTAACCACCAGAAACCCGGAAGTGGTGCTGTAGCTAAAGTGTTAGTGTGCTCAACTTGAACTGAAGAGCGGTGGTAGAGTGCCCAGGATCAGAATTCAAACCCCACAACCAACAAAAAGGCAAAATATGACTTTAAGTTTCCCCAGAAGGAATGACAAGATCAATAATCTTCCCAAGCAAAAAAATTAATTCCAAAATGATTCAGTGCACCTACATTTGGTGAGTTATGTTATGGAATCTGTGCTGGACATATTCTCTAAAAACAAATCATTTAGGGATACAGGTGGACCCATTACAACAATGAGATGTACAAGTCCTTATGTCAAAAAACGAACTTTACAACTTTGTTGGGGGGGGAGGATGGTATGGGGAGAGAGGGGGAGTATGGGAAGGGCTGGGAAGGGGAAAAAAAGAAGAGGCAACAATGCGTGATAAGAAATGTACACGTTATCTTGCCCATTTAATTGTAACTGCTCTGTAAGGTATTCTCACAATAAAAAAAGAAAAAAATGTCAAATATTAGCTTTACAATAAACATCTAATATTTCTTCTTTGAAGAGAGACGTCTATACAGTTGATGTCGCTTGGCTTTCTTACTATCTTAGTTCGAATCCAACCCTGGCAGGATAGTCTGTCAAACTCTTATCTGTAATTACACAGCAAAAAAAGCCACAAGTAGATTTTTGGTTCAAGCAGTACAGTACTAGCTTTGGGGGCAGGTTAGCAGGAAACAAAACTGTTCAGGGACAGGATCCAGCCTATGAGTTCAAGCCCCATAACCAACACAAAGTAAAAAAACAAGCAAACAAAAAAACCCCAAATATTTCCTTAAAGGAGTACTGGTCTGAGAAGAGGTTCCTTTTGCTGATCATACTCACTGGATGCTTTTTTGAAATCCTTATTGCTATGGAGAATTCCGGACCAAATTAAAGGAAATGATAACTGAGTCCTGAAACAAGAAAATCATCTCAGGGGTGAAAATACCAGCGACAAGAGACTTTAAAACCTCCATGTCTTTGTTTCCTAGCAGTAGAACAGTTTTGGGGGGGTCCAGTCGTGGGCCTGAACTCTGGGCCTGAGCGTTGTCCCTCAGCTCTTCAATTCAAGGTTAGCGCTCTACAACTTGAGCCACAGCACCACTTCTGGCTTAATTTTTGCTTATATAGTGCTGACGAATCAAACCTGGGCCTCATGCATGCAAGGCAAGTGCTCTACCACTAAGGCAACTTACCAGTCCCTGCAGTAGAACATGTTTAAAACAACGTTATTTCTTTTTGTTCTATGCTGGCCTTAAAATGGCACATTATTTCTTTTTGTAATATTCTCAATTAGAAGTTTACAGAAAAGTTATATATGAGTAAAAACACACACGAAAAAGTCGGAGACAGAGTTTCCTTCAAGCCTTGGGATTTTCTTGTACAGTAAAAAGGAAAGCACAAGTTAACTTGAACTTTGTCAATCCTCTATGTTCCATTCCTCTCCTGGGATCAGTTTCCACATCCAGTAGCAGTTACTTCCAGGAACAATCTACAGTGCTGCCTGAGGTATAATGAATGTTTTCTTGCTTCACCGAAATAACACAAGGACACCCTGATCTGAGGTTACACGTGTTTCAGAGACAGCTTAGTAAAGAGAAAATATGAAATTTATATTGCTTTTAAATACATTTTCCATTAGTATATTGAGTTTAAACTTTGTAAGTTCTCTATAAATTAAGGTGAATTTTAAATGGGAAGAAGGTTCTCAGATCATTTTTTTGTGAGTGTATGTGCTGCGCATTATTTCCCAACTGTTCATGAGATAACAGTAAGGAAACAATAGCAATAATAGGAGAAAGAGAAGTTTTGTGTTTAAGTATAAGTGTTCAATGCACTATAGAAGATTCTACAAATAATACCACGTTGAAACAATAAAGCCATGTCCTGTATGTAGATTTGAGAGTGATATAGAGAAAGCATTACACGTACGTGGAACAGGAAGTATGAGGCCACTCCCTTTCTAAATCACGCTTGCTAATCACGCAACTTTGTAGACAGTAGAATGGAAGCATAATTCTCTTTCCAATGCAACTCAGATATAAGAGCATGGGCTTAATTGGAAAAAAAAGTCCATCCTGAGAGAGCAGGGATTATACTAGCCATGAACTGGTGGATAAGATCACATTTATTTTCTTTCCTTTACTTATGTATTTTTTGTTGGTGGTGGTCTTGGCAATTGAACACTGGTCCTGGGAGCTGTCCCTCTGCTTTTCAGCTCAAGGCTAATACTCTATACTTGAGCCACAGTGCCACTTTCAGTTTTCTTGTAGTTAATTGGAAAAAGAGTCTCCGGGACTTTCCTGCCCGGCCTGGCTTTGAACCCTATCTGAAGATCTCACCACCATCCAGCTTAGGATCACACTTCTAACAGTGTACACACAACATATATAATGTGCATGCTTATGTATCTTTATATGAATTCTTAAGTTAAAAATCTAGGCTACAGCTTAGCCTTTACACTCACGAAAATGTTTGTAATTTAAAAGTTGATACTCCTGGAGAAATAAAACCTAAGAATGTAAAGGTGTCGGGGAAGGTCAGTTTGCATCCAGCCTGGGCAGAACAGTCTTTGAGAAACTATAACAAAAGCTGGATTGGAAGAATGGCTCAAGTATTGGAATACCAGTCATGAGCAAGATTGCTGAATAAGATCTTGAGGCTTTTGCATACATACATACAATCATACACATATATACAGAGACACTTATATGTGCACACACAAATACACATATTAAGCAACTCTCAGAATATGTGGAAAAATTTACAAAACAATAGAAAATATGTCCCGAGTAAGACTAGAATCAAATGATAATTTTTAATGTTAGAAAGTCCTCAAGTGAATCTTCTTCAAAAAGTTTAAGAATATTACATAGATAGAGACCAGAGATAGTAATAGAGTCAAGTAATCATTATTAATGTCATCAGGTCCATGGAGGAATGAATCAGAGACTGCTTCAGGTGCATCTGAAAATGTTCAAATCCTGTGTCAAATGTTAGAACATCTTTGAAAAGAGCACAAGAACACTCTGAGCAGTATAGTGGATAATATTACTGGAGAAATTCAGAATTGCTAGTCTGTATCTAGATTAAATAAACCAAGAAACTATGGAGGGGCAATGTGATACAAGGCTAGAATTCTAGCACTCAGACTAAGACAGGAGATTAGATAGTGGAATTACACAGTGATACCTTCCCTGGACCAGGTAGTATAATTTTGTCTTAATAAAACAAACCAAACAAGAAATGAATACAAAATTGTAAGTTTGGGCTAATTTTGTCATTATGTTTTGAGAAGTCATGTTTCCTATTGAAATGCAACTCATATATAATCCTCAGTTGTGTTTGAAATTTTCTCTTCATTCATGAACATTCTTAGATGCAAAATGGCTCATGATTCCCATCCAAAATGTGAAAAAGAAAGTGATCATCATTCTGATAGATTCCAAGGAAAGGAAGAAGGATTACAAAAGCTTAAGCTTGGAAAAATAGCAAAGTTAATCTAATGTAGCACTATGTAGATCTTGCTAAATTAGAGTTTAGATTTAAAATAAATGTTTAGGTTTTGTTTGTAATTTCATATTCTATCAGATACTACAAAATCCTTTTAAGTAGAGGGTTTAATTGACAAATTTACAAATGTTTCTTGCATGCTATTTGCCTAGAATATTCTTTCATGAGAGTTATAATTAGAACTCAGTTAGTAGATAATTCCAAAACTTCATGTATAAAATGATAATGTGAATGATAATGTGAATAATGTAGACAGAGTTGGCAAAAAATGGATGATATTAATTTATAAATTTAGAAAAAGGGCGATTTTTTGAGGCTTTTGTATAACATGGTATGAAGAGAATAATTGTGTGACATCTTCTTTCTTCTACCTGTATGTAAGACAGGAAGCAATTTCCTTAATTACGTGCCTCTGTATACAGTGAGAAAAATGCTAGGTTTGGGATTTGTTTTATTTTCGTTTTTGTTTTATTTGTTTGTCCTAGGGCTTGAACTCGGGGACTGGACACTGTCTCTGAGCCTGTTTATGCTCAAGGCCCGTGCCCTACCACCTCAAACTCAGCTCACTTGTGTCTGGCTTTTCCTAAGAACTTTATTGGAGATAAGAATCTAGAGAACCTTCCGGCCTGGGTGGGCCTTTGCCAATGTCTAGTGCATTGGGGTCCCTGGGTAAGGGTAACGAAATCACCAGGACACTGGGAATGCAGAGTGCAAACAGCAATTGCCACTACATGCTGTGCTTTATTGTTAGTGGTATTTAACGACAAGCAAGCATGATCTTTGCCAAAATTTGGTCAGAAGACATTGACACAAAAATTTCAACAAGTACATTTTTACTTGACCTATGAGACAATATCTTGGTATATTATTATCTAAACTATTTTAGTGCAAGCTCAAACCAGTCAGGAAAATGCTTGACTAGCTGTTCATCTATGATTAAGCAAGAAAAAGAGCTACTTCCTCAGCTCCCAGGAGTCTGTGACATGTGTTTTGAGATATGGAGAGAGAACATTTTCCCTCTCTAGCCCGGCATGCCAAGAGCTTTCCTAATACTCAAACTCGGTCTTCAGATAATCCTGAGGCCGGAGCCTGCATCATTCTGCCCCTTCAACCTAGACCCTGAGTCTTCACAGGCTTTTAACTGTAATCTTACAATCTTAGCATCCTTATTATCTATGATATTTAAAAAGTATAAATATAAATAATATTTCCAAGAATACCAGTGGAGGAAAAATGATGCAACCCAGTTTATAGTGGTGTTCTTTCCAGAACACGGAGGGCATCACATTAGCAGAGGTGCAGTGTATTTTCACAATGGAGATAAGCTATTCTTGATGTGAATTAAGGGAATTTTGAGGTGCACCCTACAAGTTGGAAACTGGTGGTCTAGGATGACTTTATGGCATAAATCTTGTGATTGATGGTCAAGAAATAATAGCTTAATCTGACAAACAACTGCTTACTCTTGAAGAATTAATTATAACATGCTTCATAGTTTTATCCTTTATCAGAATGTGGCTCTTTTTCTGTTCACTTCTCAGTCTGTAACACCCCATTGGAAAATGCACCTATTGCAGAATTACATAACATGCAAACAGGTATATTTTGAATCTCTCAGGAATGGAATGTTCAGAATTTGAAAATGAGTAGTTATTAGTCATAGGAATTTTGAAGAACACATACATTCTGTCCTCTTAACAACTTATTAACTTTTAAAAGTTATGGGTTTCCATAGAATTAAACTGTTTTCTCTTTTAGTATAAGAAAGTACTAAATTTATTCTATTTTCAAAATATTGGCAAGTATATTGTGAAAAAATTTTCTAGTTGGATATCATTCAAGTTGATGACCCTCTGATAAAGAAGAGGTAATTAATTCAAATTAGATGCTAAATAATACTGATTTTTAAAAAGTTACTACATAAAGAATAATATTTACTATACCAAAACAGTGAAATTTTATTTCATCAGCTTATTTTTTAAATTTAATTTTAATGTGAAAGTGATGTGCACTGGGGTTATAGCCATTGGAAGGTACTGAATACATAACTTTTCAAACTTGTTATCCCCTCTCTCATTTTTCTCACAGTTTTTCCTTCATCACAATACCCCTCAGACGTTGTAATGTACATTTCCAACTTATTGTCTTGTGAGAATTGCTATTGCATTGGTTTGCTCTTTGTCCTTTGCCTCACCGTTTTTTTTGTACCTGTTCCCTTAACTAATTAAGGTAAATGTATACAAAATACACAGGGTACCAAAATCAAACACAGCAGAGGATAAACCTTAGGGGAAAATCTCAAAGAAAATAGAAATCACATAGTTCATCAAAACAACAACTGCAAATAAATATTTCTTTTTCCATATCTTGGAGTTCATTTTGCTCAGCATCAGCTTATATGGTCATATATATGCATAACAAAGGCACTGGAAAATAGTAGTTTCATGGATACTATATCATGAAAACAACATGTTAACTCTTTTTGTTGGTAAGGGCGGGATTATGATTGGTGAATTCACGATTCTGATAAAGGAATTTCAAAAGAGCTTTAAAATTTATGACAGGTAAATTTTAATTGTTCAAACTTTTTAACAACTTAGCCTATTAAGAACATTTAAAATTGTCTGGGAAAATAGGCTTTCATGCAAAGAAATCCGTGTAGACTTAGTTGAGAGGGAGCAATGTGGGTGAATATGGCTCATTTTCACAGTAAACAAACAAGCCTCACAAACCTTGCTGTAAATCCTGTAGGTTCTCTTGAGAATTGTCCTTACCCAGGAAATATACTCTCACTGTGTGAAACAAGGTTGCAGTGGAATTTAAATTCAAAGTTCTTTTTAAAAAAGACATCAAAATTTGTGAATTGACATTTAATTACTAAACAGTAATTCTCTGAAAAAGAAGGGAAGATGTAATTCAAAATCACTTACTTTAATAAAAGTATGAGAAAAGAGTAGTGAAGGTAGTGAAGAAAGGTGAGAGAACCCATACAGGACTGTTTTCTCTCCAGTGGTGTAATGGGATCTTGACCTTGTTTCTTCCATTCTATCTTCACAAGCTATAAAGTGTAGCTCGGGACTGGAGTAACCAGTTTAGATAAAGAATACTCAAAGTGTGGGGGCTGGGAAAGTGGCTCAGGGGTAGAGCGCTTGCCTTGCATGCCTGAGGCCCTGGGTTCGATTCCTCAGCATCACATAAGCAAAAAGAAAAAAGCCGGAAGTGGAGCTGTGGTTCAAGTGGTAGATCGCTAGCCTTGAGCTGAAGAGCTGAGGGACAGCGTCCAGGCCCAGAGTTCAGGCCCCACGACCGGACCCCCCCAAAAAAAGAGAATACTCACAGAAGAAAATATTTGCAGTCGATGTAGGTGATTTATAACCTTTGACAATCTATTCAAATCTGTTCAAGATTCTCCCCTACCCCAAACTGCCCTCTTTGGACAGCTTTGTTTGTTTTCCCATGACTGCCCTTCATTAACTGATTAAAATTTTGTGAGCTCATATACATACTCTCTAAGCATTGCTGTTTGGTTGTGATTTTTGTGTGTTTTTGTTTGTAGTTGTGTTTTTAACTGAATTTCAAAAGGTTGTGCATTTGTGTTACAATTAAATATGTCCACCTAATTGTCCAATGCTCCTGGATCAGAGTCACTCCTTCTATCATTCTCAACCAACCCTTTCTCCAAGATTTATTGCAGATTTAGGACTTCCTTTATTACATGTGTACATTGAGTATTCTAGCTGTACTTGCCCCTTGTTCCATTTTTCATTCATTTTATGTCTTTACTATTATTCCTTTCTGGTTTCAACTTCCTGATAGTCGTTCTGTTAAACTGTCTGTTAATACATTCCAAGAAGTTTCAATCCCACATACATTTGAAATGATGTCAGCTTATATTTCCATAATTCATTCATCTGCAATAACAATTTGCAAGACTGGAGACGTGAAGCACCAAGACATGATTTTATTCTCATCGTTTTGGAAGATTAATCTTTAGTCAACAAGAAAGTTTAAACATCACTTAGAATTTATAGCTAACTACCAGTTTTTATAAATGGCTTTGTACAATGGTGTGTGATTATTTTATTTTACATGGGATGATATTTTCTACTACCTATAAATTTTGGAAAAAGAAGAAAAATAAATTTACTACTGTAGAGGAATATGATAACAATAGAAGACAGATTTTATGTTTGTCACATCTCTGATCAGTACTCATATTCAAGACTTAAAGTCATATTTCTTACTATGTTAGACAGATAGGGAAAATATATGATAAGGCAACACATGATAAGGCAACTATTAGTGACTTTTTAAAATGTACCTTCTTATATGATGAAATTTACTTTATTAGCTAATATTTGGGTTTGAATTATGGGAGGCTGATGTATTTAACACATTTCTGGAAGGCACCTACTGAACAACGCAAATGGTGCGAGATACTATTTCTACACTTTAATGAATGGTTGAACTTATTTGTCATTAGTGCTGGGTAAACAAATCAACTCTATTGTAACTTGATTCCTACACTTGAAAAACTTAATGTCACTATCATCTACTTGTCAAGTGTTATTTTGGTGAATATGATTATAAAAAGTTTATTTGAAAAGGAATATACTTTCAAGAGATTAAATGTATGTTATCATTGGTTTGAGAATGACAACATTTTTAGACTACAGAACCAAGTTTTACTGAAGTACCAGTGTTTTGAAGTACTAAGGGTCTTCTCAATTAATGGTTTTCGAAATTATATTTGAACTCCAAGTCAAGATTTCCTAGCCTTGGTAGAACAATTATGGATCTAACATTCAGGAATTATTTTTCGGCCTACTTATGCTGGACTGAAATCTTCCATTCATCATTAGGAGAGGGGTATTAAAAATAATCTTGTGAAATTTGTGATTTTGTTTACTCATATGGGCTGGTCATCTGTAAATTGAAAGTTTGAACTACAGTACTTTCTGTCATATTTTGTGATCTCATCTTTCATTTTAAGTTGCCTTTCATTTCACAATTGTTTACTGCTAATTCCTGCAAGGAATTGGGCACTGAAATATTATAGGAAATGAGAAAATGAGATGGGTCTTCAATTACTTTCTCTTAGCATGTTGCATGGGCCAAGGTGAGAAGTCTTGCCCATGTTATCTGATGATGCAGGTAACTGGGACCTGATATCCTCATACCCATGGGTACTGCAGAAGAATAATAGCTTTTAGGCATCATATCAGCAAAAATTTGGGTATAATCAGTAAGAACGCTTCAGAAATATGGAAAAAAAACACTTTGGGACTAGCGAGTTAACACAAGAAACACATCAGCAGTGTAAAATCTCTTCTAGATTAGAGGAAAACAATACTGCTTTTTTTTTTACTATGTGAATTCAGAAGACCAAGAACACTTAGAAGGTATCACAAGTTTATACCGAAGACATTGCATTGATACTTTTTATATTCTAATATATATTCTAAACCTAATTATTTATGTTCCAATCTATTTATGGGAATAATTTTAAATTTATTTGTCAAATTACCAATGAATTCTAGTAAGATTCACTGTGTGAAATTTAAGATCAGCACATATAAATATAAAATATATATGTATATATAATACAAGAAATTGTTATGCAATGTTCCGTTGTGGTTAGGGCATCAAAGGCAACTCTGTTTTAAAGTATTATTCCATTATCTCTACCTCAGTTTTTGGTAGAGTTAGACCTAAAACTTTACCATTTGTAAATTTACAGCCTGGAGGCAAGAGGAAACACTTTGTTTAAAACATTACCAATTTAAGGCCTAATATCGAGGAAAAACATATGGACTTCTCCAGGAGTTTTGGAAATATTTGGTGATAGAAAGTCAGTAGTGCAAGTTCCTGCCTGGTTGGATGGTAGACAGGCCAGGATATTAGGTAAACATGAATATGAACATTTTTTTACATTCTTGGCTTTAGCTAGTTTTGAAATGATAGGAATAATAAACAATTATATTTTGATAAAATACCTTCTATTCTGAAGAATTAAGTCTGAAGTGTTCATATCTCTATGAACCCTTGTAACTAAGATTAGTTTTGTTCCAGTAAGACAATCTATGCTGTCAGGTAAGATATTCTGGTTGGTCTGTTCCTACATGGAAGAAGGGTGAAGGGACAGAAAGACATTTGTACCACTGAGACCTCATTTAGAAAATTTTAAGCTGCAGAAGTTTAGAAGTAGCTCTTAAGCAAGGCTTACTTTGAATCCATTAGCTCCACAAAGCTAACTCAGTTGATAAATAAGTACTTGAAAAGCCATTACCTTTGAACTTAGCTATAAAGGCTTCAAAATATGATCAAATTTAAAATGAAAACGACAAAATAGTCATTGACAAAAAATTGCAAATATGAGCAATCGACCAAACAATATAAGTTTCTTCCACTATACATAGAAATTTAGAGAAATAAGATCAATAGCATTTTTAGTAACAATAAAGGTTCCTTGTTACAAATAGGCAACCAAGGATATATGCCTGTATAAAGATTACATCGTTAACTACTTAAATTTAGAGGATACTCCATGCTTCAGCAGCAAGTCTACACAAATTACAACAATACAGACATTAACATGGCACTTGCACAAGGATGGCATGAAAATATGTGAATTATTCCATATTTTTCATTCTTCAAATGCAATGAAAAACAGTTATTAAAAAGTTGATTACAAAAATACAAGTGTAACAAAACCTGTAATTCATAGAATTAAAGGTTAGTTTGACATCAGTGTATTAAACTTTCACCTTCGAAAGGCCCTTACATAGCATAACCTTTACAATACTTGAAATTAGATAACATTATCTTTTTATCCCAAAGAAATAAAATAATATAAAGACTTAGGAAAAAGGAATCTTAAACTTTTCCTATATGGAAAGTAATCTGAAAGGACACATTTATTAATGAACCTATATATTATAAAACAATGTAGACTTCAAAGTATTATATCTAGAAGACAATGAAATAGATTATGGACTTTATACAAACATAGATACTTTTTTCAGACAATCACCAGGAATATCTTTAATTTCTATACTATTCTTTTCAACAGATAAGATAAAATTAAAAAAATCACAAACTCTGCAGAAATCATTATAGATGCATACAAACAACTCTTGAATACATTTTGTCATCAAAGTCAGGCAATTCACGTGGAAGAATAACATGGAATCCATAAACTTTTAAATTAAGATCTTGCTGTTATTTTGTATTATGAAAATATTTTGTAGGGACAGAAAGGATGGACTGGCACTTTTGAAATTTAAGAAACTTAACCAAACCATGACTACATAGGAGAACAATTTGTACAGCCTTCCACAACTTCAAAGAGTTAGTGATACATACTTATGCTTTTGGCAATATCAAATGCAGTTTCTTCCAAGTTGTTCTTCAGTCCGGTTTGAAATCATGTTTAAACAGAAGGAGATACAGCGTATCTTTGCTATTTCTATCCCAAGAAACAATATTTAAGGAGGTCAAGAGGCCTTTAGTTTGGGGATTGGTATCTGCATCGTGATGAAGTAAGAAAGAATCCATTCTGGTATTATTCCACATGTACGCACTGTGCAGGGGTGCCAAGCCATTCAGAATTCTTGCATGAATATCTGCCTTGAGCTACCAACTCATGGACAATGTCAAAATGTCCACTCTAGGATTCCCGATGAAGAGGGGTATACTTACCTCATTTCTAGTATACATATGAGTGGCCTTTTTGGAAAGTAGTCTCAGCACTATAGTAAGCCGATTAATTTCAGCATCTCAAAGAAGAAATTTGCATGGATTCTTCTCCATTATTTTCTTGCAATTGATACCTTCCTCACGTTTTCATCTTGTTCCTTGTCTTCATCAGAATTGCCTAACCAGAGACTTTGAGTACCAGTGGGAATGAGGTGTCCATGTATTTCCCCAATAGTTCACGTAGGTTGAAATGGTCAGAAAAATCCGGTGAATTTTCTGCATGTTTTTTCACCATGATTTATTTTCTCTTTTTCCATTTTTACTATTTTAAATTATGGTAAGTGGGGAGTACTGAATTGATAGAGAGCAGAGGAAAGATTTTCCTCCGTATTAAAATGCAGACTGAAAATGAGGGACAGTGGTGTCTTCATATGCAGCTTATTCTAGGAAGGAGAAAATAGGAAACAAAGCCTACTATGTAAATGATTTGGGAAATACAAAGATATAGTGTAAGAGAAATTACTATTCAATATATGAGCTGTAAGAGCTTTCTAATAGATCCATTATTTATTGGTAACCAACATTAGAAAAAAATGTATAATGCAGTAGTAAAATAGAAGTCCTTTGTATGACTACCTAAATTCTTGTTTTTTCTTTAAACACTTGTTTCCATCTAAAAAAATTAGGCCTGGGCTGGGAAGGTGGGTCAGTGGTAGAGCGCTTGCCTTGCATGCCAGAGGCCCTGGGTTCGATTCCTCAGCACCACATAAGCAAAAAGAAAAAAGCCGGAAGTGGCGCTGTGGCTCAAGTGGTAGAGCGCTAGCCTTGAGCTGAAGAGCTGAGGGACAATGCTCAGGCCAGAGTTCAGGCCCCACGACCAGACCAAAAAAAAAAAAAAAAAAAGTAGGCCTATCTATTCTCTTCAGGTGATTTTGATGATTGAAGATGCTTAATGAGAAGTCAAAATATATTAGTAGTCCATTGATATCAATTAAATTTCATTGTTTCTTCTTGGAGAATATAATGATCAAAGCAATAGTTCAGAATCAGCAATCAATAGTTCAGCATCATGCTTCCAGTGCAAGTGGATCTCCAGTAAGTAATCCTGTGTACCATTTTCCACAAAGTTTTGTCACAGATACAATCTGCCTGCCTTCTCTAGCTGCTTTCCTAGCCTGGACCTTTTCTTTCATTGTGCAGGAAAAGTGTGATTCAACCGATTTCAGTCAGATCTGTTCCAAGAATTATCAAGGATTTAGATTCTTTTTTAAAAAAACTAGTTGTGGGGCCTGAACTCTGGGCTTGGGCACAGTCCTTGAGCTCTTCAAATCAAGGCAAGTGCTCTACCACTTGAGCCACAGAACAACTTCTGTGGTTCTGTTTATGTGTGCTGATTTGTTAAATGGTAGAGCAGAAAGTGAAATAAATAATGCAACCAAAAGTATAAAAGCAAAATAAATTAGGATAATTATGGAGCAAACATATTGTCTCTGAGAATCATGAGAGAGAGAGAGAGAGAGAGAGAGAGAGAGAGAGAGAGAGATGTGCAATCACCTAGCTAGCCAAAAAATCCATGCTTCTGATCCATTTACAAAGCAAACAATTTTATTTTTTATTTGTTAAAGGAGATGGAAATAGAATTTATACATTAACTGGAAATTAGTAAATACATTTTTAGTAGCCTACATAAAGAGATATAGCTCTGACCAAATTACAAACAAGAATCTTAATCCTTGGGCTGGGAAAGTGGCTCAGTGGTAGAGTGCTTTTCTTGCTGCTTACTACAGTGCGGAGACTAATTTCCAAAAAGGACACTCCTATGAATACTAGGGATGAGGATGAGTATACCCCTCTTCATCGGGAAGCCTAGAGTGGACACTTAGACATTGTCCATGAGTTGGTAGCTCAAGGCAGATATTCATGCAATTACTGTGAATGTCTGGACATCCCTGCACAGTGCTTACATGTGAAACATTGCAACAGTACAGACACACACACACACACACACACACACACACACACACACACACACACAAACACACACACACATCATCATCATCATCATCAGATTTCTTCTTAAGTATTTTTTTTTTTTTGTCGGTCGTGGGGCTTGAACTCTGTGCCTGGGCGCTGTCCCTCAGCTCTTCAGCTCAAGGCAAGCGCTCTACCACTTGAGCTACAGCGCCACTTCCGGTTTTCGGGTGGTTTATTGGAGATAGGAGTCTCATGGTCTCTCCTGCCCGGGCTGGCTTTGAACCGCGATCCTCAGATCTCAGCCTCCTGAGTAGCTAGGATTACAGGCGTGAGCCACCAGCTCCCGGCTTCTTAAGTATTTTTTGTGTATGGTCTTAAGAAGAAATTTACATTACTAACTTGAATTTCTGACAGAACAATATAATCACTATACATCTTGCTTCTATACTCTCAATATTAAATTGCTATCTAAGTATGTGCAATAGATAATTATAGGAAAAAGTAGGAGCCACACTGGTGGCTCATGTCTTTATTCCTAGCTAATCAGAAAGACAAAATCTGATGATTGTGGTTTGAAACCAGAGCAAGAAAAAAAGTCCATTAGATTCTGGTTTGAAAGTAACCAGCAAAAGCTAGAAATGGAGCTGTGGTACAAGCAATAAAATGCTAGACTTGAGAAAACTAAAACAAAATCATAACAAATTCTGGGACAGAGCTAGGCCCTGAGTTCAAGTTTTAGTATTAGTATTTAACTAATGAAGGAATGAATTAGTTAAAGAATTACCTAAAATAAATTAAGTGGTCACAAGTGGAGGGGCAGATGAAATGTAACTACCATGGTGACTGAATTATGTATTATTTTGTAATAAGGCAAATTATCATTTGTCCTAATCACTAATATTTTATTTGAACTTTTTTGTACAATAAACCCTGAATTTGGCATGCATGTATATGTGTGTGAACGTGTGTCTGTGTTTGTGTGTGTGTGTGTGTGCTGTTGCAATGTTGCTTGCCAATATGAACAGGGTGAGGCTGAAAAGAACTGTGTTGCAATGTTGTTTTATTTATCAGTGTTCTGTCCTGTCATTTCAGTGGAACCACCCTTCTGTACATTTTATTTGTTAATAACATCATCATAATCAAAGCATTTACAACATAAGTTAGATAAAAGCGATCATTTTCAGTTCTTAATATATGTTAGGTAAAAAGATACACACATAATCAGGTAGTAATTTATTGCTGTAAGATGACTGTCAGTACAAAATATGTATTTGAAATCTTAAATTGGTTATATTTTTAAGAAATATTCATGGAGTGATTTTGACCGACTTGAAGAAATAGGTATTGCTCTCTGGTTTTTTCTGTGAAACTCAAGGTGGATAAACACTTTCCAAATTTCTGTTGAAAATAACTTTCTTTGTAATATCATATCTATTCACACTATGATAATAAACCCCGTATTTTTAAGGTTTGAATATCGCATCATATTGACTGAAAATCAGTATTGTGGCTATGCTTGTTAGATATATATTTTAAAAAAAAAACAAAAACACGTGTCATCTCCAGATTGTGGATGCATTTGAAGTTGTTTTGTACATACAAATACAAATGTTCCTTCATTAATAGTTCTTTTGTGGGAGTAACGATCACAACTTCAACAAATAAGCCTTTTCAAATATCTTTTCCAATATAAATAACATCCCAGAACGAGTCTTGCAATTTTGAAAACCATTTAAATATTTTAGTAATATTTTAGTTCATTAACTATACAGCTAAAGATATTTCTGAAATAAATATTGTTAAGATCTGAAAATGTAAGTGTGTATATAGGCTCTTTTATGGATCATTTTATGAAAAGCCAGTTTTTATGAAACTAAAAGAAATAGAATAAAAGAATGTAAGTGAATTGGGTAACCTAATTATTAGTATAATTTTGCTTTCTATTAGCACAGTCCTTTGAATGTAGATGACGCAGTTAAATTATTTTTGTGTCACTGTGCTTCACTTATTTTTAGAATCTTCGTAGTTATAAGAGTGAATTTGTAGTATAAATAAATGTCTTTTAATATGGTTAGGATTAATCTTGTGTTTTGTGTTCTACTACCATGAAAATGAGTTATTTTCAAGTGTTAATAGTTTATAATTGAATCTTCAGTATCATAAGAAATTTTGAAAAACATTGGTAGTATTGATGTCTTTATTTTGAGGGGGAGGGGTACGGTAGTTGGGCCTGAACTCTGGGCACTATCCCTCAGCTCTTAAGCCCCACTCTAGCGCTCTACCACTTGAGCCACAGCGTCACTTCCACTTTTTTCTTTATACTTGTGTGCTGCTAAGGAATCGAACCCAGGGCTTCATGCATCCAAGGCAAGCACTCTACCACTAAGCCACCTTCCCATCCCTTCATGTCTTTTTAAACCAATAGTATTCACAAGTTGGAGAGTCTTTAATTCATACTTAGGTCTTGGTGTCTATGATTTTTTATCCTCTCATTCCTAACATTAATGATAGGTCAGAGTGCATTTTTGAGTATAGGAAAGGTAAAATATTTATCTGGGGTCAAAGGTGATTTTTATATCAGTCTTGCTTTAATAGCATTTTGAAGTAGTACCTTTCTCTCAAAATGTTGGGTATAAAAAGCAATCAAAATACTTGAATGGTAAACAACTTAGTTGAGCTACAAAGTGGAAATGATTTGTCCATAAGACCTGCAGAATGTTTCCATCAGGAATTGGGGAGGTCATTCTTTCAGTAAGACAGTGTTAAACAGAAATAGGGTCCCCAGGCAGTGCAGTGATGAGTGAAGGGATAAAATATGATTTCTACTATTTTGAGCTAGAAATCAAGAATATTATACTTGAGCAGTTCCTTTCACCAGGGAGGTATGCATTGATTATGAACTTCGAGTTTTCATATTACAGTTCCCTATTTTCTAACAAAGATAAAGTGAAATATTGTGAAAGTGAAAACAATAATTCGGGAAATTTTCCTATAATTTGTAGACTAAGTGCTGGTATTTTAGTCATAAAATAGAATGAGGTTAATTGATACAGTCAGAGATGATCGTCAGGCTAACACTTACCATGTGTGCAATGTTGTAGTAGTAATTCCAACTCTGAAGACTTCAATATCATCATCTGAGAGATAAAAATGTAAGGAGTTCCACTTTATAGAATTATTGTGAGGATTCAATTATATACCATAGGTAAAGTACTTGGAAAAACAATCAATTAGCATTTGGCAAATTCTACCTCTTATTTTATCATGTGATGAATTCTAACATTTTTACTGTGATTTTATATGTGCAATGTGATGTATTGATATTCATTGCATTGATCACTTTTCTGTCACTATGAGGAAAATACCCGTAAAGAATATTTCTGAGGAGGAAACTATTATATTGACTCATGGATTAAGAGAACACAGTTTAAGATCAAATATCTCCATTGTTTTTAATCATATTTTTATTATCTTAACTAGGTGTATACGGGAATTTCCATTCAATAAATGAATTTTTAACTATAGCGGATCTTTATATAACTTTTCCCTACCCTTCCAAACCTCACCCCACTTTAATTTTTTTCTAATTTCATATTATTTGCATTAAATATTATGTCTTCACTTTTTTCCTCCATAACTCTCTTTATTCCTTCCCTTTGACTTCCCCTCACATCTTCCAAGTGATAGTTTCCTGGTATTCATTTTGTTAGATTAAAAGTTCAATTTTATAAGAAATTACACCTTTTAAATACTGCTCTGAAAAATGAAAACTTTGGTTAATACTGATGTCTAACTTGCATAAAATTCTGGCTTCCAAATATGCGACAGAACATGAGTCCTTTGTGTGTCTGCCTCTCACTTCATTTACTTAACATATTTTTAGATCTATCACTTTCTTTGTAAATAATGTAACAGTGCTCATAATGGATAGGTGCAATCCAATTGTGTATATATGACACACTTTCTCCAACCATCCCTTCGCCAAAGGGCATCTTGGCTATTTCCATAACTTGGCTGTGGTGAATAGTGCAGTAATGAACAAGGTTGTGAAAGTGATTTTACTGTAACCTTTTGGAAGAATTCATCACTATCTTTCTGAGAGCCATCCTCTAGCCAGTTTTCTAGAATAAGCACATCTTCCTTTTATCTCCATCACAACGTATTGCAAGTCCTCAAAAACACACTCTCCCATACATGTCTCAATAAGCTAAAAACCACACTATGCCCATATTCTTTCAATATATTTTTAATACTTACATAAATTTAGTGAGAACCTTCTAAGTATTTTCCTAATGTGGGAATGAGAGACATAACAAGAGAGGAAAAGTAAGAAATATACATTTTAATTAGCTATTATCATATTTAAAATCTTTTTCAGCTCTAACTCATAGCCTCACTTTTTATTATTTTAATCTTTATTTGATTACTTCATCTATCCCCTAAATTATAACAGGTGAGTTATATACAGACAAAAAATTTTGGTTTGATTTTGACACTCATGTGTGAGGATGTACAATATGGGCTAATAGATGGATTGGAATTAATAGCAATTATCCATTTTGTTAAAGTAGAGATGGTTTTTTTCCAAACTGATTCATATTTCATTCAACAAAAAGAAACTTGTAACAATTCCCTTTGTTTTGCTCCTCATTAACTTTTGTTTCCATATTATATTATAATGAAGGATGATTTCATATATGTTCTGTAGATTCAAATATATGTTAAACTATTTCTACCCATATGTATTGATATATACATACATACATATATTACACAGGTTACAATGATAATTTATAACTTCTGTAACTATACAATTTACTAAATTATTAAAAACCTCGATGGTTCATGCCTGGAATCCTGGTTACTCGGGAGGCTGAGATCTGATGAGCATGGTTTGAAGCCATCCTGGGCAGGAAAGTCCATGAGCCTCTTATCTCCAAACAACCAACAGAAAATAAGAATAGGAACTGTGGCTCAAAGTAATAGAGTGGTAGCCTTGAGAGAAAAAGCTCAGGGACATCACCCAGGCTCTTAGTTCAAGAACTACAATCTACCCCAAAAAATCTATTTAATTTACATCTGTGTAAGTAGAGTATTTCCATCACCGAAATGCACATCCATACTCATTTGCAAGGTAACTCTGCTTTGGCTGAAGTACCACTAAACATTATCACTAAAGTAGCATAGGAAAGTGGGTTCATTCTATCTCTCTAATGGATTTTTCTCCACTAAAATACTCAAGTGTTACAATTATTCCAATTATTTACAATCATAACTTTTTTCTTTAATATCCCTGATATTACAGTTTGAATTCAGTGTCGTGCCCCCAAAATGGGTGTGCTTACCACTTTGTCATGTGCCAGCCCTAAATTAACCTGATAATTTTTCAGATAGAAACTGGCTTCCTACTTGTGTATGATCTTGGCCTCAGTCCACTTTATGTTATTCTTCCTGGAATTTAGAATAACAAGTGCATGGTATTCTGTACAGTTTTTTCTGTCTAGTCTGGGCTTTAACCACTGTTCTCACATCAGTGCACTCCCATGAAGTCAGGATTTTCATAAGCTTTTCATAGCTGATTTTTAAAAAATCTTTGCATTTCCTGCAGGTTCTTGAGTACTGAATTAATTTGTGTTTTCTTATCTTGTTTTGTTTCATTTGAATGTATGTGTTGAGTTGTTCCTCACTTTTCATTTTGTTTCTTTCCCTGATGTTCTTACCTAAAGTGCTGAGAAACCAATTCTTTTTTCTCAAGATAGTCAGGGTGAACATTATTTATTCCAAAGCAATTTCAGTAACATTTAAACACCGTCATATCTATGAATGGTATAAAAATGCTAAACGTTGAGAAGGGTGTTTTTACTTTCACGGTAGTCTTTGTCATACACAGATCATGAAATATATAAAGATAATATAACTACAGATGCATGCCAGGAGGAGAAAAACCTATTATTAATTGTTTGACAGAGGCTTCACTTCTAGTGAAAGAAATATATTGCTTGATGCAGGATTTCACAAAATCATATTGCTAGGAAGAACCTAAGCAATCATCTAATACTATAAAATTGAGTGTGAGGAATTGACTTCCTGAATAATTTACTTTTGGATCAAATAAAAGCAGGCTTCCAAAAAGAGTGTAGATTTTAGAGAAACATGATGAATTTTATGTAAATATGTCCTTAGCTGATTTTTTTAATTTGTGAGCCAGTACAGGGAAATAAAGTACAGCAAAGGTAAAAAAATAAAGAACTTCACATTGAAATACTCATTTGTGCGTGCGTGTGTGTGTGTGTGTGTGTGTGTGTGTGTGTGTGTGTGTGTGTTCATGCGCATGCGAGTATGCAAACGCACACGTGCATGTGCTCATGCATGCAGTCATCATTCTTGAGGCTTGATAGTGCCTGGGAATTATTCCTCAGATTCTGTGCCCAAGGATAGTGGTCTACCACTTCAGCCACTTCTTTTTTTTTTCTTTTTTTAGATAATCGCTTGTATTTTCATGATTGGACTGGCTTTGAACAGTGGTCATGACATTTCAGAATCCCGAGTAGCTATTTAAGCTTATTCATCCTCTGAGTACCTAGTTAAAATTCTGACTGTCCTGTATGCTTCACTGCTCTTTTATTCATTTCCTGAGATAATCACAAGCCTAAGTCATATATATGTCTAATTTCTTTATACTGTTACTGCTTGGCACCAGGGCCTCCTATCTGTACTCTTAAATACTTCGGAGGCTTGAGAACAGAACCCAGGCCAAAAGGTTAGTGAAATTCCTTCTCAATCTATAGCTTGGTGCATTGGATCATTTCCACCATTCTTCACTATCTAGTTACTACGATTAGATGGATTGGGGATCCAGGCCAGTGAAGGTAGCAGTCTGGACAAGTTGGTGTTCATCTCGGATGCCATTGATGATGAGAAGGCTAAAAGGACAGATCAGGTGCATGTTCTTGTGGAAAGGAAACCCCTCTCCTAAAATTAACCACTGATATGACGCCTGCCTAGCAAGAAAACTTTACCCGAAGTTGAAATACCCACAAGTTCCCACAACCAAAATAAGTATATACATGAACATTCAAAAACTTAATACAATCTGTTCTTTGCTCTAATATCAGCTTCATCTGATTATCATATGATGTGACAGAACAGTTCCTTCATTAATCTTATGATAATTTAAAAAGACCTAAAAAATTCTTTCTCACTTATTAAGTGCAAATTAATGGCAAATTGCATCATTTCTTACATATTTGACTACCACTATAAATTCATCTTATGATTATTATTAATAGTAATATATTCTGATTTATTACTTTACTTTGTAACAGTTTTTAAAATTTTGCTTTTCTGTTGAAGTTGAAGTATTTAAATAGTATCATCAAAGTATATTCCTTGGGTATTTAGGGCAGGTTTTTACAAAGTTTCTAACCAATGGACTCTAAGAATTCTTAATTGGTATATCACTAGGTTTATTTTTCATTTCAATTTAATATTATTTTAATGGTAATGTACACAGGGGTTACAGTTATATAAATAAGGTAAAGTAATGAGTACATTTCATAGGGAAGGAACATTGCTATCTCTTCCATCGATTTTTTAGTTCACTCAAAAGAAGGAATACTGATGCTTTTGCTATTGCTATTGATCCATGGGTACTTTTGCTTTCTTTGTTAATGCATTTTTATTATAAAATCGATATACAGAGGGTTTAAACTTAATTAAGTCAACTAAAGAGTACACTTCATTTTATTTTCTAAATTTCAAATTTTTGGCTTACATAATTTCTTTTGTTTCTTTATGCTAATTCATTTTTTTCAGAGTTGTAGGATTAGTTAATTTATTTTTGCATGATTTTACACATGTAAATTATTCAAAAATTATTTTCCTTTTATAATATTTAACATGTGACTATTTAAAAATTGTTTTCTTAATTTGTATATGGCTATGATTTTAAATAAATTTATTTTCTTATAGTTATAAACATATTTGTCCAGGTAACAAATCCTTACTGTATTTTCAAGAAGCACATACTTTATTAAGAAAGGCTTCATTACTTGGCCGCTTTTTGGAAATATTTTTTCTTGAATTAAAAAAAAAATTTTGAGCTCGGCATTGTGATTTGTGGCATCCATTTTCCAGCTATGGTGGGAAGTGTAAATAGGGTTTGAAATTCGAGAGATACTGAGAAACTCTGTGACCTTATTATAAAACTATTCAGAATGAAATGATTAGAGATATAGCCATCGCTAATGTTATATAGGGCATCTCGCTATCATATTCTAAATCTTGAGTTAAAACACCAGTAACATCACTCATTTGTCAAAATAAAAGGACACATGTTTCAAAATGTTTATTATTTAACCTTATTTCAAAGATTCTCATGTCTTCTATTAATTTTCAATTTACTTAATCTATTAAAATCCAAGTATATTGTGATTATTTTATTTATACTAAACTTTAAAATTGTACAAGCAATATTAAGATTTCATATATTAACATACTTTTACTATTTGTGATAATTTCCACCTTTTAATATGATAATATCAATATTCCAAATGTGGGTATGTGGTGTGTATGTGTGTGTTTATGTGGTTTTTGTGTGTGTGTTCTTTGTGTGTACTTTGTAATGTTTGGGAGATCACACCATTGCTTCACACATGCTAGGCCAATGTTTTACCACTGGGCTATACTGCCTAGTTATAATCCAAATAGTGATTTAAATCATGACTTTGAAACTTTCATTCCTAGTATGTTTTTTCAAAATTATATATGATAAAATGTGATCCATATTCTATCCACGCTAGCAACTTTTATTGTTATTTAGAATATTCCCACTGCCTTTCCACTTCCAAACTCTTGTGTTTGTTATTGATAAAGGTTTTACTTTGCTTCTTTTCTCTCTTCATTGTTTTTCCCTTTAGAGTTTAGCTATTCTTTCTCTTATTTCTTTGGGAATTTATTATCATATTCCTATTAAATTTCCTTACATTGTAATAGGTATATATAGTGCTTTATTTTCTACTTTATTTTTTCCCATTTTTCACTGACTTTTGGTCCAAACTATTAGATGGATTAAAAAGAAACTTGACTCAGGACACTTTACTTTTCTCTTTCTCTTCTCTGAAGTCTTTCTATTTTTTGAAACACAATAGCAATGACATATAGCTCCTATGTGGTCCATCATTCTTTCCCCTCTCACTCTCCTCTGTTGTACAGCTGAAGTTGTTATCATTCAGATACAGCATTATCTAAATCTTAACTCATTCCTGAACTAATTTTAGTTGTTTCCAGTATTTTCTAAAGACATTTCTGTATGTATAATATCTGGGGTCTTGTGTTTTTCCAAGGTACAAAATATGAGTGACTATCAAACATCTAGATATCTCTGTAGAATATTGGTCCACCTGCTCAATAAACTCGTATGTAAATTCAAGGAATACAGGTCAGTCAGAACAATCTTGTAAAATGGTGTAGCTTCAGCCTTAATACTAGCTTTGAATCTTATTACCATGTTTAGTAGTGAAGATAAAATAGTTCAACTATAAGAGCAGATACATAGAGGAATGTAACAGATTCGTCAAAATAAATTCTTAGTTTTATGATCAATAGATTTTGAAAACTATCCTATGACTTTATGAAATCGAACCCAGGGCCTCATCCATGCAAGGCAAGCGCTCTACCACTAAGCCACCTTCCCAGCCCCCAAAAAGTACTTTCCTGTCTCGGCTAGTGTCGAACACAATTCTAAGATCTCATTACCCAGAATAACTCAAATTACAGGCGTGAGTCAATGGTACTTGGTTTGATGTATTTTTTAATTTTAATTATGTTTTAAGATTTTTGTTTCACTATAATTTACATCGTTCTACACATAAATTCAGATGTATGTATATATTTCTGATGACAAATAATCTCTAAAATGTATGTCTTTCTTCATATAATATATATATATATATATATATATATTGTTGAAGACAGACTTTCTCTAAAACTTTTATGCTACTATTTTTTTGACCTTTTTTCATTTGAAAGTTATACAATCTATTGTTCCAAAAGTTTCCTAGAATAAAATAACTAATATTTCAATAGAATGTAGAATCTATTACTTTCAAGGAAATTTTAGATATACACATGATATTGCAGTAATATTTACAGTATGTTATTTGAAATAATTCTGTTCACACTCTTAAATATTTGTGTGTAGTGGTGGGGAGAGAGGAAGTTAATTCATACTGGTTAGGAATTTGCAATGCTTCCAAAATCTATTCCATAATTTATTATAAGCACATAGTCAATCTGCCTGTTATGGTTTAGTTTATTTTTGTTTCTTTATTTGTGCAAATTTTTAATATGGATGCATGCACAGTGGTAACATTAAAAATATTAATCCAGATTTTGTGGAATTTATATTTCTCTTGGGAAAACTAATGAGCTCCCAGAAAATTTCCATAAGGAGCCTTTCAATTCTAATATCACGGTTTGTCTTAAAATGCTTTAAATTCTACACACTCTAATGGTCATATTATGGAACTTTTCTTCTCAGAGAGTGAGCACTACCCTATTGCTTAACTTGGACAATATACCTTCATACATAGACTGGGCATGTCAAAGAAGTAGTAGTTGAACAATTTTCTTAGCAGTTTTTACAGATGAATTAGAAATAGAGCAACTATGAACTCAAAAGGAATGTGCAAAGAAGACAAGGGCACAAGTAGAATGTGCCAAGACATGCTGAAGTATATTTTCAAATACTGTGCTCAGGTGTGAGGGTGTGTTCAAAGTACAGATTCAGTCAACATACTTGGATATCTTGGAGGGGGAACTGCTTTAACCTCTTCTGAAATAAATGTACAAGAACAAGCCCATAACTCTGACTATAATCACCCACATCATCATTAACTAGGGATATTTTCCAAATGCAAAGTGAGAAAAAAAGAGTTCATCACAGTTAGTATTCAGGTTGAAGCAATGGCAATCACATAACTTTTCTTATAAATCTTCAAAGGTTTTGGAGCATTAAAGTAGGAAAAAGCCAAGCAATTATTTTGCATGTACCTAAATTAAATGGGAAGTATTCTACTGGTCTCTCTTTAACTTGAAAGTTATAGATTATGTCTTTTTTACTCTGTCTTGGGACAATGATCTGCTGTCAGTTATTTTCTTCTCGTCCCCTTCTGTTGCGCTTCTACTTACATAATTATTATTTAAAGAGACATACTTATGTATTCACTACCTTATAATTACTGCAATCCCATCTATATATCACCTTGACAATAAAATTAAATTAAAAATGAGCTGTATAAAATATAATTTCACTGAATTGGTATAGTAAATATTATTCGATGTGTATTATCTTTTTAAGAAATGAACATTTTTGGCTGCTAATTTGAATTAATTACCCCTTTATCAGAGATTCATCAACTTTAATATTATCAAACTATGTAATATTTTCAGAATATACTTGACATTATTTTGAAAAAAAACATTGTTTTAGTATTGTCTCATACTAAAACAAAAATAGTTCAATTCTGTTGAAACTCCTAACTTTTAAAACGGAATAATTGATAAGAGGACAGAGTATATGTGTTCTTCAACATTCCTATGAGTACTAACTACTCATTTTCAAATTCTGAACATGCCACACTAGAGACATTCAAAACAGTACCTGTTTGCATTTTATTTAATTCTGCAACAAGAGCAGTTTTCAATGGGGCGTTACATATTTAAATTCAACAGAAAAAATATCCACAGTCTGGTAGAAGGTAAAACTATGAAGTATCTATATTAATTCCTCAAGAGTAATCATTTGTTTATCAAAGTAAGCCATTATTTCTATACCCGTCGATCCCAAGTTTTTATACCATAAAGTCATCCTAGACCAACAATTTCCAACTTGTAATGTGCACCTTAAAATTCCTTAAATTCACAACATGACAAGCATATAACTATTGTGAAAAAATAGTACACTTCTGCTAATGTGATGCCCTTCGTATTGTGCAATGAACACTACACTAAACTTTGCTGCATCATTTTCCACCCAGTGTTATCCTTGAGATCAGAACACTTGCAAATATTATTTATAGTTATATATTTTATCTATCATAGATATTCAGGAGATCTGAATGTCTGAATATTAAGATCTGAAGACTCTGGTTCAAATCCCACCCAGGAAGGACGGTTCCTTAGATTCTTACCTCCAATAAACTGCTCATGAAAAGCCTGACACAAGTGGCACTGAGGTTCAAGTGGTAGAGCAGTAGCCTTGAGCAAAAACATGCTCAGGGACAGTGCCCAAGCCTAGAAGTTAAGATGTCACACAATTACTCTCTTCATACCATATTACATCAAAGTCTCAAAAAGTTGCTGTTTTGGTAAATTTATAAATCAATAGCATCAATTTGTTGTCAATTTTATCTAGATTATTCACATTATCATGTTACTTATGAGCTGTTGAAATTAACTGTGAACTAATTCTAATTATACCTTACTTGAAAGAATATTTTAGGCAAATAGAAAGCCAGAATCATTTGTGAATTTGTAAATTAAATTATATACTTAAAAACAATTTTATAGTAACCTATAGAATATTAAATTACAAACAAAAATATTTATTTTAAATCTAAATTCTTATTTAGCCAGGTCTACAAAGCCCTACAGGAAATGAACTTTCCTATTTCTCTAGGCTTAAGCTTTTGTAATCCTTCATCATTTCTTTGGAATCTGACAGAATGATGGTTGCTTTTTCAAGTTCTTGGTTGGGAATCCTGAGCTCTTTTGCATTTAGTAATGTTCTGTAATGAAGACATTTAAACACAACTGAGGATTATATATGAGTTGCATTTCAATAGTAAACTTGACTTCTCAAAATATATTGACAAAATTAGCCCAAACTTCCAAATATGTATTCCTTTCTGGCTTATTTTTTATTCCATTTTTGGTTTGTTTTATTGTGACAAAATTATAATACCTATTCCACTGAAAGTATCACTATGTTATTCCACTCTCTAATCACCTGTCTTAGTATGTGTGCTAGAATTCCTGTCATGTATCACATTGTCCTACCATAGTTTTTTGATTTATTTAATCTAGATACAGACTAGCAATTCTGAACTTCTCCGCTAATATTTTCCACTAGAGTGATGGCTCAAACTGTTTATGTACTATTTTCAAAGATGTTCTAACATTTGACACAGGATATGAACATTTTCAGATGCACCTGAAGATATCTCTGATTCATTCCTCCCTGGATCCGATCACTTTATTAATGATGACTTGATTTTCTTACTATCTCTTTTCCCACCTATGTAATATTCTCAAGCTTTTTGGGGAAATTTCACTTGAGGACTTTCTAATATTAAAAATTATTACTTGATTTTATTTTTACTCCGGGCATATTTTCTAACTTGTCTACAGAATCTGAGAGTTGTTCCATATGTGTGTTTGAACATATAAGTGCATCTGTGTTTATGTGAGTATTTGTATGTATATATGTATGCCAAATCCTCAAGCTCTTCTTCAGCAATCTTGCTCATAACTAGTATTCCATCACTTGAGACATTATTCTAATGCATCTTTTGGCTGGTTAATTATACTGTCTCAAAAACTGTTTTGCCCAAGCTAGATGCAAAGTGGACTTCCCAAACTCCTTTACATTCTTAAGTTTCATTTCTCCAGAGGAATCAACTTTTGAACTACAAGCATTTTTGTGACTGTAAAATCTAAGCTGTTTCCCAGATTTTTAACTCGAGTTCATATAAAGATAGATGAACATACACATTACATATGCTGAGGATACACTGTTAGAAATGTGATCCTAAGCAGGGTTCAACTGGTTCACACCTATAATCCTAGCTAATTAGGAGGCTGAGATCTGAGAATTGCAGTTCAAATCCAGCATGAGAAGGAAAGTTTCTGAGGCATTTATCTCTAATTAACCACCAGAAACCTGGCAGTGGTGTGGGGCTCAAAGGTAGAGAAAAAGTTTTGATCTGAAGAATAGAGGGACAGTGCCCAGGCCCGGAGTTAAGGCCCCACTACCATCAAAAAAAAAAGAAATAAAAGAAAAAGAAATGTAATCTTTGCCAATAGTTCATTGCTAGCATAATTCCCGCTCTCTCGACATGGCCTTTATCCAGTTAAGTCCATGGTCTTATATATGAATTGCTTGGAACCAGAATTATTCTTCCATTGTACTTTTTACAAATTTGAATGATTAGCTATCATGATTTAGAGCTAGTAGAATAAAGAGACTGGTCTCATCCTTCATGTTCCACTTAGTAGTAATGCTTTCTCAATGTCACTCCCATAGATCTACATACTGTCCTTGGCTTTATTATTTCAAAGTTGTCTTATTTGCAGAGTCTTCTATACAGTATTTAACCATTATACTTAAATACAGAACTTCTCTTTCTCCTATTCCTAGTGTTTCTCCTTCTGTTAACTTATGTACAGTTGGGTAATAATGCACAACACAAACACTGACAAAAAATGCTTCTAAGAACCTTCTTCCCACCTAAAATTGGTCTTTATTTACAGAGCACTTAGGAAATTTGAACTTAATGTACTCCAGGATAATATTTTTTCTTTTTCATGTTTTTTATTGTGAAAATGGTGCACAGAAGGGTTAGAGCTATATAAGTAAGTTAATGACTACTTTATCTAACTAGCATTGTTACCTCCTCTTTTGTCTTTCCCCTGCCATGCCTTTTCTCCCCACCACCCCAACTCTCCCCTTCTTTCCCCAAGTTGTAAAGTTTGTTTTCAAAATAGTGAGTTGTTCATCTCATTGTTACAACAGGTCATACTGTATCCTTGTTTCACCATTTTATTTCCCTTCCCCTTCCCACATTAGAAAAATGTATGTGCAAGGTCACCGATATCAAACAGTGGAAACGGGTTATACCATGGAGGAAGAAAATAGAAGAGAAACAAAAAAAAACCACATAATATATGCTAGATACATTAAAAACAATAGTAAGAAAGAAAAAACAAGTTGTGTCCCTATGTTAGGGCTCATTTCACTTAACATAGTCTTATATGTCCATACCTACATGGATAATGTTTTATAAGCCATGTACATTCCATATTTTCTCGTTACTAAGTTTCTTTGAAAAACGTGTTACCTCATGCCCAAAGATGTCTTTGTGCTATTTCAATGAAGCCAGAAAACATTCACTTTGCCTGGAGCAGCATCATAGATTGTTACTGAAGTAATTGGAAGGAACTTTTACAGGAAGTAGAAACTGAACCCAGGAGAGAAATTGAACATAGAGAAATGGCAAAGTTCAAGTTAATTTGTGCTATCCTTTTACTGTACAAGAAAATAATCCAAGGCTTGAAGGAAACTCTGTCCCTGACATTTTCGAGTGTGCTCTTTACTCATAAAACTTTCTGTAGACTTCTAGTTGAGAGTATTACAAAAGAAACAATATGCCATTTGAAGGCCAACATAGAAAAAATGGAAATAACATTGTTGTTCAATGTTCCACTACAAAGAAACAAAAGACATGGAGGTTTTAAAATGTCTTATGCATGGATATTTAACTCCTGAGATGTTTCTCTTGTTGTAAAAGTCAGATATCAATTCCTTTATTCTGGTCCTGAGTTCGCCATATCAATAAGGATTCCCAAAAGCAGGATCCAGTGAGTATGATCAGCAAAAGGAGCCTCTTTTCAAACCAGTACTTTAAGGATGGTCCCATAGAAATAAGTGAGGTTTTCTTTTTTGTTTGTTTGTTTCTTTAGTTTTTGCTGTTTCTGGGGCTTGAACTCAGAGCCTGGACCCTGTCCCTGAACAATTGTCTTTCCTGCCCACCTATCCCAAAAGCTAGTATACTACTTCTTGAGCCAAAAGTCCACTTCCGGATTTTTGGTGTTTAATTAGAGATAAGAATTTGTCAGATTCTCCTGCCTAGGTTGGCTTTGAACTGAGATATTAAGAAAGCTAAGTGACATCAACTTTATGGACTTCTCTTTTGAACCAAGAAATATTAGATGAAGGTTATTATAATGGTAATATTGACCATTTTTAAAAGATGAGAATACATCCAGCAAAGAAGCCATAACTTAAATAATTCAGCAAAAGTATGTGCAGTGAATCATACTGGAAATTGTTTTCTGCTTAGGAAGATCTATTGACTTTGTACTTCCTTTTGGGGAAACTTAAACTTAATTTGACTTTTTTTGTTGGTCGTGGGGCTTGAACTCTGATCCTGGGCATAGTTCCTCAGCTCTTGAGCTCAAATTGAATGCTCTACTAGTTTAGATACAGCACCACTTCCTGGTTTCTGATGGCTAATTGAAGATAATTGTCTCATGTACTTTCTGACCAGGCTAGCTTTGAACCACAATCCTCTGGTCTCAACCTCTTGAGTAGCTAGAATGACAGTGTGAGCCACCAGCACCCGGCTCATATTTGTATTTATGTGTACTTAATGACATGTAAACAAATAATGGAAATTTGAATCAAATGATGACATTTCAGCTTTTCAGAAAATTTGAGGTAACAATAAATATGTCCTCCTTTTCCATGTTGTTACATTAGTGACTCATGAGCTATTGGACTCTTACTTTAGCATCTTCTGATGTCTGCGACGGTGGACTTAGTATAAATAATTGTCAGTAGAGAGATATAGAAAGACTGAGATTTTTAGAAAGCAATGGAGATCTGATAGAAAAGAACAACATAGAATGGCATAAAATTTATCACACAGAGATTAAGAACTAGCCTAAGTGATATAGAATGCTAAAGGTAATGAGGAATAAGCTTGGTTCATAACTAGTTCTTCAATTATCAAATATGGTTCCCTAGAAGAGTTTCTGGTATCATTTAGATATTATTATTGTAAGGTCCACTCCTGGATGGCTAGCAGACTCCACCCTCCTCTCAGCAAAGTCTTCCATCCAGTACCTGTGTTACCTAGGCAACTAGGACACCAGGAAGAGGTCACATCTGCATCCGCTGAGGTCAATCTGAATTTGATGTGGCCACACTTTTCTGTGCCCATACCCTAGATAAGGCCTAGCCCAAGCCCAGACGCCCTGTCTCTGCTCTTTTCTAGCTATTTCTCAGGTCTTTCCTGCTCTTCTCTTTCCCAGCTCTCTTCTCTTTCCTAGCTCTCCCTTTCCCACCTCTTTCCCAGATTCTCTCTTTTCTAGCTCTTTTCTCTTTCCCAGCTCTCTCTTTCCCAGCTCTTTCTCTTTCCCAGATCTCCCAGCAATCTTTCCCAGGCCTTTCCCCACCAAGTGGAGGACCAAGATGGCCTGGTGCCAGCAGGAACAAAGAATAAACCTACTCCTTACCTGAATACCACGTGCATGGTGCTGTTCTTACTCAGCTACCTCTTTAAAAAAAAAAAAAAACAACTAACAATTCTCATTTATTTCTTCCATCTGGATTTATTCCTTCACTTCTATCACAACTATTAATTTGCTGGTGCCTTTTTGGTGCCATACTGACCAAAAAGATTTCCAATTCTCACTTAGACGACCCTTCTCATTGTGATTAGCAGTAACCAGTCAAAAGCCTGGAATCTTTGAATTTCCAGGATTAATCTTCACCTGATATCTAAGCACATTCCTGACATTAATTGCCGTGACTTACTAACAAATTTTTTTTTCTCAACACAGCCTTCTAATATCGGTAAAGTACATGAATTAAGAATTATTGTTAAGTCATTATTGGAAGGAGCAATTATATATTCAAATATAGGTTATTTATTTGGCATTTACTAGCTAAAGAATGTTTTGCCATTCCTGGGGCTGAACTCAGGGCCAGGGAACTCTTCCTGAGATTTTTCTTTTTCGGTTTTTTTGTTTTTTTTTTTTTTTTTTTTTTTGCTTAAGGTTTGCCCTCTACCACTTGAGGCACAGCACCATTTTATTTTCTGTTTATGTGGTACTGAGGAATTGAACCCAGGATTTCTTGCATTCTAAACAATCACTGTACCATGCAGCAGCCACATTCCCAGAGCCCTAAATGATTTTCTTAATATGGCATTACTTTTTCATTCCATTACTATGTATTATAATTTAGGCTAGGTGGTAGAAAAGGAAGTGGAAAACAATACTAAGTCCAGAAAGGGTAACATTCCTATCACATCCCTAAAGAAGTACAGTGTTAAGACCTGCAGGACTCATAGGGATGTTGCATGTTACATTATTATATAAAAAACATAAAAAGTAATCTCCGACATCCATAACATTCTACTTCCACTTTCAAGTTCAAGAGCCAAAAATCTAAGCCTTTTTTTGATTGGGTGCATTTCCTAGGAAGGAAGAAGGAGAATGTATAAGGTGATGTTGGAAACATATGTATATTGGCTCCCTGTTCACATTTTGGCACTTTTAAAAAGTGCTACTGACGAATTCCACATCTACTGTAATATGCTGTCTGCACAAAATGCAGATAAATGAACACATTTATTCTGGTGGATAGTCACATATATTAACAAAATCCAGTTCTGGAAAAAAAAGTTACCAGTTTAAAGTATTGTCTATAAAATGGTTTTATGTCATAGCAGAACAAAATGTAGTATTGAAATGATTAGTCCAGCTTTCTTTGAGATTTTATGCTGTCTCAGTATTAAGATGTTCTCTAATTCCAGTAACATGGAAGCATAAAAGACATGATTTGAAAATCTCAGTAGTTTGAGAAGCAAAGGTACATAATAGTTACCTTCCTGCAGAGACATGTGATGGCATGTATGACTGATTGTATTATAGTTCTATTCATTTTCCTCTTTATCTCAAATATTGCATATTTTGCATATTAGTCTGTCCTGCATCAGCTTCCTGTAGGTGAGATTTACCTCTACACTGCAATGTCAAGATGAGTCATGTGACTTACTTCGGTTTACAAAAATGAACCAGAAGTGGTCAAAGGCTATTTCTAGGGGAAGATTTCTATCCCATTGAATGTGTCTAAGAGCTAACTTCTTTACCCTTACCGATAAAAATAGCATATTTCCAGAGGGAATCTTTTTTCAACTATATACTGGAAGAATATATCACCTAAAATTGAAGCAAAACTCAAACACAGCAAGAATTAAGTGAATATTAAAATGTGATATTAAAATGTTAATTTCTTACCATTCTCGTATGACTACAGCAAATCAGAATTTAAAAAATACTAAACAAGTACTAAGTAAATAGATAACACTTCCTGTATGATGCTATACATTTTTTAAATAAATAAGCATTCTCTATGTGATCACTTGAGGGGTTAACTTTTTCTATAAATGTGCTTAATCACTCTAGAGCACTGTATCTAACATCCACAATCATTATCAAGAACTTGTGATTGAGATGAGAAAGAAATATCTAGATTTCTCGCTTCTCTTTTCCTCTTCTTCTTTTTCTAGTGAGAATTCTCATCCTTTCTCCAAATTCTCCTATTAATAAAGAAAGAATGACACATTGTGGATATCAAGCAAAAGGCTTCAAAGCCAGAATTTTATTCTTTCAGAAATATATGAAATAAATCAGAGTGGCTCAAGGAAGAAGAAAAGCATGATTTTTCCATTTCTGGCTTCAACAATACAGTCTGAACACGACTCTAAAGAGCTAATCAACAATTTTCCTTGGCTAATTTTTTAAAAAAATTGTTTTTTAATAAGTATTAATTTTAACAATTAAAAAATTTTAAATGTATAGTAATCTGTTTTTTGCTATTAGTAGGCATGAAATAAGACTGCATTAACATAGTGTGAGTTGAGAGGCTAAATTTTATCAGAATCCAAACAAAATGAAAATTATATGATGTAAAGAAAATAGTTTTTAGGTAAATTTTCAACATGACATACACACAGGGACATCTTTTTTTCTTCTTTTTCTCCACACTTCAATAAGCAGTTCATGTAATTCAAATAGCTGTGTTTCTTTCAGAAATAGATTACACATAAACAAGTTAAAAGATGAGAACCAGTATTGGTGGTGCATTCTTTAAAAATAGCAGTCAAATAACTATTAACCATAATTCCAAAATAATAACAATCAAATTCTCTTGAAAAGAGAAGATTGTAAGCAGAATATACAAAAAGTGATAGTGCCAGAACTGCTCCAGGAGTTGCTGCCTGATATTTAAGATTTCTAATAAATGACAATTTTCAATCAGGATTAAATGCTTTCAGGAACCAAATTTTTTCTAGTTATATTTTATTGAAGAAATATGTTGTTCAAAATTAATGAAAGGGTAACAGGTTATAACCTGTAGAAAGAATGCTTACACACTCATTGTGGTAGGCAGTAAAATACCTTCCTAAAATATCTATAGTCCGGAAATATCTAATCAATCAAATGTAGATTTACATTTTACATATAAGTTGGTAAAATAATCACCTTTCATTACCCAAGGAACACAAATTTGAATAATTATTATATGGGGAAAGTATACTCAAAAGTCCCAGCTGTAGTTCGAAAGGGACATCATTAGGTAAGAGTCATCAGAAAGATGTAAAGATGCTACATTAGAAGATTAAGGAAAAGACAAGAAAAACATACTGAAGTTTCTGGAAAGCTGAACAGGAAGTAAATGCCTTTTCCAATAGAATCACCTGAAAAATATTTTTGCTGTGTAGGAGGCTCTATTTTAATCTAGTGAGACTTATTTTAGATTTTTGTCCTTCAGAAAAGTACATGATAAATACAGATTATTCAAGACAATAATCTTGTAGAAATATTTTACAGCAGATTTGGTGTAGTAAGCTAAATCAACTACAGCCTTTTCAAGATGCAACTACAAGGATACCACGTGTCCTAGTTTCTGAGAATAAGAAAAAGTTGCCACCAGCTTTATACACATGTATGATGTACATACTACTAAGGGCCTTGCATTAATGAAGTCATGAATTCCTAAATAATATTTAAACAAGAAGCTCCCTGTCTTCATTTTCATATTTGGGGATTGCTAAGTACCAAAGTTATGTAGAAGGCTAGGACAAGAATATAGAAATGAAATCTGTCTCCTGTTATTATAAAGATAATTTGTGTTATTTTGATTTACATTTTCTAAGGTAATAAAAAATAAGGTAAAACTGAAACAGTGACCCAATATTCTCTCCTTCCTAATTTTCAAACATAAATTAGAGAATCCAGTAAAGATAAGCAATCCCAGGATGGTATAGGATGTTATAGGATCAACAGATGGTGAAAAAGTAGTTAACAAAAATGGGTCCTATGGAACAATGGTGAAAAAACCTACATGTACATATTGTGATATAGCTAGAAATTAGTTTGCATTATGCTAAGTCTTTGACATTTTAGTTACTTTCATCTCTTAGGAAATGACTTTATTAATACTCAAGGGTTTGCAGCTTATAACCCAGCAACAAATAATGCTTCCAAATGTAAACAAGCATGATACTAAGAGTAACCAAGGCTACTAGCAGAGAACTTCTCAAACATGCAAAAATATAGGCCTATTCAGATACAAGAAGCTTTAGACCTCCAAATAGACCAGACCAGAATATGACATCCCACCATCACATTATAATCCACATAGAATCCACTCAGACCAAGGAAAAGATCCTTAAAGCTGTCAAGGAGAAAAGATTAATCACCTATAAAGGGAAACCAATTCGAATCACCTCAGATTTCTCAGCAGAGACAATCAAAGCAAGAAGAGCCTGGAATGATGTATGAGATGCCCTAAAAACAAACAACTATCAAACAAGAATTCTGTACCAGCTAAACTCTCCTTCATAACTGAATGCCAAATAAAAACCTTCCAGAGACAGAAAAATTGAAACAATATATCTCTCCCAAGCCAGGCCTACAAAAGATACTTAAAGATATCCTACACATAGAAAACCAGCAAGACCACAATAAAGGCCAAGAAACTGTGCCCAAACTGAGCATCCAAGAACCATAGGAAGAACCCAGCTTTTGCAGCTCCCAAGAAGGTGGATATCATGGCAGGAACTCCCAAATACCTCACAGTCCTATCTCTTAACGTTAACGGACTTAACTCTGCAATTAAGCGACATACACTGTGTAGTCGGATTAAAAAACAAGACCCTTCTATCTGCTGTCTGCAGGAGTCACATCTTTCCCGTAAAAACAAACACATTTTCCTTCTTAAAGGCTGGAGCAAAATCTACAAAAAAAGCGGCCCACATAAACAGGCAGGTGTTGCAATCCTAATATTAGATAAAATAGACTTCAAATTAAAATTCGTGAGAAGAGATAAAGAAGGTCGCTACATACTAATTAAGGGATCTCTGCTTCAGAAGGATATTAAAATTCTAAATATCTATTTGCCAAACAATGGAGCACCCAAATTATCAAAGAAACACTACTTTGCCTCAAATCTCATATAGATCCAAAGACATTAATTGTTGGGGATTTTAACACACCACTCTCCCCACCAGATAGATCAACTCGGCAAAATCTCAACAGAGAAACTACAGATCTAAACAGCTGCATAGATCAACTACACTTAACAGACATCTACCGAACATTTCACCCAGCAGCATCAGAATACACGTTTTTCTCAGCAGCACATGGAACATTTTCTAAAATAGACGACATTTTAGGCCACAAAGCAAACTTGTCTAAATTCAGAAACATTGAAGTTATACCTTGCATTCTCTCTGACCACAAGGGAATAAAATTAGAACTCAACACCAAAAGCCACCAAAGAAAGTCCGGTATCATATGGAGGCTGAACAACACACTGCTGAATCACGAGTGGGTCATGGAAGAGATTAGAAAGGAAATTCAAATGTTCATGCTATTCAACAAAAATGAATACACAAATTACCAGCTCCAATGGGAGACAGCAAAGGCAGTACTCAGAGGCAAGTTTATAGCTCTGAGCTCCTTCATTAACAAATTGGAGAGATCTGAAACCAACAATTTAATGACACATGTAAACCTCCTTGAAAAAAAGCAGCAAGATAAACCCCAATCTTAATTAAAATTAAATCAGAATTAAATGAAGTAGAATCCAAAAAAGCTATAGAAAGAATCAACAAAACAGAGTTGATTCTTCAAAAAAATTAACAAAATTGACAGACCCTTAGCAAATCTTATTAGAAAAGGAAGAGAACATACCCAAATAAACTCAGAGATGAGAATGGAAATATCACCATGGAAACAACCAAGATTCAGAACATTATAAGGGAATACTTCTCAAAACTTTATGTTAATAAGTTTGAGAACTTGACAGAAATGGACCTTTTCCTAGCAGATATTGACATGCCAAAACCAAACCAAGATGAGTTAAACCATCTTAACAGGCCTATATCAAGCATTGCAATAGAAACAGCAATAAGAGACCTCCAAGCTAAGAAAAGTCCAGGACCAGATGGTTTTACAGCAGAATTTACAAGGTCTTCAAAGCAGGGCTCACACCAATACTCCTCCAACTCTTCAATGAAATTGAAAGAGAAAGTTCACTACTGAACTCATTCTATAAAGCCATCATTTCCCTCATCCCTAAACCAGGCAGGGACTCATCATAGAAAGATAACTATAGACCCATTTCTTTGATGAACATTGATGCAAAACTTCTCAACAAAATTTTGGCCAATCGACTTCAACAATTGATTCAAAAAAATCATACACCACGATCAAATAGGATTCATTTCATTGAGTCAAAGCTGGTTCAATATACGTAAATCAATTATTATTATTCAACACATCATCACGAGCAAGAATAAGAACCACATGGCTATCTCAATAGATGGAGAAAAAGCATTCGACAAGATCCAACAACCTTTTATGATGAAGGCTCTGGAAAAATTAGGAATCCATAGAACATTCCTCAATACCATAAAGGCTGTATATGACAAACCTACAACCAGCATTATACTTAATGGTGAAAAAATAAAGCCATTTCCTCTTAACTCAAGAAAAAGACAAGGATGTCCACTCGCTCCACTTCTTTTCAATCTCGTATTAGAATGCCTAGCTACAGCAATAAGACAGGATGTAGACGTAATGGGGATCCAAATAGGGAAAGAATAAATAAAATTGTCCCTTTTTGCAGATAACATGATCTTGAATTTAAAGCATCCCATCGACTCCACTCCCAAATTACTGAAGCTGATACAAAACTTTGGCAAAGTAGCAGGGTATAAAATTAACCCCCCAAAATCAATGGCTTTTCTCTATGCCAACAATGAGAAAAGTGGGGCGGTAATTACGAAAGCAACACCATTTGTAATAGCCCCACAAAAAATAAAATACCTACGAATTAACTTAAGCAAAGAAGTAAAGGACCTCTATGATGAAAACTTTTAAATCTTGAAAAAGGAAATCAAAACATAACTTAGAAAATGGCAAAAACTCCCATGCTCCTGGATTGGAAAGTTTAACATCTTGAAAATGGCAATGCTTCCCAAGGCTATCTACAAATTCAACGCGATACCTATCAAAATACCAACGTCATTCTTCAAGGAAATAGAAGAGGAAAACCAAAAATTCATATGGAACAATAAAAGACCCAGAATAGCAAAAAACGCTGCTCCACGGAAAGAACACTGCTGGAGAAATATCAACACCAAATTTCAAACTCTACTATAAAGCCATAGTAATCATAGGAGTTTGATATTGGCATAAGAACAGACCTCAAGACCAATGGAATAGAATTTAAAACCCAGAAATGAACCTACAGACCTATAACCATCTAATCATCGAAAATGGAGCTAAAACAATAGAATGGAAGAATGACAGCCTCTTCAGTAAATGGTGCTGACAAAATTGGTTAACTATTTGTAGAAAACTAAAGCTAGATCCTTATATATCACCCTGCACCAGAATTAACTCCAAATGGATTAAAGACCTCGGAGTCAAAGCAGACACTCAGAAACATTACAGGATGGAATACGATGGAATAGGAGAAACCCTAGGTCTCCTTGGTGCAGGCCGAAATTTGCTTAATAGAGACACGGAAACACAACAAATCAAAGAGAAGTTGGACAAATTGGATTGAATGAAGTTGCAGAGTTTCTGCATGGCAAAGGACATAGCTAGCAACATAAATTGTAAGCCCACGGATTAGGAGAAGATCTTCATTATCCATACAACAGACAAATGTGTCATATCTAAAATATACTTGGAACCCAATAAATCAAATCCCCCAACAACTAATCCTCAATGAAACAACTGCCCAATAAAAAAGTGGGCTAAAGACTTAAAGAGACACTTCTCTGAAGGATGGCCAATAGATACATGAAGAAATGCTCAACATCCCTAGCCATAAAAGAAATGCAAATCAAAACAACATTGAGATAACTCCTCACTCCAGTTAGAATGGCAATAATCAAGAACTCTAACAACAACAGATGCTGGAGGGGATGTGGACAGAAGGGAACCTTACATCATTGGTGTGGGAATGTACACTTGTTCAACCACTTTGGAAAGCAGTATGGAGGTTCCTCAAAGACTTCACATAGAGCTCCCCTATGTCCCAGCAATCCCACTTTTGGGCATTTACCCAAATGTTTACAAACAAGACCATACTAAAGCTACCAGCACAACTATGTTTATTTCAGTATTATTTACCATAGTTAAGATCTGGAACCAACCCAGATGCCCCTCAGTACATGAATGGATCATGAAAATATGGTATATATACTCAATGGAATTCTATGCCTCCATCAGAAAGAGTGATATTGTCCCATTTGTTAGGAAATGGAAAAACTTGGAAAAAATTATATTAAGTGAAGTAAGCCAGGCCCAAAGAAACATAGGTCACATGGTTTCCCTTATTTGCAATATCTAGTATATGTATGAGTGAAGCGGAAAAGGTCAGATAATGTGATGTTAGGAAAATGAACCCTTAGATATGTATTTTAATGTTTTTTAATTTCATGCATTTGTTTCTAACCCATTTATTGGACTTTCTCTTTGTTACTGTGTATGTCCCTCCACCACAGTATAACCTTTGCTTTCACTATATATAGTGATGTCAGTAATACTTGTGAGGAGATGGGAAAAACAAGTCGTTTAAGGATACAGGTGGACCTGTTGCAACAATGAGAAGTACAAGTTGTCATGTCGAAAACAAGCTTTACAACTTTGGTGCCGGGGGGGGGGCACGGAGGGAGGAGTAGGTGAGGGGGGTTGGGGGGAGGCTGGGAAGAGTTGTGAAATGTAAACAAAGGAGGAGGCTGCAATGCCTGATAAGAAATGTACGCATTATCCTGCTCATGTAATTGTAACCCCTCTGTACATTATGTTCACAAAAAAATAAAATAAAATTATATTTAAAAAAAAGAACTGAGAAGGAGCAAATACCTTCACCCTGCAGATCACAGACCAGAGATGACCCAGGAACCAACATTCTGGCAGTATGAGTAGAAGCCTGACATAGCACAGGAGGGAAGGCCACCCTTTCCCCACCCCACTACCAGAAATCTCCATCTTTGATACCGGCAAAGGCCCGGCTGAGCAGTAAGCGCCAACTCAGGCTTTGGGAGAAAACAAGATAGTCATTTAGTAGGTCACCGGAACCTGCCCAGACTTGCCAGGCTCAAGTCCACCCTGGAAAAAGTCACCCACCGCAGGCAGAGGAATATATACCCTTTCTTCACTGGGTAAACAGAGCCAGAGGCTGCCCCTCCCTACAGCAGCCTATACAATCAATTGAAATTCTGTAAACATAAACCCTGAGAATGGCTCCAGGCTGGGCTCTGTGAGTGTCTCAAGCTAGCCCCTCAGGGAAAAGCTACTGTTTGCTGAAAGGCCTCAACTCTACCCCGAACTTAGCCTCAGCACAGCATCTCCAAGCTAGAATAAACAGCCATCTCCCTCTTTTGTAATACTCAAAACAGATCTCCCTCCCACTGAACTAGCCTGGGAGGAGGATCACAAAATCCTGGGTAAAGCAGAACATTTTTCTGCTTGCCCAAACTAAACTAAGTTACCAATCAAGCCACAGAAAAACTAAATACCACAAGCAGACCAGAGACTCCACCTAGAGACTGGTTACAAACACAAGGGAGATACAGAATCTTCCCATCCCCAGCTCTAAAAAATAAAAGAAAAATTTTTGTACCTTATTTTTAATTGTTTTAATTTGTAATTGTTTTTAAATTTTGTTTCTATTATTTTTTTTTCATCCTCATATAATTTTTATTTTAGGTGTATATGTGTGGGTGCTTTTTTATCTCTACTGATCTTTTGATCCTTTTTCTTTCTTCCTTTCTTTTCTCATTTTTTTCACTTCTTCTCTTTCATTCTTGTCTGCATGACTTAATTGCTGTTCTGCTCATCCTCAGATATACATGTCGTCAATTATTAGATCTTATCTCCCAACGTGTACACACTTAATCCAGAAATTTATTACTCAATTCAAATTCGTAGACTTAAAATCCTTAATAGCATTATTACCTCTTTATACCCATGTAATACTTATTTTTTTTTATTTTTCTAGTTTTTCATGTCTCCTTTCTATCCCTCCCCTCCTCTTATCCCATCCACATTCTTCTCTGAATATTATTTCTTCAAACTTGCAGTTTTTATGGGTTTCACTTTTTAATTTTAAATTTTAGGTTTTCCATTTTTTCTTGTCCCTCTTTTCTCTTTATTCTTTCTTTTCTTTTTCTTTTTTCTTTTTTTCTCTCTTCTAACATTCTGTCCAATCAATTTCCTTCTTTGAAATCAGGACTTGGTTAAGTCCACTCTCCCTCACCTTCTCATATGCCTCTAATCCTTTTTTTCCCCACATTCTTGCTAAGCCTAATCATTTCGTGTTGCAAAATTCTGCTTTGCTGTTCTTAGGCAATTAAGACATAGTTGTTTGATGTTGAATAGATTGTATCTCTTGAAGTAGATTGTATCTGCAGACTTTTGACTGTGCAACTATGGATTTTGGTTGATGCTTACCTTACAACAGTGTTCTAGCACAAAACTGGTGTTACTTTCATGCCAAATTGGCAGAACAAACCGGAAAGACATAAGAAAAATGGCAAGTCTGGGGATGTCAACTCCCACTCATGACAATCAGGGGACAGAACAGATAATAAATAATGCAGAGGTGAGTTCCCAAAAAGCCTACAAACACTTCAGGTAAACAGGGTAAATGAATAGTGTGAAAACATGCAAAAGTCTCAGTGTGACCCTGGCAAGGATAGAGGGAAGGCAAAAAAATATCAATACATGAGTGTCATGAGCGTGAGGAAGCTACTCAAAGATTGATACAGGAATTTCGTGAGCAGATTGAGAACACTAAAAGAGAAAAAAAAGGAATTGGGGGAGAAGGTTGAGATCAGTCAAAGAGATAGATAGGAATTGTGTGAGTTGGCTCAGAACAGATGAAGAGAAAGTCAGGAATGGCATGAGCAGGCTGAGAACACTCAAAGAGAACTACAAGAATTGCATGCACGTGAGGAAGCTAATCAAAGAGAAATATAGGAACTGAGAGATCGGGATGAGAATAGACTAAAATCAATAGAGGCATTCAAGGTATCCATAAACAGAGAGCTGAAAGAACTCAGGGAGACCACAAAGGGAATGCTGAATGGAGCCCAACAGAAGGAATAGCAGTCCAAGGAAAGCATAACCAATCAACTAAGTGATTTGAGAATATACACTAAACACCAAATTAAGGAAGTAAAGAAGTTCATAGAAGATCTAAAAAAAACTCCAACACAGAATTTGAAGCCATCAGAACCGACCAATTAGAAGGAAAAGAAATAAAAACAAAGTAGAAAGTCTTGACAATAGGTTAGACCATGCAGAAGATCAAATCTCAGGTATTGAAGACATCCCAGGTATTAAAGAGAAAGAACATACAACCATCCAAGACAAATTCAAGAAATATGACAGATCTATTCAACATTTGGAAGACATCATCAGAAGGCCTAATTTGAGTATAATGGGTATAGAGGAACACATAGAGAGAGAAGTTAATGGTCTAGGAAATTTGTTTAACAGGATACTAACAGAGAACTTCCCAAAATGCAAAAGATAGGCCTATTCAGATACAAGAAGCTTTTAGAAGTCCAAGTAGGCCAGACCGAAACAGGACATCTCACAAACAAAATATAATCTGCAAAGGATCAATTCAGACCAAGGAAAAGATCCTTAAAGCTGTCAAGGAGAAAAGATCAATCACCTATAAAGGGAAACCAATTAGAATCACCTCAGATTTCTAAGCACCACTAAAGCAAGAAGAGCTTGGGATCATGTATGCCATGCCGTAAAGAGAAACAACTATCAACCAAGAATCCTGTACCCAGCTAAACTCTCCTTCATAACTGAAGGACAAATAAAAACCTTCCATAGCAAAGAAAAATTGAAACGATATATCTCTCCGAAGCCAGGCCTAAAAAGATACTTAAAGATATCCTACACATAGAAAACCAACAAGACCACAATAAAGGCCAAGAAACTGTGCCCAAACTGAGAATCCAAGAACCCAGTTTTTGCAGCTCCCAAGAAGGTTGATAAAATGGCAGGAACTCCCAAATCCCTCTCAGTCCTATCTTTCAACATTAATGGAATGAATGCTCCAATTCAGCAACATAAACTGTCTAGTTGTATTAAAAAGCAAGATCCTTCTCTCTGATGCCTTCAGGAGTCACATCTTGCCCATAAAAACAAACACATTTTCAATGTGAAAAGCTGGAACAAAATCTACCAAGCAAACGGCCCCCATAAACAGGCAGGTGTTGCAATCCTCCTATCAGATACAATAGACTTCAAATTAAAATCAATGAGAAGAGATAAGGAAGCTCGCTACATACAAATTAAGGGATCCCTACTTGAGGAGGATATTACAATTCTAAATATCTATTTTCCAAGCAATGGAGCACCCAAATTTACTCAAGAAAAACTACTTTCCCTCAAATCCCACATAGGTCCAAAGACATTAATGTTGGGGACTTTAACACACCACTCTCCCCACTAGATAGATCAACTTGGCAAAAACTCAACAGAGAAACCGCATACCTAAAAAACTGCATAGATCAACTAGATTTAACAGACATCTACCGAATATTTCACCTATCAGCATCAGAATACACATTTTTCTCAGCAGCACATGGAACATTTCCCAAAATAGACCACATTTTAGGTCACAAAGCCAAATTGTCCAAATTCAGAAACACTGAAATTATACCTTGCATTCTCTCAGACCACAGGGGAAGAAAATTTGAACTCAACACCAAAATCCACCAAAGAAAGTCCTGTAACACATGGAGGCTGAACAACACTGTTGGACCACCAGTGGGTCATGGAAGTGATTAGACATGAAATTCAAGTATTCATGATATTCAACAAAAATGTACACACAAATTACCTGTTCCTCTGCGACATAGCAGAGGCAGTACTCATAGGCAAAGTATAGGTCTGAGTTCCTACATCAACTAATTGGAGAGATCTTAAACCAACAATTTAATGAGACCTCTGAGCCTCCTTGAAAGAGAGCAGCAAGATAAACTTCAATCTAGGAGATGGAAAGAAATAATTGAATTAAATAATTAAATTAAATTAAATAAATAAATTAAATAATTAAATCAGAATATAAATTAACTAGAATACAAAAAGACCATAGAACGAATCAACAAAACAAAGAGTTTGTTCTTGGAAAAAATTAACAAAATAAGCAGAGCCTAAGCAAACCTTATCAGAAAAAGATGAGAACACACCCAAATAAATAAACTCAGAGATGAGAATGGAAACATTACCACATAAACAACCAACACTCAGAACATTATATGGGAATACTTCTCAAACCTTTATGCTCATAAATTTGAGAACTTAGCAGAAATGGAACTTTATCTAGCAAATATCAATATGGGGAAACTAAACCAAGATGAGTTAAGCCATATTAAGAGGTCCATATCAAGCATTGAAATAGAAACAGTTATAAGCGGCCTCCCATCTAAGAAAAGGACCAGATGGTTTTACAAGAGAATTCAACAAGACCTTCCAATCAAAACTCACACCAATATTGCTTCAACTCTTCAATGAAATTGAAAGAGAAAGTTCACTACCGAATTAATTCTATAAAGCTATAATAACCCTCATCCCATAACCAGGCATGGATTCATCAAAGAAAAAGAACTATAGACCCATTTCTTTGATTAACATTGATGCAATATTTTTCAACAAAATTTTGGACAATCGACCTCAACAATTCATCCAAAAAATCATACACCACGATCAAACAGGTTTCATTTCAGGGATGCAAAGCTGGTTCAATATATGCAAATCAATTAACATAATTAATCACATCAACACTAACAAGGATAAGAACCACATGGTTACCTCCATAGATGAAGAAAAAAATTGACAAGATCTAACACCCATTCAAGATTAATGTTCTGGAAAAATTAGGAATCTATGGAACCTTCCTCAATACAATAAAGGCTGTATATGAGAAACCTACATTAAGTATTATACTCAATGGTGAAAAAATAAAGCCATTTCCTCTAAAATCAGGAACGAGACAAGGATATCCATTCTCCCCACTGTTCTTCAATCTAGTATTAGAATACCAAGCTACAGCAATAAGACAATATGCAAACATAAAGGGGATTCAAATAGGGAAAGAAGAAGTAAAACTCTCCCTCTTTTCAGATGACATGAACTTGTATTTAAAGAATCTCATAGACTCCACTCCCAAATTACTCAAGGTGATCCAAAACTTTTGGCAAAATAGCAGCGTATAAAATTAACCCTCAAAAATCAATGGCTTTTCTGTATGTCAGCAGTGAGAATTGTGTGGCTGAAATTAGGAAAGCAACTCCATTTGTAATAGCCCGACACACAAAAAATAAAATACCATGGTTAACTTAACCAAATAAGTGAAAGGTCTTTATGATGAAAACTTTAAAAACCTGAAAAAGGAAATCAACACAGAACTTAGAAGGTGGCAAAAAATTCCCATGCTCCTGGATTGGAAATATCAATATCGAGAAAATGGCAATATTTCCCAAGGCTATCTGCCAATTCAATGCGATACCTATCAATATTCCTACCTCCTTCTTGAAGGAAATAGAAGAGGCAATCCAAAAATTCATATGGAACATAAAAAAACCCGAATAGCAAAAACAATCCTTAACAGAAACAACAGTGCTGGAGGCACATCAGTACCAAATTTCAAGCTCTACTACAAAGCCATAGTAATCAAAACAGCTTGGTACTGGCACATTGGACCTCAGGACAAATGGAATAGAATTGAAAACCCAGAAATGAACCTACAGACATATAGCCACCTAATCTTCGATAATGGAGCTAAAAATTAGAATGGAAGAAAGACAGCCTCATCAGTAAATGGTTTGGGCAAAACTGGTTAACTACTTGTAGAAAAATAAATCTAGAACTTTATATTTCACCCTGCACCAGAATCAACTAAAAGAGGCTCAAAGACCACAGAGACAAAGTATACACCCTGAATACATTACAGGACCGAATAGAAGAAACCCTAGGTCACCTTGGCACAGGATGACATTTTGTTAACAGAGACCAAGAAACACAAAAAATCAAAGAAAGGTTGGACAAATGGTATTGCGGGAAATTGCAGAGCTTCTGCATGGCAAAGGACATAGCTAGCAAGATCAATAGAAAGCCCAGGGATTGGAAAAAGATCTTCACTAGCCATATAATGGACAAGGGTCTCATATCTAAAATATACCTGGAAATCAAAAAATTAAATCCCTGAACAACAAATCTTCAAAGAAACAACTGGCCAATTAATAAGTACGCTAAAAATTTAAAGAGAAACTCCTCTGAAGAGGAAAGAAAGATGGCCAATAGATACATGAAGAAATTCCCAACATCTTGCCATAAAAGAAATGCAAATCAAAACAACATTGAGATACCACCTCATCCCAGTTAGAATGGCGATAATCAAGAACTCTAATAACAACAGATATTGTAGAGGATGTGGACATTGTTGGTGGGTGTATAAGCTTTTTCAACCACTTTGGAAAGCAGTATGGAGGTTCCTCCAAAGACTCCACATAGAGCCCCCCTATGACTCAGCAATCCCACTTTGGGCATTTATCCAAATGATCACAAACAAGACCACGCTAAACCTACCAGCACAACTATGTTTATTGCAGCATTATTGAACATAGCTAAGATCTGGAACCAACCCCGATGCCCCACAGTAGATGAATGATCAAGAAAATGTCATATAGGTACACAATGAAATTTTGTGCCTCCATCAGAAAGAATGACATTGCCCCATTTGTTAGGAAATGGAAAGACTTGGAAAAATTATATTAAGTGAAGTAAGTGAGGCTTAAATAAACATAGGTCCCATGGCTTTTCTTATTTGCAACAACTAGTATATATCTGAGTCAAGCAGAAAAGGTCAGATAAGTTGATGTTAGGGAAATGAACCCTAAGATATGTGTTCAAATGTTTTTTTTTTCTTTCATGAGATTGTTTCTAAAATGTTTAGAAGATTATTTATTGGTTCCTTTGTATGTCCATCCCTCATGATATAACCCCTGCTTTCACTGTATATGATGTTTGTGTAATTTGAGAAGGGAGAGGGGAAAAAACAAATCGTTAAATCAGGGATACAGGTGGACCCATTGCAACAATGAGATATACAAAACGTTATGTCGAAAAACAAACTTTACAACTTTGGTGTGGGTGGGCAGGTGGATAAGGAGGATTCGCTGTGGGGGGGACGTGGGCAAGATGGGAAGAGATGGGAAGGGGAAACAAATAGGAGGCTACAATGCTTGATAAGAAATGTACTCATTATCTTGCACATGTAATTTAACTCCTGTGTACTAGCACAAGACCAGACTCCAGGGCCAATGGAATAGAATTGAAAAGCCAGAAATGAACCTAAAGACATATAACCATCTAATTTTTGGTAAGCGAGCTAAAAAAATAGAATGGAAGAATGACAGCCTCCTCAGTAAATGGTGCTGGCAAAATTGGTTAACTACTTGTAGAAAACTATAGCTAGATCCTTATATATTACCCTTCACCAGAATCAACTCCCAATGCATCAAATATCTCCGAGTCAAAGCAGACACTCTGAAAATATTACATTCAGGAGAAACCCTAGGTCTCCTTGGCACAAGCTGAAATTTTCTTAATGGAGACCCAGAAACACAACAAATCAGTGAACGTTTGGACAAATGGGATTGCATGAAATTGCAGAGTGTCTGCATGGCAAAGGACATAGCTAGCAACATCAATAGAAAGCCCACGGATTGGGAGAAGATCTTCACTAGCCATACAACGGACAAGGGTCTCATATCTAAAATATACCTGGAACTTAACCCCTCTGTACAGTATGTTCACAAATAAAATAAAATTAAATTAAAAAAATTAAATTCCCCAACAACAAATCTTCAAAGAAACAACTGCCCAATTAATAAGTGGGCTAAAGACTTTTGGAGTGTGTTCTTTACTCATATAAAACTTGTTTGTAACCTTCTGATTGAGAGTATTACAAAAGGAAACAATATGCCATTTGAAGGCCAGCATAGAACAAAAGAAAATATTTGTTTTAAAAGTGGTCTGCTGCAAACAAAGAAAGACATGGATGTTTTAAAGTGTCTTATGCATGGATGTTTCACTCTTGATGTGATTTTCTTGTTGCAGGACTCAGTTATCAATTCCTTTAGTCTGGTCTGGAGTTTTCCATAGCAATAAGGATTCCAAAAAAGCAGGATCCAGTAAGTATGATCAGCAAAAGCAGCCCCTTCTCAGACCAGTACTCTTTTAAGGAGGCTCCCAAAGAAATACCTGCTGTTTGTTTTGTTCGTTTAGTTTGTGCTGGTTCTGGGGCTTGAACTCAGAGGCTGGACCCTGTCCCTGTACAGTGTCCTTGCCCACGTGCCCCCAAAGCTAGTACTCTACTGTTTGAGCCAAAAGTGCACTTCTGGATTTTTTGGTTTTTAATTACAGATCAGAATTTGACACACTCTCCTGTCTGGTTTGGCTTTGAACTGAGACAATAAGAAAGCTAAGTGACATCAACTTTATGGACTTCCCTTTTGAACCAAGAAATACTAGATGAAGCTACTTATTAGGCCAATATTTGACAATTTGTAAAAGAAGAAAATATGTTCAGCAAAGGATCCATAACTTAAAAAACTCAGTACATATAGGTGCACTCAATCATTTTGGTATTATTTTCTCTGCTTGGCAAGATTATTATTGACTTCGTCATTCCTTTTGTGAAAACTTAAAGTAATATTTGCAATTTTTACTTGGTCGTGGGGCTTAAACTCTGATCCTGGGCACTGTCCCTCAGCTCTTCAGCTCAAGTTGAGTGCTCTACCACTTTAGCTACAACACCACTTCCAGGTTTCTTGTGGTTCATTGAAGATAAGGGTTTCATGTACTTTCCTGACCAGGCTGGCTTTGAACCAAGATCCTCTGGTCTCAACCTCCTGAATAGCCAGGATTACAGGCATAATCCAGCAGCACCTGGCTCATATTTGCATTTAGTGCACTTAATGACACTAAGTATACAAAGAATGGAAATCTGAATCAAATGATGTGACATTGCAGCTTTTCAGAATAATTGAGGTAGCAATAAATATGTTTTCCTTTTCCATTTTGTTACATTAATGCCTCATGAGCTATGGGACCCTCAGATTACCATCTCTTCCCTCTGTGTAGGTGTATTTAATATTAGGAAATGTTCATAGAGAAATAAAGAAAGACAGGTTTTTAGAAAGCAAAGTTAATCAGGAGATATATTTATCACACAGAGATTAAGAACTATGCTAAGAGATTTAGAATGTTAAAGGCAATGAGGAATAAGCCTAGTTGATAACTTGTTCTTCAATAACTAAAAATGGTTCCTTAGAACGGTTTCTGTTATACCTTATTGACTATCACTTATTCCTTTTATCTGGAGTTATTCCTTCTCTTCTGTCACAGCTGTTAATTAGCCTCTGTCTTTTTGGTGCCAGGACTGGCCCAAAGGTTTCTAAATCTCACTTAGATTACCCTTCTCATTGTGATTAGCAGTGACCACTCAAAAGCCTACAATCTTTGAATTTCCAGAATTAATCTTCCTGACATCTAAGCACATTCCTGGCATTAATTGCTGTGACCTAATGAACAAAACTTTTTTTTTTCCAACACAGTATCCAAATATAGGTAAAGTATATTAATTAGGTACTATCTCCAGGTATCAGTATGGATGGAGCAATTGTATATTCCAAGTATGGGTTTTTTTTATTTTGCATTTACTAACTAAATATTTGTTGTTGTTGTTGTTGTTGTTTTGCCAGTCCTGGGGCTTAAACTCAGGGCTAAAGAATTATCCTTCAGCTTTTTTTTTTTTTGCTCGAGTTAACCCTCTACCACTTGAGGCACAGCACCACTTCCAGTGTTTCTTTTTCTATTTATGTGTACTGAGGAATTGAACACAGGGTTTCATGCATGCTAGGCAATCACGGTATCATGAACCCATATTCCCAGAGCCCTAAAAGACTTTTGTAAGATGGCTTTACATTTTCATTCTGTAACAATGTATCATAATTTTGGCCAGAAATTTTTGCTAGGAAAGGACATTGAACCCAATACTGAGTCCAATAATGCTAGATGGACAATGAATAACTGTCACAGTCTAGCCAGGGTACAGAGGGGCTTACCGCATGTAGCTGGTACAACAGACTGAGCGAGACAGCTCCTGAACCACAGCTCACCTCCAGAATGAGAGGGCCCCCTTGGTTCCAGCCACTTGGGGTTGCTGGACCACCTCTCCAGCACCCATTCAAATAGTTCTTAAAAGAGAGAGAGTGAAAGAAAGATGGTCAGAATTACACTTAAGTCAGTTGCCAGTGGCTCAGGTCCATAATCCTAACTACACAGGAGGCTAAATCTGACGATCATGGTTCACAGTCAGCCTGGGCAGGAACATCTATGGGACTCTTATCTCCAAAGAACCACCAGAAAATCATAAGTGGCACTGTGACTCAAGTGGTAGAGCATTAGCCTTGAGCTGAAGAGCTCGGGGACAGTGCCCAGGCCCAGAGTTCAAGCCTCACGACTGACAAGCAGTGAATTTCCCACCACAAGAAGTGGACTGAATAGCACACATTGTCCTAGGGAGCATGGCAGAAGAGTTATGAGTAGGTCACCCAGCTTCTCTGTTCCTCAATTTCCCCAGCTGCAAAACTGAACAAAGTGAAGGAACCCTTTCCTCATGGGGATAGGGTAATAATGAAAGAGCCATGTTTTGTTTCATATTCCTATACCTGTCGCACCATTAATAACACACACCATCTGAGCTTTTTCCGGGTATCTTCCTGTCATATTCTCACAGAATTGCTGAGAACTGTATCTGACTGCCGCTCCCTCTGTGCCTGGCCCTGCTCCGGAGATCCCTCTGTAGTAATCCCTTGTTTCCTCACAACTGTCCCATGAGGAGACTGAGGTCTGATGGTCAAAGCCAAACTCAGAATTTCACCTGTGTCCAAGAATTGGCTGCCGTGGACTAAGTTTGGAAAAATCCATCTAAATAAATTACTGAGTGTGACACTATGTGTCTGCCATCCCAAATACAGAGGACTGGGCCTGGTGGTGCATGCCTGTCACAGATAGGAGGACCGCAATTCAGCCCAGCTTGAGTATATATTAAGCCTCAATCTCGGAAATGCCCAAAACAGAAAAGCTTGACTCGCATGGTAGAAGACCTGACTGGCAAGCCTAAGGCCTTGAGGTCAAACCATAATATACCAAAAAGAATCAGAGGTCCAATGCCTCAAGCTCATGTCTATAATCCTATCTACTCAGGTGCCTTAGATCTGAAGATCACAGCTCAAGATTTAACATAGGGTTGGCCTTGCCCATCAGACGTCATGATGAGAAGACCTGGAGTCTGACCTATGTTGCTCTGCTCCATACTAGCAGGGCTCATATGCTTACTAAGTGTTGGCCAAGCTCTCTGACCCCCTGGGAAGCCACCCAATGTGAGCTGCACTCCCAGGTTCTCCCAAACTCCCACTGCCACTAACCAGGCCCAAGGTAGTACACAGCTCCAGGGCACACAGATCTCTTGTTCTTTTAACAGTGCTGAGTCCCCTTCAAGGGTCCCTCCCTTCCAGGTCCCTAGAGCTCAGCTGTGAATCCCATGCACCCCCGAAAAGATAGCAGGTAGAAGTTGCCATACCAGTCTCCTTGTTACAATGCACATCTACACAGACACACACAGACACACACAGACACACACAGACACACACACACAGACACACACACACACACACACACACATACATCCAGACCTGTGACAGAAGACTTGTGAATGCAGCACCTGCATTTTGCCAAATGATCACTCACCTGAGTAAAGTCAGGCTGAACAAGGAGAAAGATGATCTCTCTCTCTGTGTCTCTCTTTTTGTCTCTCTCTGTGTCTCTCTCTGTATCTCTCTCTGTCTCTCTATATCTCTGTCTCTCCCCATCTCTGTCTCTCTCCATCACTGTCTCTGTCTCTCTGTCTCTGTCTCTGTCTGTCTGTGTGTCTGTCTCTCTCTCTCTCTCTCTTTCTCTCTCTCACACACACACACACAGACTCAGAGCAGTCCCTCTCCTGAGTTTGTAGGAGACCAGATGGACCAGGAGCACCAGCAGAAGTTGGCAGAGCTGGGAAATGTGATCACCCTGTCAGAACTGTTGACAGCTGGTGCGGGGGGACAGCCGGGGTGCATGTGTGTGAGTGGGGTGTTCCTCCCAGATATTCACCTTCTGTTCTGACTCCCAACACACTCACCTCCCTACTGGGCTTTTCTGGGAACCTCATCAAGTGAAAGGGTGACTGAGCATAGAAGACAAGGGCTCACACAGCAAGGGGGTCTATCTTCTGCATCCAACACCCTCCACCCCAGAAAAAAGGAAAAGTACCCAGAAGGCAAGTGTGGACATGCTGCTCCCCACCTCTGTACTAAAGCCACCAGGTTCCCACCAGGGAGAGGAAGAGTGCAGATGCGCTGCTGTGTGGCTCCAGGCCAACGGCTCTGTGGCGCCCACTCCTCACCCAACCCTGCAACTCCCCGTTTCCTGGGACAATGTAGGCTAGGGATGGGGGTAGGATCCTCAGGTCAACACCCACCCCCATCCCTGTGGCATTTGTGGCAGGGCCTGGGCCAGAATGTGGGGCATGGGGGAGGTGCACGTCCTGGTCGGGAGGAGGGAGGAGGGGGGGTTATGGGTTTGTGGGGTGTGGTCCTGCGTGGGCAGCCACTCACATGTGCTGCTGGGAGAAGCTGTTGGCAGCTGTTCCGGGTGAGGCCAGCAGCAATGACAGAGGCATGGTAGACACTCAGGCCCAGAGCAGATGACAGGAGGGCCAGGACAAGGTCAGACCACAAGCCGGCCAGTGGCGCACCATTGAACCATTGCCTGAGGACTCCAAGAGGCACCACAATCTGAACCAGCAACACCAGGTTTGAAATGCTACACAGCTGGGAAGGGGAGGAGGGGGCCAGCGCACAGGCTGGCACATGGTGTGGCTGAGCAAGGCCTCTCTTCCTAGGCCTCAAGTCTCTTGCTCACCACTCACCCACCTCTACCTTCCTCAACTACTGGTAGTGGTATCAACCACAGAGGTAATCCTGGTGCTACAGGGCAGCATAGAATGTGGGCATGGCCACCATTCTTGTATACCATTGGTCAGAAAGAACCATGAAAGAATGGGGGTGTGTCTCAAATACTGTGATGCAGGCAGAATGGGCATAGTCAAGATGACAGCAGCCCCTTTCCCAGGAAACTCTATCCAATCCAGTTGGGGACAAGAGGGTGACCTGCTTGAGCCAGATGGCTGCACAGATTGTTGTGTATGTCTGTTTGTTGCCAGTCCCAGACCTTGAACTCAGGATCTAGGCACAATCTGTGAACTGCTTTTGCTCAAGGCTAACCACTGGAGCCACAGAGCTCTACTTCTGGCTTTGTTGGCACTGAAGTTGGACAGAAGTCTCAAGGACTTTCCTGCCTAGGTTCACTTTGACCATGATCCTCCTATCACAGCCTTGTAAGTATCAAGGAAGACTTTTGAGAGCCACTGGTGCCTGCCTAATCATTGGTCTTGCTGATGTACTCCAACAGACCAGTGTTTTCTCTATCCTAAGGTCTACCTGCTGGGAGCTCAAGCCCACAGTTTGAATCCTGGTCCTGCCACCTCCAAATGGCAGGAGATCCTAAGAAACTCACTCCTATTCATATGATTACCAATGGAATGTGATGTATTTCATGATTGAATGGGAAGTTCTTGAAAGATTCTAGGATAAAATTATACATAATAATATTATAGGACACTGATAAATTGTAACTAACACTTTATGAAGCATTTAAACAATCACATTCATTAAATGGAGGCAGAATGAAATACCTAAGAATTGGGCTCACATACTATAAAGGTGCCATTTTTTCTGCCAGGACTGGGCTTTGAATGCATGGTCTGGCTAACACTGTTGCTCTCTGTGGGAAGGGGAAGCTTGCCTCCTTGAAGTAAAAAAAATCAAGTCCATTTCTTAGGCCTGAAATCGATACCCACCACTAGAAAACATCCTATTTGTGTACATTTTAAATATATTATTTATATTCATATGTGGACTCCATATTGTGTTCAGTGTAGTTACTCATTTTATTTTTTATTTTATTCATGTATTGACTCTTCATTTTATTGACTATTATCACACATATGGATTCCACTTCATACCTGACAACCAGGACTTTCACAGAAAAGAAAAACTTGTATCACCATCAGCTTATTATGCCACAATTCATTTTTTGGGGGTGCTGACATCTGAACTCATAGCCTACAAGACACAATTCATGAATGGGTGAGCGTCAGCACACCATCCTGGGGCAAATTGAGCTGACAGGCAGTTCCTAGGATCTGAAATTGGCAAAAACAAACAAAAAAAATTATCTCCCTGGCTTGCAATTGGTGCCCTTTTATCTGCCAGGCTTTGGATTTGAACTCAGGGTCTGGGTAACTCTGCAGCACTGTCGACCAAGGGGAAGCTCACCATGCTTGAAGACAAGAAAGTCAGGCCTGGGCCCTAGGCCTGAATTCAAGCCCCAGCACTGGGAAACATACTATTTATATACATTGTAAAGATAGGATTTGTAATTACCTATAGATGTTCAGTCCATATCTTGTTTGTTGTGGTTATTTATTGTATTTCTGTTTTATTCATTTATTTACCATTTATTTTATTGACTATGATAACACACATTCCATTTATTATATTGATGACAACCTATCACATAGTATCTAGATTTGTAGACATGTTCTCCATCATGTCTGACACCCAGGACTCTCAGAGAAAGGGAAAACAGGTGTCACACTATGCTTCTTCCTACATGATCCAATTGTTAGCAGTGCTGGGATATGAACTCAGAGCCTAGCAAACCCAATTCATGAATGGGTGTGTCAACAAGGCAAACTCTATCCCAGGAAGCTGCCAGGAAGTTCCCAGACCCTGAGATCAAGACGTAGGGGTGGAAAAATAGCCATACATGGATAGGCAGGTGGTAGTATACCAAGAAATATATATTTGTATGGAGTGCCAGAGACATCTAGCTAGGATTCAATGACATAAACTATGTTTCTACCAAGTCTTAGGTAGTTATTACACCACCATTGAAGGAATAGGATTCTTTTCATGCTTAGTAAGATATTCATTAAGATCAATCAGCGTCCTAGGATCATTGTGTCTAATTTTAGACTAGACTAATGCACGCAGAAACTTTTCATTCAATCATGAGTTTGCTCACATTCCATTGGTATTCCCATGCATAGGAAGAGTCTCTTGGGAAAACACCCCACTGGTAGGTGTCAGGACCAGGACAAGAATTCAGGGCCTACATGGCTGTATGGGCCTATGGCATAGCCCACTAGCCTTCTCTCTCTCTCTCTCTCTCTCTCTCTCTCTCTCTCTCTCTCTCTCTCTCTCTCTCTCTCTCTCTCTCTCTCTCTCTCTCTCTCTCTCTCTCTCTCTCACTCTCTCTCTCTCTCACTCCCTCCCTCCCTCTCTCTATTTGTTGTTTTGTTTTGTTTTATTTCTGGCAAGACTTCAGGGCCTAGGATCCCAGGATTGGCTATGGACCCATGGCAGCCCGCCACCCTGAGATGATTGAAGCTGTTGTAGATTTAACTCAGTTAGCGTTAAATCTATAGCACTGTAGGAGAAATTGAAGCTCACCATCCTTGAAGACTGCAATATCAGTCTATGTTGCAGGGCCTGAATTGAAACCCTAGCACGGGCAAAAATAATATACTCACCTATTTTACACATAGGATCTCTATTTACATTCATGTGTGAAATGTGTCTTATGTTCAGTGTAGATATTCTTTTTATTTTGTCTTAGTCATGGATGAATTTTTTGTTTTATTTAGTACGATGACAGACATGACTGTGCTGACATGGATGACAACCTATTTCCATGGCAATAGAGTTGCCTATATAGCATTCTTGATCCTCCCTGAGACCTAGGACTTTCACAAGTCAGGGCAGGAAAACAGGTGGATCGATGGGCTTCTCACTTCAGGATTCATCTTTTGACATTATTGGGATTTGAACACAGAGTCTAGCAGATCAAATTGGGGAAAGGTATTAGGTGAGGATACAGGCCTGTGAGCAACTAAGGAGCTAGGCCATTCCCAGGACCTGACATTGAACCCCAGGGAGGGCCAGGATAGGAAGAGATTCATCCTTGAAACATAAGATCGATATTGACATACATGTGCGGACAGACTCTTGCATTAGGTGCACTTCTCCTTAATTTGTTTCTAATTCATGGAGATATTTTGTGTTTTACTGAGGCTGGTGGCAGGTATAGCTGTGCTGACATGGATGACAACCTGTTCCCATGGTTATAGGGTTGCTTATGCATTCATTCTCCATCCTAGCTGAGACCCAGGACTTTCACAGGAGAGGAAAACAGGTGCAATGACTGGCTTCTGACATCAGGATGAATCTTTTGTCAGTACTGGGATTTGAACTCAGGTCTGGGTAACTGTTGCACTGTGGAGGGAGGGGAGGCTCACCATACTTGAAGACTAGAATATCAGGCCTAGACCAGGGCCTGATTTGAAGCCCCAACTCTGGACAAAATAAGAAGCCCACCTCTTTTAAACATAAGATCTCTATTTATTTACATACAGGTCTGGTATGCATCTTCCATTCAGTGTAGTTATTCTTTTTATTTTGTGTCTTTTTCAAGGAGGTATTGTGTATTCTGTTGATTATAGGATGACATATATAACTTTGCTGAGTTGGATGACACCCTATTCCCATGGGTGTGGAGTTGCCTATACTTTCTTGATTCTTTATTCTTGCTGAGACCCAGCACTTGCACAGTACAGGAAAACAGGTGCAAGGATTGGCTTCTCACATCAGGATGAACCTTTTTGTAGTGCTGAGATTTAAACTAGGGGCCTAGCAGGCCCAACAGCTCAATGGGTCCACATGAGCCTACCATCTTCTGACCTAGGCCATATCCAGGACCTGAGATAGAGCCCCTGGGTGGGGTGGGGCACAATATTCATCCATTCATAAGCTGAAGCTAGTATGCTAATAAATACCTATTTGGATAGAGTAGGAGATGTAATGAGCTGTGTTGGAATCCTATGTACCATGTGAGTACCGATTCTTGGATCTTTCCCAATGCCTCCAATTCTTGAATGTGATTCTTATTGTCATACTTCATGAACTCTTAATTTAAAATAATCTTTGTGCCATACGTCTTGCCTATCATTTCCTATGAGAATCATGCATGAACTAAACTCTTCCCTAGGACTGAATTCAAGTACCTCATAACATTTATAAACATGTTAAATATATGATTTATACTTACTTCTATGTATTCAGTCTATATCGTGCTTGTTGGAGTGATTCATTATATTTTATTATTGATTTACTTATTTAGCATTTATTTTATGGACTGTGAGTACACCAATAACATTTATTATATTTCTTCCCATCTATTCCATAGCATGTAGTTTTGCAGACCTATTATGAAATTGCACAGAAAAGGAAAACAGGTGTCACACTTGAAATCTTACACCAGGAAGAAATTTTTGGCAATGATGGGGCCTGATCTGAAGGCCAGAGAGGCCCAATTCATGAATGGCGTGTGTCAGCACCGCTGCCTCTAGGCCATTCAGCTGCCAAGTGGATCTCAGGACTTGGGATCAAGCCCCAGGTTTGGCCAAAATAGCTGTAACTTTCTATGACGATGGTGGTATCTAAATAAATATAAATTTAGATATTAGGTACTGCAAGAGGTATCTAATAATGACATATACTATGTTCCTACCAATTCTCCTGTATTTAGGGAGGACTCCATTTAATCAACAGTTCTTTTAATGCATAGTAATCTGAATTAAAATCAATCCGTGCCCTGTGATTATTGGGTCTAATTTTATGCTAGACACATTGACGGACTACTCATACAACCATGACATTGATTATATTCCGCTGGTGTTCCTATGGACAAGCAATATTTTCTGAGGCTCTCCAGCCCTTTTTACGTGGCATGACCAGGATTCGAACTCAGGGTCTAGTGTCAGGTTGGCCTATGGCTTCACTGACAGCCAGCCAGCCTTCAGCAATGGCAGGTGACCTACAGGTTGCAGCCATGTCATTCAGAAAGAGGATGGTCAACATGCAAGGAAGGAAAACAAACTGCTGAATGTCCGTGGCTTGTGGCATTTTTCGGTGTTGTTTTCATTTTGTTTGGATGTATTCTTATAGGAGAAGCTCCAGAGTTGATCTGATGAATGGCATCAACCTATGAAATTTGTATTCAATTCAATGAGTTCATAACACAGAGACTGTTTTCATGAAATTGCATGTTGCAGGGCTCCCTTCACTGCTCCCAGTGTAGCCTAAGGGTTTCTCTGCATCCCAGGCCAGAAGTCTCTCTCACTGTCTGGACAGGCAGACAAAAGGCCTCACTCCTGTAAAGCTGTGTAACAGGCAACTCGATCTGGGCCAATTACTGAGGAGGAGTGTGGGTGGGCTCTGAAGGCCAGGAGAAAAAGCCTGCTTTGTACCCCAAACTATCTCTCTTCCCAGTGCTTTGATTTGACAGGAAGCATTCATTTGTGCAACCTCCCATGGCAGCCCAAGTTCTGTGCACTTATACTGCCTTTGTGAGACTATATTCTGGTGTTCAGATAGAGTGCTCATGTAATTCAGGAGTCCTTCTGGCAGACAACTAGGGCACTGAACTTAAAGAAATGTTTGTTTCATTGAGGCTGATGATGGGCCTATGATGTCTCTCCTAGGTTTCCAGAAGCTTGGGAAATCTAAGCACATGTCAGATATCACAAACATTCCTGTAATCTAATTCTGGTGAAGTTCATCAGATTTTGAAACCTTTGACCTCTACCAGTTGGGCCCTGGGTGGCTAGATTTGGTGGTTGAACACAGGGTCTCAGGGCTGACTATGAGCTCAGAGAAGTCTAGTGCTTTACCATTTTGTGTCACAGCTTCACTATTGCTTTCTGTGTGTGTGTGTGTGTGTGTGTGTGTGTGTGTGTGTGTGTGAGAGAGAGAGAGAGAGAGAGAGAGAGAGAGAGAGAGAGAGAGAGACAAAGAGAGAGAGAGACAGAGAGAGAGAGAGAGCGAGAGCGCGAGAGAGAGACAGAGAGAGAGAGAGAAAGAGAGAGAGAGAGAGAGAGAGAGAGAGAGAGACAGAGACAGAGACAGAGACAGAGACAGAGAGAGAGAGAGAGAGTGCATTCAGTAATCCTGGAGCTTGTACTCAGGACATGATCACTGTACCTAGTGTCTCTTGTACAAGGATTGCCCTATCCTACTTGAACCATAGAGCCACTACAGGTATTTTCCTAGTGATGTGGTCCTGATGAATGAAGCCCAAGGCTTCACAGATGCAAAGCACTCTACCCCTAAGGCACATTCCCTGCCCTGTACTTCAGGTTTGTTAGTTTGTTTCAGTTTTTTTTTTGTTGTTGTCAGTTGTAGGAGTTGAAATCTTGGCCTGGTTGCTATCCCTGAGCAATTGAAATCAAATCTTGTGCTATAACCACTTGAGCCACAGAGCCACTTTCTGATGGTTAATTGAAGCTAAGTGTCTCAAGGACTTTCCTGTTCAGGCTAGCTTTAAACCATGATCCTCAGATCTCATCCTCATGAGTAGCTAAGATGACAGGCATGAGCCACAAGCACCCAGCTTCCACTTCAGGTTTCTTAGTGATGAATTGGAGATAATAGGGTCATGGGACCTTTTGTTTCTGGCATAGTTTGGAACCTAGATACTCAGATCTCAGCTTCCTGGGAAGGCAGGATGACAGACCTTAACTATAGAACCCTAGGCCGTGGCACTCTGCTGCAAGGAGGTCCTTGGCTCCACATGGTAGAGTGGTAGCCATGTGCCCAAGAGGTAAATGTCAGTGCTTAGGCCCTGAGTTCAAGGTTCATGACTGAGAAAAAACAAAACAAAACAATTGTCTGCCATAGACAACCCACTAGTCTTCACTAATACATAATTTTGTCCCTGCCATGGAGATATATCGGAGCCTCAATATTCTTGTCTGCATAATCATCTCAGTTGTGTAGCTCTTACAAGGAAAAGATGAAAGAATGCACCTTTTGAAGGACAAAACACACAACACTCTTTATTTTTGTCGGTCATGGGGCTTGTACTCTGGGCCTGAGCTATGTCCCTCAGGTCTTCAGCTCAAGGCTAGCACTCTACCACTTGATCTACAGTGCCACTTCTGGTTTTATGGTGTTTTATTGAGATAAGTGTTTCATGGCCTTTCCTGCCAGTGTGGATTTGAACCACGATCCTCAGATCTCAGACCCTGAGTACCTAGGATTACTGGCTTGAGCCACCAACTCCTGGCTCCACATAACACTCTTTACAGGCCTCAGCAAAAAGCATCCTATGAAAGGCTCAGCACCCAGCACCCAATGCAGCACTCAGCACACTGCACCCCGTGAAGGACCCAGCACACAGCATCCTGTGCAGGAATCAGCACACAGAACTCCAAGAGGGACCCAGCACCCCAGGAAGGACTCATCAAATAGCTGTATTCCACAAGCTGTCATTAGTATTAGGGTGCTTTCATCAGTATCACCATTCTTTCAGAAACACATCACAAACTGCACAAAGTTCACATCTAATGATTCAGAGGATTTTTTTGGGGGGCGGGGGAGAGTCAGCCACAGGATTGCACTAAAATTTAGGAGATACTGTCTTAAGATCTTTTGCTCAAATTTAGAGCTCCACCACTTTGAGCCACAGTTCAGAGTTTCACAGCATTGCTGCCAGGCCTGGGTTTTAAACCCACCAGTGTCAGATCTCAGCCCCTGAGTACCTTTGATGACAGAGGTGAGCGAGCGAGCAGCATCTGGTTCCGTGGACCTGGGTTGCAGTGGTATACCTCTGGCTAAGTCAGGTTAGATGGCAGCTGTCTGCACCAGACTCCCGGCTTGCTCTGTAATGAGGTATTTGAAGTCCTATCCTTATAGAGTTGCAGTCACAATATTAAATCTTTTTTGGTGTCCATCCTGGGTCTTGATTAAGGGTCTAGACACAGTCCCTAAATATTTATGCTCAAAGCTAGTGCTCGATGCTTCAGTGACATCACAAATTCCGGATTTTTATGTGCATGTGGAAGTAAGGAATCAAATCCAGGGCTTTGTATGTACTAGCCATCACTATACCAGTGAGCCTCAGGAGAGAAATGTGTATAAACTGATAAAAGTGTAGATTGGCATATATATACATATGTATGTATAAAACAAGAGAAAGATGTTTGTATATTATGAAATTACATATATTATATTACTACCAATATCTGACAATTAAATTATTCCCTCCATTTTTAAGTTTCATTGTTGAATACATAATTAAGTATTAATTGAAAATTAGTCAATGTAGTATAATTGTTGTGTATAATTTTATAGTATACTCATTCACTAATTACTAATTTAATTGTTACATTTATAACATTCCATTTGTATGTATGTATATTGGAATGCATTTCTTAGAATCTGCTGCCAATCATTAGTGGCAGTCCCAGATTCAACCTCCAGGCCTAAGTTGAGGTTTCGGCTATGGTTTCCCTAATAGTCATCGAAATATCAGCATGCAAAGTCATGTACATTTTCTGGGCCTCGTCATTTAGACCAAGAATGGTCACAGTGCAAAGAGAAAAAAATGTAAACCTACCTTCTTGAACATCTCTGTTTTATCCTTCTCCTTTTTATTTTTATTTTTTGTCAACCCTGAGATTTGAACTTGGGTCCTAGTATCCCAGGGTCAGCTGTGGTACAGATGCCAAGACCTGACTTCAAGCCCAGTGCTTGGCCAAAAAAAAAAAGGCACTGGCTTGGAATTGGCACCATTTTTCTGGCAGGCCTATGATTTGAACTCAGGTTCTGGGTAACTCTGTGGCACTGTGAATGAAGGGGAAGCTCACTGTCCTTGAAGACAAGAAATTCAGACGAGTTCCCAGAGCCTGAATTAAATCCCCAGCACTGGAAGAATAATATTCATATATGATATATATTTACATACATGGGTTTAGTGAGTATGATGTTTATTACCCTTATTTATTTAGTATTATTACACATATAATATTTCATTTATCACATCTTGTCACATAGAATATATTTGATATGGATTATACATCATAATGAGAACCGGGAGTTTTTTTTTCAGGAAAAAATGTGTCAGAATTGGTCTCTTACTCCATTAATAATTTTTGACCATGCTGAGATTTCAACTCACAGCCTAGAATGCCCAATCCATAAATGGGTTCACAGTCTTAGCACACCAGCCTCTGGCAAATTGAGCTGCCAGGAAGTTCTAAGGAACTGTGATGAAGCCACAGTTGTTCCCAATAGATAGATAGATAGATAGATAGATAGATAGATAGATAGATAGATAGATAGATAGATAGATAGATAGATAGATAGATAGATAGATAAATAGATAAATAGATAGATAGATAGATAGATATAGATAGATAGATAGATAGATAGATAGATAGATAGATAGATAGATAGATAGATGTGTAGATTGCTGTATATATATATATGTATATACTTAGAGAATATGAGGATATCATTAAATTATATATATAGTTACCAATTATTAGTTATTAAGTTATGTCTCCATTTAATGAAGTATCATGGCTGAATACTTATAAAAAACATTAATTAAAAATTAGTCAATATCCTTCCATTATGGAATCATACCATGGTGCTAGAATGGAAGATATAAATCCTATAATTTTTGTGTGGCATTCTAAAATACAATCATGAATTAACTGAAAATTTAATGATTACATTTATTACATTCCATCAGTATTCACATAAATAGGAATGAGTTTGTCAGGATCTCCTTCCATTTGTGGTGACAGTCCTGGCATTCGAACTCCAGGCCTGGGTAGTTTACTTCAAATGCAAACCATTGGAATGACACTGTGAAGATTTCAGACTGTCACGATTTAAAAAAGAACAAGAAGAACAAAAGAAAGCCAGGTGTCAGTGGCTCCTGTCTGTAATCCTAGCTCCTCAGGAGGCTGAGATTTAGAGAATGCCAATTTGAATCCAGCCAAGTCTGCGACCATCTTATTTCTAAGAGATCACAGGAAAATATCCCCATGGGTTAGGGCTGTGGCTCAAGGGCAGGGAGCTATGCTTGAGCAAAAGGAGATCAGGGATAGGGCTCATATTTCAACGTCGGACCTGCCAAATAAAAAAAAGAAGGCAGTAACACCATGTTTCTGTGTATGGATGGATGATGTATGGATGGTGAGCATTCATCATGTGGCCTATGCCCAGCCCCCAACCTGGGCAAGCTTGGACAAGCCCTCAAAGAGTACTAAGTCTGAGCTGGCAGCTTAAACAAAACATCCTTCTCTGCCATTTAGTAAATGAAACCCGAAGGCTTCCCTGGGTTGGTTTATGTAGTGGGTGCATTATGTTCTAGCTGAGAGGCCCCATTGGGATATCTAGCAGTCAGCCACTGCCTCAAGAGAGACCACAGTTCCTAGGATGTAGGAGTTGTGAAAGGTTCTGGTTCCATATTTCATATCCCTCTGTAAGATGTAAGCCTCGATCTCTGGGGCCTTGTGGCTATCACTCATTCATCATTTCTCATTGCCTAGTCTCAGGCTGGTCCCAAATCCTGGCAAAGATATGAAATGGCCAGTGATTTCTTTGTTGAAAAAGGTACGCAAATAAATCCCACCCTCATAGCTCCTGTTAGAAGTAAGCCTTAGCTGCAAATGTGGCTTAGTTGTAGAGTGCTTACCTAGCAAGCATGACGCCCTGTGTTCGAATCCTCAGTAGCACACAAACAGAAAAAGAGAAAAGTGGCACTGTGTCTTAAGTGGTAGAATGTAGCCTTGAGCAAAAGCAGCTCAAGAACATACCCACACTCTGAGTTCAATCCACAACACTGGCAAAACAAAAAAAGTGATCTTGGTGAGACATATTCTTCTGGGACTCAGGAGAACCGAGGTTATAGTTAAGACATAGAGGGCAGGTACTGGTGGCTCATCCCTGTAATCTCAGCTACTCAGGAGGCTGAGACCTGAGGTTCATAATTGCAAGCCATTGCAGACAGGAAAGACTATATGAGACTCTTTCCTCCAATTAAGCACCCAAAAGGCCAGAGCTGTGGTTCAAGTAGTAGAATGCTAGCGTTGAGCATAAAAATTCAGGGATACCGTCCAGGCCTTGAATTCAAACCCCAGAACTGGCACACACACACACACACACACACACACACACACACACACACACACACACACACACACACACACACACCAATATAGAGCATTAGCCATCAGCCTGCACAAGTTCCATCTCTAGCAACTCAATATAAAAAAAGAGGGAGAAGGGAAGGAAAGACTTGCTCCAGGAGGTGATATAACCAGTGCCAAAATTCCACAGGAGTACCGAGATGTGGTAAAAGGACAGAGAGCCTCAGGCATAAGGTACAGCATGGGCAAAGGTCCTGAGGTGTGGTGTAGAGCAGGTGGTATAAGTGGAATGAAGGTTCGGTGGCTTCAGAAAAGTCTGGTAGATCCCTCAAGGCTGGGTCAAGGTTTATACTTGAATCACAGGTAGGGCAGAGCATGGGGTCCCTGTATGGGACTCAGGAGAAAGATTAGTTTGGCTTTTTACCATGGACCCCAGCCATTTCCTGTGGCTGGAAGCCTATTTTTCCCAGCTCCTGACCCTCAAGCTTCATTTTCATTGAGGAGTTAGGGCAAATGCAGGGAAGAACCCTTGCTTATGAAAATCTTCTAACCCAATGCCACCAGTGGCTCAACCCCTGTAAATTCTAGCTACTCAGGAGTCTGAGATCAGAGATCGTGGGTCAAAGCCAGCTCAGGGGTGGAAAGTTAATGAGACTCTTCTTGCCAATGAACTACCAAAAACCAGAAGTGGAGCTGTGGCTCCACTTGAGAGAAAATGTTAAGAAACCAGAGCCCAGACCCTGAGTTCAAACCCCGGTACTGACACAGAAAAAATAAAGAAAACCTTTCAGGAGCTCCCAGCCACTGTGGAGAAAGGCTATTATTTGCTGGGCACAGTTGGTTCATTCCTGTCATCCTAGCTACTCAAGGCTGAAACCTGAGAATCAATCAAGATTTAAAGTTAGCCTGGGCAGACTCTTATCTCCAATGAATCATCAAAGAAGTGGGAAGCAGAACTACTGTAGTTCAAGTGGTAAAGCACCAACTTTGTGCAAACAAGCTAAAGGATAGCATCTACATCTACACTCTGAGTTGAAGTCCCAGTACACATACACACACAAACACACACACACACACACACACACACACGCACACACACACACACACGCACACACACACACACACACACACACACACACACACACACACACACACACACACACACACACACACTAACATCCTTAGCAGGTTCTAGTGGCTTATACCAGCAATCCTAGCTACTCAAGAGGCTGAGATGTTAGGAATGGCAGCTTGAAGCCAGCGAGGCAAGAAAGCCATGAAACTCTTATCTCCACTATACTAGTAAAAAAGATGAAAGGTGAGCTGTGGTTCAAATGATAGAAAGTTAGCTTTGAGCAAAGGAAGCTCAGGGATAGTGACTAGGCCCTGAGATCCAGAACTAAGATTTTTTTTAAAGACATCCTTTGCCACTCCCACAGGCCATAAATCCAGATTTTGGTCATCCTAAATCTCACTTCCCCTCTTGCCACTTCCACAGTACTCACACAAGTGGCTGGTGTGTGGCCAACACTGGGTTAAGAAGTGAATGTACAAAAGGGGGGACATAGCCAGGTCAAGACCAATGCCCCAGAACATTCAGGTATTGGCCATACCAGTTCCCTGGCCCTGGAATCTAAAGTCTGTGCCTCTGTATTCTAGGCATCCAGGCTTGTCTAGAAGGACCTGAGACGCCCAGCTGGGGCCGGAAGATACACACAGACACACACACACACACACACACACACACACACACACACACACACACACACACACACACACACACACACGGACATTCCAAGGCCTCAGCAGTTCCTGAAAACAATGAACTCTCTCCATTAGGATCACATCTGATTCGTGAGAAGATGGCACTATCATACTCAGACCAACTGTAGACACAAAATTGAGCCTCTCACATATCTGGAATATCTCATCACCCAGCATACAATTTCCTACCGTACACACGTCTATGTGGAAAAATAAGGCCACTTCTTTGTTTATTCTTGGTCATGGGATTTGAACTCGGGGCCAGAGCACTGTCCCTCAGCTCTTCAGCTGAAGATGAGCACTCTCCCACTTGAGCCACAGAGCCACTTCCTGTTTTCTGGTGGTTCATTGGATATCAAGTAACACATACTTTTCTGCCCAAGCTGTCTTGGAACCATGGTCTTCATATCTCATGCTTCTGAGTAGCTAGGATGAGAGTTGTGAGCCACCGGCAGCAGCCAGTTTCAGCCACCTTCAAATACCCAGAGGAAAACCAATTCATTAGGCCACAAACTTCTTGCAACCCTTGACTTCAGACTTTGACACCAGCATCCTAATCCATCCTTCAATGGACAGAATGCAGACACAACAACCCCACCCCAGCACACATTCGCCCACTCCCTGCCTGACACAGGCCTCATCCTCTTGAGTTCTTGGTAAGGTACCACCTATCCTACTGTGGCTTCAAACGGGGGCAAAATTGGGGAGTTCTTAGAAATGTCTGTACAGTGAGGCCAGCACCTGGTCTCTCAAACACAGCACCCACACACAACTCCACATTTCTACAGGCAAAAATGTTTTACTTTTCAGTTGTGGGGCTTGAACTCTGGGCCTGGGTGCTGTCCCTGAGCTCTTCAACTCAAGGTGAGCACTCTACTACTTGAGACACAGCACCACTTCCGGTGTTCTGGTGGGTTTTGGAGATAAGAGTCTTAGGGTCTTTCCTGCCCAGGCTGGCATTGAAGTGTGATCCTCAGATCTCAGCTCTTGAGTACCTAGGATGACAGCCATGAGCTACTTAAATCTTCCATAAAGGAGCCGTGAAACTGTGAACGAGAAAACAAAAGTTGTGACTGTCCATTGATAAAAAAAAAAACAATAACAACAAATATACACACAGAGAGAGAAATAAAATGCTTTTGCTGTTTTTAGACATGGTGACTTAAATATATTTTCATTGTTCTCATCTTCATGCTCTTTCAAGACACACACACACACACACACACACACACACACACACACACACACACACACACACACACACACATCCAGAATGGTGACAGAAGCCTCTTCCATGCAGCACCTGCATTTTGCTAACTGATCACTTACCTGAGCACAGTCAGGCAGGCTGTACAAGGAGAAAGATTCTCTCTCTCTCTCTCTGTCTCTCTGTCTCTGTCTCTGTCTCTGTCTCTGTCTCTGTCTCTGTCTCTGTCTCTGTCTCTCTCTCTCTCTCACACACACACACACACAAAATTAGAGTAGTGCCTCTCCTAAGTTTATTGGTTCCTCATCTGGGACAATGTACAATCTGGAGCACGCAGGTTCCCATTCCCCATTCCCTTGTCAGAACCAAGATCTCCCACCCAAGGGGAGCACCACTCTAATGACACAGCACCACCCCGCCTCTCTCCTTCTCCAGGGCGAGACACTTCCCCTTTGGAACAACCAGCCTTAACTCCCCATTCACCAAAACCCTAAGACAGGACGCTGGGTGAAAAATCCCCAGACAGGTGACTCCTCAGAGCCAGGACTGAAAACAAGCAGAGGGTCATGGGGTACCCAGGGGGTGTCTGTCCCGGGGTGGGGGTGGTGTTTAGGAAATGGATGGGGTTCTAAAGGCTACATACATGAACAGATTCCCTACTTCCAGCCTAGATGCTTCTGGGTGACTGGTTGGATTCTTGGGGAGGACAAGGACACCAGATGTACCAGGAGCACAAGCAGATGCTGGCAGAGCTGGGAAATGTGATCACCCTGTGAGTACTGTTGACAGGTGGGGTGGTGGCGGACAGGCCATGTGTATGTGTGTCAGAGGGAGTGTGTCACTTCCAGATATTCACCTTCCATCTGACCCCCAGTGCCCTCACCTCCCTAGTGGGCTTTTCTGGGACCCTCCTTAGGTTAGAGGGTGACTGAGAACAGAGGACAAGGACTCACACAGCAAGAGGGCCCTATCTTCTGCATCCAATACCCCCCAACCTCAGAAAAAAAGGAAAAGACCCAATAAGGCAGGCGTGGAGTTGCTCCCCTCCTCAGAATAAAGCCCCCAGTTTCCCATCTTGGAGAAGAAGGTTGAACATGTGGCGCTGTATGGTTCTCACTGCTCCGGGCCAGGGGCTCAGTGATGCCGCCTTCGCAACTCCCCATTTCCTGGGACACTGACACTAAGGATGGTAGTAGGATCCCTGGGTCCACACCCACTCGTCCATCTCCCACTCCTGGGACGCATTTGTGACAGAGCCAGGGCTGGATCCTGGTGCTGGAGAGGCAATGTTGGGATACGAGAAGGGAGGCAGGAGTCGTGCTTCTGGGTTGGGGAGAAGGGGGATTGGGAGAGGTCACATGGTGTGGGCCCACGGGATGTCCACTCATATGTGCTTCTGGGAGAAGCTGTAGGCTGGAGTTCTAGGTGCAGAGGGCAGCAATGGCAGCATCATGGCAGATGCTCAGGCCCAGAGTAGAGGACGGGGCGGGGGAGGCAGGACATGGTCAGGCCCACAATCTGGCCTGGGCACACCATCGCTGGATGACTCTGAGAGGCACTGCGGGTCCGAGCCAACAGAAACATGTTTGAAACATGATGTCGCAGAGAGGGCAGGAGAGGGGCCAGGACAGGGGCAAGCAGGTGGCAGGGCTAAGCGTGCCCCAGCCCCAGCTGAACTCCTGGCACAGGGACCTTGGACTCAGGTCCTACTTGGCCTCTGAGCCTCCCTGGGACTGTGGGAGGGATGTGCCTGCTGTGCTGGATTTGTGCTCTGTGCTCTTGGGCCAGACCTGTGCTCCTACAGCAGCAGAGGCCAGCCATTGCCGCAGTCTCCCCTGGTGCATATGGCTGCTCAACTCTCTGCTCTCTTTCTCTGCCACCACTTCTCTCGAGGGCTGCCCTGCCCCACAGCGCAAGCCTGTCAGCCTCTGGCTGCACCAGCTATGTGCCCCCTCTGCTATTCCCTGTCCTCCTCTTGTTCATGCCCCTCCCCCCTCTGCCATGTCCCCCACCTCTTAGACTTGTGCTGCCCTGATTCTGCAATAAGGCTACCAGGCCATGGCAGAAGCAGCCTCACCTCATCTCAGGGCATACTCCAACCCTAGCAGCTGCCGAGGTTGATTGAATCTCCCCTCAGTCCAACCGCTGTGGGAGAATCTTCTCCATCCACCCTACACACTAAGCAGGTGCAAGATGACCCTCCGTGTTTGTATGTGTGTGTGTGGGTGGGTGTGTGTGTTTGTGATTGTCGGAGATACCTACCTTTCAAGGACTCAGAACATAGCACCCTTTGGGATGACAGCACACAGAAAACTTTAAAAAAATAGCACCAAGAAACCTATATAATAGCAGCAGCACAATATGGCTTTTTAAAGACTCACCACATAGCAACCTTTGGGATCCTCATGGTAATCTAATGACCAATAAGATTAGACATGCCATTTTGACATCACTAAACTTAAATATCATAGTATTATGACATCATATATCATAGTGGCACTATAGATATATTGCGAATGCCTATTCTGTTATTTCATTCTATTTCAAGGAAGCAATATTGGTGGATATCAGAAATCTATTGTGAACTCAAAGCCACTGTGACATGAAAATTCCCTTTGTGACATCACAGTGCCATTGTGATATCATTAAGCTGTTTTGACATCACAAACCTGTCCTGTCCATTGTGACCTGACTATAAATGTGACATGACAAAGCCATTGTGATATCACATTGCTGTTGCGACATTACCATCATCTTGAGACCTCCAAAACCCATTATGACATCTTTAGCACTTTTGAAAAAAAACACATGGCCTTTGTGACATCACAGTACCTTTGTGTATCCATATCTTCATTGTGAAATGTCAGTTGAGATCAGATATGCCATTGTAATATCACAGAGCATTTATAATATAATCATCAGCACATTGTCATTATGACAACATCAGCTCATTGTGAAATCACAAATCTGTAATGACATCTTACCCCATTACATTACATTGTCATTGTGACATCATATATACATTATTAATGCCTATTATGTGATTTCATTATATTTCAAATGTTGCATGTGGTTACATATCAAAAACATATTTTTACTTGATAACCATTGTGATATCACAATCCCTTTGTGACATAACATTGCCATTGTAATATCTCTAAATAACTGACAACAGAAACATGTCCTGTCATCATAAGGTTTATGACATGTTGCCACTCTGTAATGTTAGGTCCATTGAGAGCTCAACCTCTTTCCTACTTCATTATTGCAGGTATGACGTGAAATATTAGAAATATACTGTGACATCATGAATATTGTGACATCACACTGCTAGACATCACAGTGTCATATTGTCACATCACAAATCTGTTCTGTTGTCACATCACAAATCTATTCTGACTTCATCACATTTGTGCCAACAAATACCTTCGGAATCCTCACAATCCCATTCTGAACTCATATACCCATTGTGAGTTAATGACAATTTAGGTCTAGAATGACATTGTCACATCACCAATCTACTGCGACATCACAAAACTATTTTGAAATCATCGCTATTATGGCATCAGCAACTAATTGTGACATAACAACACTCTTATGACATTAAAATTTGACATCATATTGCAATTGTGATATTACTGTACCATTATGCTTTCACAAACCTATTATAACCTCATCACATCTTAGAAAATTCATGGCCTTTGGGACATCAAACTCTTTCTCTGAACTTGTATCATTGTGAACTTGTAGCAATTGAAATTTGAAATAAGATGTGATATTACAAACTAGTTTTTACATCACTAACCCATTTTTATATCATTAATGAAGTACCCCATTTTCGGATACCCCCTCTTAGACCACCAGAGACCACGATCAATGCAAACAGCAGAGTTGTTTATTGCAAGCTAGAACTTGGTCGTCCACGCACTCAGTAACCGGTGACTCTAAGAGGTCCTGAGCACAAAATTAGCACAGCTTTTATACTATCAAACAAGTTTACAAGTTCAGGGGGTTCCCACACAAGCAAGTTTAGGGGTTTTCCACACAAGCAAGTTCACAAGTTCAGGGGATTTAAGTCCACCTTGACTGCACTTCCCTTTTTCTGATGGAACACCTTGGCAGCTGTTCTGTTCCTTAAGGGTGGGCAGCGTTGGTGGCAACCTGCGGTTTTCCTGAAAGCTATTAATTTTCTTTGGCAGCACAGCTCTCTTTGGGGGTTACTCTAGGGCAGCACAGCTCAGGGGGCTTGATTTCAAAATGAGTTACTTTAGCTCTTCAATTAACACTTTACAACCGAAACCTGTTAGGAACTTTAGCACTTTTGACAAAAAATCATGGCCTTTGTGTCATCACAGTTCATTTGTATATGTCATGACTTCATTATCTTATCCACACTATAACCTAATGGCAATTAAGATTGGACATGACATTGTGACATCATAAACCCTTTGTGACATCATCACCAGTGTGACATCAGACTGTCATTATGATACCATCAGCTCATTGTGATAGCACCAGAATACAGTGACATCATAGCATCATTACATCGCATTGCCATTTTGCTGTCATAGGGGTTGGGAAGGTAGCTCAGTGGTAGAGCACATGCCTTGCATGCATGAGGCCCTGGGTTTGATTCCTCAGCACCACATAAGCAAAAAGAAAAAAGACAGAAGTGGCACTGTGGCTCAAGTGGTAGAGTGCTAGCTTTGAGCTGAAGAGCTGAGGGACAGTGCCCAGGCCCAGAGTTCAGGCCCCATGACTGGAACCCTCCCCCCCAAAAAAAGAAAGCTGTCACAGACACATTGTGATTGTATATCCTGTGATTTCATTCTATTTCAAATGTGGCATATCTCTTGCTATCAGAAACACATTGTGACCTAATAACCATTGTAACATTATAAACTCTGTGTGACGTCATAACCAGTATGACATCACATTATTGTTATGACATTTTTAACTTATGGTGACATCACAAAATGACAATGACATTATAGCATTTGCCATTAGGGCATTGTGATAACATAGACACATTATGAATGCCTAATCTGTGATTTCATTGTATTTGAAATGTGGCATGTGGGTTGATAACAGAGACTCATTTTGATATCATAACCATTTTCACATCAAAATCCCTTTGTGACATCAATTTTGCAATATGAGATCACAATGGCAATGTGATGCTAATAAGGCATCGTGATATCACAATGGTCACAAACTCACAATGGGTTTCAGATATCAATTGACAGTAGTAGAATCAAATAACATAATAGGCAAACACAACGTGTCTATGACATCAGAATGACAATATGATGTTACAATGCTATGATGGCATTGTAGTTTTACATGTCAAATTGAGCTGGTGGTGTAATGGCAACATGATGTCACAATTATAATGATGTCAGAAAGGATTTTTTATATTTCAATGGCATGTCTGATGTCAGTTGTCATTAGTTCCCCATGAGGATATGAATACAAAAAAGTTCTGTGATGTCAGAGAGGCCATGTGTGTTTATAAAGTGGTAAGAGGTCAAAATAGGCTTGGGATGGCACAATGTGATCTGTAATGTCACAATGGAAATAAGATGTCCCATTGGGTTTTTAATGTCACAGTGGTGATGAGGTCACAATGGTTTTGTGATGTCACAGTTTGTAATTTCAGAATGATATATCTAATTTCAACTATTCATAATTCAATATGAGGATACCAGGTGATAGAAGAAGCTTCACAGTATGAGGTCATACTATGCGAAAACCCAATGGAACAGTGATTTCACAATGACATTGTGATGTCTCAACATCATGTTATAATAATGTTTTGATGTCACAATTGGTGACGCCATACTGATGAGGAGGTTGCAATAGATTTGAGATGTCCCAAGGGGTTGGTGATGTCAAAATGGCATGTGGGATCTCAATTGTCATTAACTCAGCATGAGTATATGAGTTTGGGAAGGGATTCTGATGTCCCCAAATATATGTAGTCAAAAAGTTGAAGAACTAACAGGTCTGAGATGTCATAAAGTGACACAATGGTTATGATGTCCAGTGGTGTGATATCATGATGTTACAATGGATTTTAGATATCTCATGTCATATCTGAAATATGAGGTCAAACGCAGATTTTCAACTCACAAAAGGCCTAAGATATCACAATGACATGTCACAAAAGTTATGAGGTCAGGAGAGGTATTTGATGTCACAGTGGGTTAGTGATGTAACAAAGGCAATGTGCTGTGACAAAGAGATTTTGATGTGACAAAGGTTATGAGTTCACAATGGTTTCCTGATATCAACCCACATGGCACATTTGAAATAGAATGAAATCCAAGAATAGGAATGCACAACATTACCATGCTTATGTAACTGTAATTCCTCTGTACACTATACTTACAATAAAAAATGCACAGATGAAAAAAAATGGTATGGTGTCATTGGGATTTGGTGATGTCACAATGATATGATGGTGTCATGATGACAATGTGATTTCACAGTCACAATTTTTGCTCAAAGTATTTGTGATGATACAGTGCTATGTGTGATCACAATTTTCATTAGTTCACTATGAAGATATGGGTAAACAAAAGGTCTGTGATGCCACAGAGGTCATGGGTCTTTTAAATGGTGCTGAGTTAACAGTAGCTTTGTGATGTCACAATGTGATTGTGAAGGCACAACAGCAATGTGATGTCACAATGGGTTTGTGATGTCACAGTAGTTATTAGGTCACAAAGAGTTGTGATGTCACTATTGTCACTATGAGTTTGTAATATTACAAGGACATGTCCAATTTCAATTTCTACAAGTTCACAATGAGGATACAATTTCAAAGAAAGAATCTGTAGCGACTGTCTACTCGACCAGCGAGAAAAAACGACCACCACACCAGGAGTCTTCTCAGATCACGCTTTATTGGAGAGCCTTTTAGTTGTAGGAGAGCTTGGGCGCGAGAGAGCGTGCACCCGAAACATGGCCACTTATATAGGGAATAGGAACACGGGTCTTTCTATTGTTGGTCGCCTGCCTTTCACCGTCACCAGGTGTCATGGGATTGGCTGGGGACTCTACCTGGCTCGCGCACGCGCACAGCCCAGGCGTCCCGCCAAGCACCGTCTGGGATGGTTACCTCAAAGCTGCAAGGGAGTGGGCGGAGTCTCGCCTCGGCTCCCTACAGTTCCCCCTTCTTTGTTTTTTGGCAACAGGTAAGAGTAGAGGTTGGGCCTCTGTCTAAAACATTAGGACCTTGCACTGGCCTTCGCCTGAGGGGCGCGCCTTCCCCAGTGATGACCAGGCCCGTCCGATGCCTTTTTTGCAGAGGTGGGATCTTGGGCATCAACCCACTTGCAACCCAGCATGCTCTTCTTGAGGAGATGAGAACCATCTCCTCAAGTGCAGTGCACTTGCCTTGCACCCTGTCCCAAATTGCAAGTTGCATACCTGTCCCGGTGCAATGGGATCCCCTGATCCCTCGGGGTGCTAAGGCTATGCAGGATGGTAAGGCTTAACTGCCTCTTAGGGCCGACAGCCAAATCTGGGGTGAGGATCCACTCTCCAAAGCGGCTAATGCTTGCAAGATAACAACCTTGTCCCTTCTGGTTTGGGCTCGAAGGCGACAGACCAACCATAGGCAGACCACGCATCCTCCCAAGCAGCAGGCTAAAAACATTCCGACTCCCACCCGCTCTTTGGAAAAGGACACCACAGAGGCAATCCAGTCAGTAAATTGTAACAGCCCACAGCATCATCGGTTTAGCTATCACAGGGATTGCTATTAGCACTGTTGCTAACAGCAGGAAGATCAGCTGTATCAGGAGACGAGTGGATGGCATCTTCAAGATGGGGTTCTTCTGCAGTCTCCACCGGCCTGGTCAGTCTCGTTGGCACCCAGTGAGGTACTTCTTGACTCTGTGGAAAAACACAAACAGCTCCCCTGGATCTCGTTATTACCGGATCCGGTCCATACCATTTATTATTAATAACATCCTTCCACATAACCATGTCTTTAGTATCCATGGAGTCTCTTGTCATATGCCGATCTGCGGCAGACTGATCGTTGTCATTTAGAATTAAAAAATTAAGGGTAAAGAGCGCAAGAGAAAGTCTTTCCCTGGGGGACGCGGACCCAGCAATTCCCCCTTTTTGCTTTTGAAGCATTTCTTTTATGCTTCGATTAGCTCTTTCCACTATTCCTTGTCCTTGAGGATTGTAGGGCAATCCGGTGGTGTGGGCAACCTGCATTTGTGCGCAAAAGGCGCGAAAACCATGGGAAGTATAAGCAGGGCCATTATCTGTCTTAAGTCTAAGGGGCTTTCCCCAAGCTGCCCAAACTTCTAAGCAGTGTATTCTGACGTGAGACACCTTTTCTCCTGCCAGAGGTGTGGCATGAATAACACCAGAAAAGGTGTCCACAGACACATGTAAATATTTCAACTTACCAAATTCCGTCAGATGAGTAACATCCATCTGCCATTGGGCGTTTGGTCTCAACCCCCTGGGGTTTACCCCCACATGGGGAGGATGAAGAAAAGTAACACAAGATTTACAGGCTTTAACAATATCTATTGCCACATGCCTGGACAAATTATATCTTTTCCTAAGGGTATTAGCAGGTACATGATACAATTTATGAAAGTCTTTTGCCAATTCTACAGGATCAGCAGCAACCAGAGCCATAGCCCGAGTTGCCTGGTCCACCAAATCATTACACTTTGCCATCGGGCCCGGCAGCATAGAGTGGGCACGAATATGTCCAATATAAAAAGGATGTTTTCTGTTTAAGATAAGGGATTGAATCTGTAACAAAACATTAGAAATTGTACTGGCCTGCTTAACTGAAGCAGCAACTTCAAGAGAAGCAACGGCATTTACAACATATAATGAATCAGAAAATAAGTTAAAAGGTTGATCAAATCTTTTAAAAACTTCAAGCACAATTAAACATTCAACAGCCTGTGGGGCATTCGGCCGAAAATTAAAGACTACCGGCTGTTTGTGTCCTTGAACAAAAAAGGCACCTTGTCCAGATTTTGATCCATCTGTAAAGATGGTTAGAGCATCAGCCAAGGGCTCCTTTGAAGTGACAACAGGAAAATACACTAAATTTTTGTTAACTATGGCAAGCAGAGGATGCTTAGGATAATGATTATCAATTACATTTGGAAATGAGCAAACAAGAATTGCCCACATATCCACTGTGGCTGCTAAAATTTCAACATGCTCACGGGTGTATGGAATAATTAATTTATCTGAAATTTTTGCAAAGTGCATCAAACAATACTTTATACCCAAAATTGCGTGTTTAGCCACTAATTCAGGAAAATATTGAAGAGTTTTTGCTCCCACAGAATCATAGCATTAATAGTTAGCCTTCAAAGCAAGGCAGTGGTATAATTAGCCGTCACCCCATAAGTCCTGACTGCCTCAACTAAATCCTTAAGCTGGGAGTAGGAAACCGGCTCAAGAATTCTCTCATTGGTAATGGGATTCTCAAAGACTGGGAAAGCGGCTGCTAATCGCGACCAGGTGCTCCCTTTTATAAAGTGACTCCGCCCCGCCGGCGGGCACGCCCGGGGGGCCGACGGGTGAGGGCCAGCTCCGTTTCCTCTTCCTGGCTGCTGCGGTACTCCCACCCCTAGGGGGCGCCACCCCCCATATCTGTCTGCCTCGTTCTCCGCCGCAGCCTCTTCTAACTCTTCACTATCAGCTGGATCAAGCTGTTCTCCCTCCTCCTCTAACATTTCTTCCTCTAAGTCACTCACAAAATTACTATATTCTTGGTCCCGCCCTTCCACATGTAGGGCTGAGAACCGGTTTGCTTTTAAAGAAGGGCATGGGGGTCTCCTTGAGACCCCCTCCTCTCTAAAACCCTTCTCCTTTTGTGAGGGCTGCAGTCCCTCTTGCTTTAATTCTTTAGGTTCCTTTTGTCTGTTTTCCCTTTTTCTTTTAGGCCTATTTTCCTCCCCCTTACTGTATGCTGACTCTGATAGACTATCCTGATGCCGTGTTAGTACTTTGCATCTTTCCTGGATTAAATCAAACCCTCACTCCTCGAGGCAAGTGTGCACCATCAAAAAGACAAGCCACAAAGGAAGAAGCAATGCAAGCAACCAATAAATATCTAAATCTACAGTGAACAGCATACCGGGGGATATTTACCGACGTCCCCTCTCCGCGTGTTGAGTTCTGGCTCAGGTTCGGCCTCTCACGTGGGTCCCGTCCCTGGTTTTTCCCGGGTTTTGGTACCACTTGTAGCGACCGTCTACTCGACCAGCGAGAATAAACGACCACCACACCAGGAGTCTTCTCAGATCACGCTTTATTGGAGAGCCTTTTAGTTGTAGGAGAGCTTGGGCGCGAGAGAGCGTGCACCCGAAACATGGCCACTTACATAGGGAATAGGAACACGGGTCTTTCTATTGTTGGTCGCCTGCCTTTCACCGTCACCAGGTGTCATGGGATTGGCTGGGGACTCTACCTGGCTCACGCACGCGCACAGCCCAGGCGTCCCGCCAAGCACCGTCTGGGGTGGTTACCTCAAAGCTGCAAGGGAGTGGGCGGAGTCTCGCCTCGGCTCCCTACAAGAATCAAGCTCCAAAGAGCATGAATTTTTAGTCATAACTTGTGTGATATGCTTCCATTAGGATATTTTAGGCCTTTAATAAGCTTAGAATCTGTTTTCAATCTCATAATATTTCAGGTATGACATATCATATAAGAAATTGACTCTGACATCATGACCATTGTGATATCACATTGATAAACATCAAGACCATGGTGTCACATTGTGAACTCACAAATCTGTTAGGACTTCATCACATTTGTGCCAACACAGGTGTTTGGAGACAACACAGTCCCTTTGTGAACTCATATCTTCATTGTGAATTAATTACAATTGAGATTCGGCATGCCATTGTGACATTTCCAGCCAATTGTGACAGCACAAACCTACTATAGTAAGAACACATTGTGATCTAATAGCCATTGTGGTAGCACAATCCCTTTGTGACTCCACATTTCCATAGTGCTATCACTAAACAACTGTGAAATGATAATCCTCTCATACTCAATTCAGGTATGAAATGTGATACCCGAATCCAGTGTGACATCTATGTCATGGTGACATCACACTGATAGATATGAGCATTTTTTCACATTCTGACAACTCACACCTGTTAGGACTTCACTTTTGTGACAACGCATGCCTTTGGAGACATCACAGTCCCTTTGTGACCTCATATACTCATTGTGAGTTAATGACGGTTGAGATCACATGTCATATTTTGATATCACCAACTCATTGTAACATCATACACCTCTTGTAAACTCGTCACTAGTGTGGCATTACCAATTGTGATATCAAAACATTATTAAGTCATCATATTGCAACATCACATTGCCATTGTTATGTCACTGTTCCATTGTGTTTTCAAAAACCTAGTATGTCTTCATAGCATTTTAGAAAATTCATGGCCTTTTTTGCTTGTCTTCTTCTGTGAACTCTTATCCTCATAGTGATATAGTATCAATTAAAATTGGTCATGTGATTATGAAATGTGATTTCACAAAACAATTTGATTTCATCACCAATGTGACATCACAAACCCATTGTGACCTTTTACTGCCATTTGACATCACTATCACATTGCGACATCCCAAACCTATTAGGACCTCAGCAACTTTGAAAATACACATGGCCTTTGTGACACCACAGCCCCTTTGTGTAACTATACCTTCATTATGAACTGGAAATTGATATCAAACATGCCATTTGTGACATCACCAGTGTGACATAACATTGTCATTATGACAGCATCAACTACTTTTGACATCACAAAACTACAATGACAAGATAACATTATGAGATCACATTGTCATCGTGATGTTATAGACAGATTGTGAATGCTTGTTTTTAATCTTTTTTTGTCTAACATGGGGTTTGAACTCTGGGCTTGGGTGCTGTCCGTGCTCTTCAGCTCTAAATGAGCTCTCTATCACTTGAGCCACAGTGCCACTTCTGGTTTTCTAGTGGTTTTATTGGATATAAATCTCATGGACTTTCCTGCTTGAGCTGTATTTGAACTGCTATCCTCAGATCTGAGGCCCCTGAGTATCTACGATTACAGTCATGAGTCACCCATGCCCGGCTTTTTCATTATATTTCAATTTTGACATGTGTGTTGATATCAGAAACATAATGTGACCCCATAACAATTGTAACACCATAAATCAGCAGTGACATCAAATTGTCATTATGACACCATTAGCTCATTTGTGATATCACCAAATGACAATGGCATCATAACATTATAAATCACAGTGACATTGTTACATCATAGACATAAGAGTGTTATGGCCTATTCTGTAAATTCATTCTATTTCAGAAACCAATTTTGACCATATAACCATTGTGATATCACAATCCTTTGTGACATCACATTGCCATCGTTATGTCATTAACCTGTTGTGCCATCACAAACCAGTCCTGTCCTTATAAGTTTTGTGACATGCTGCCATTTTCATATGTTAAGTCATTTGTGAGCCCATAATCTGTTTTCAATCTCATATTTCTGGCATGACAGGTGATATCATAAATCCCCTGTGACATTAGTCTGCCAGATATGATCATTATGTCACATAGTGACATCACAAAACTGTTTGAATGGCATCACATTTGTGACAACACATACCTTTGGAGACATTACAGTCCCTTTTTAAACATATATTCATTGCCCATTAATGACAATTGAGATCTGCTATGCCACACTGACATCATGAACCCATTGTGACATCACAAACTTTTGTGACCTCATCACGAGAATGGTATCAACAACTAATTGTGGTATCAAAGCTTTATTTTGACATGATATTGTGGTATTGCCATTGTGATATCACTGTCCCATTGTGTTTTTACAAACCTCTTATGGCCACATCACATCTTAAAAAATACATGGCCTTTGAGACTTCAAGCTTTTTCTGTGAACTCGTGTTCTTATGACCTCAACACCAAGGATACAAACAATAGAGTCACATTTAATATAATAAACCAATTTACACTAGAAAGGGGACTTTGATTACCTTATCCTGGACTGGATACCCAGGTCCAAGAGCAGCCTTAACCACCAAACCTCAGGCCTCCAATGGGCAGCCCTACTGGTCTGCAAAGAAACAACCAAAAAATTATGATCTCCAAAGCTTCAAACCTCCATGGGCAAGGCTTTTTACTTTTCAATTCCTCCCTCCTTCACTACAGACCTGTCCTTCATTCCTGGTCTTTCCCTTTTTCCCTTCCACCCTTTCCTTCTTCTCTTTAGGCCTCTCTATTCTCCACAGGCCTGCCCTACTCTGCCCCAGTGACCAAATGCCAACCTTCTGCTCTCCCTCAACTTCCTCTCTTCTCAGGTTTTTCTCTTCCTGCTGTCTCACCACTTTCTTCCATCCGGATAGCTCCTATTTTTATCTCCCCTTCCAATGCTCTGAAAATGCAACATATATATACGTTATACACCTCCTCACTCCAACGGGCATCCTGCCTAACAGTTTTCAACCATCACTTCCCAAACTGCCCAATGCTCAATCACTTCCTGACAGCTCACTATGTGAGGCTTGACACCTCCACCTTTGGCGGCATTCCCAACTCTCTCTGGTGGGCCAGGCCAAGAATTTACAATGATTATCGGCTCCCACAGATAATTCTGGCACCACTGGTTATTACAGTATCCTCATAGTTAATTAGAAGAAATTGAAATTGTATACATCATTGTTATATTACAAACTTGATGAGACATCACTAACCCATTGTGACTTCATCACTGTGGTGACATCACAAATCAATTGTGATATCACATTGCACTTGTGCCACCATGAACACATTGTGACATCCCAAACTTATTATGACTTCTGAAGATTTGAAAGAAAGCATGGACTTTGTGACATCACAGGTCCTTTGTGTACCCATATCCTCATTTTGAGCTAATGACAATTGAGATCAGACATGCCATTTTAACATCGCAAAACCTTTGTGACCTCATCACCTGTGTAAAATCACCTTGTCATTATGACAACATCAGCCCACAGTGACATCATAAAACAAAAATGATGTCATAAATATTATGACATCACATTGTCATTGTGATGTCACAGATATATTGTAATACCTATTCTTTGATTTTTTTCTATTTCAAATGTGGCAGGTGGGTTGATATCAGAAATACATTGTGACCACATAACCATTATGACATCACAAAACCTTGATGATACCTATTGCCATTATGATATCACTAACCCACTGTGACATCACAAAACTGTCCTATTCTCATAATTTTTTGACATGCTGCCAGTGTGATCTCTTTAGCCTCTCTGAGTTCATACATTGTTTAAATCATATTACTTCAGGATTAACGTGATATCAGAAATCCACTGGGACATCATCACCACTGTGACATCACACTGCCAGATGTCATGAAAACTGAGACACATTGTGACATCACAAACCTGTTAAGACTCATTACACTTGTGCCAACATATGCCTTTGGATACATCATTATCCCTGTGAACTTATATAATTGTCAATTAGAGATCTGGCATGAGATTGTAACATCACCATCCCATTGTGAAATCACAAACCTATGTGACCTCATCACCTGTATGGCATCAGCAACTATTTGTGACTTCAAAACAATACTATCTCATGTAATGGTAACATTACATTGCCAATGGGATATCTCTGTCCCATTGCATTTTCACCAACCTATTATGTCCTCATAATATTTTACAAAATTCATGGCCTTTCTCACTTCTAGCTCCTTATGTGAACTCGTATCTTCATTGTGATCTAGTAGAATAAAATTGGACATGTAATGGTGATATTACAAATTCATTTTGATATCACTATCTAAGTGTGACCTTGTCACTACTGTGACATCACAACGCCATTGAGACATCACATTGCCACAGTGATATCACAATCACCTTGTGACATCCCAAACCTGTTGTGACCTCTTAGCACCTTTGAAAAAGCACATGGTGTTTGTGACATCACAGTAACTTTGGATAATTATATCCTCATTGTGAACAAAGAACAACTGACATCAGGCATGCCATTGTACCATTACAAACACTTTGTGACATCATCTCCAGAGTGAGATCACATTGTTTTGATACCAACAGCCCATTGTGACATCCCAAAATGACAATGACATCATAGCATTATGACATCACATTTTCATTGTGAGGTCATAGAGACAATGTGATTGCCTATTCTATGATTTCATTCTATCTCAAATGTGGCATATAAGTTGATTTTAGAAACCCATTGTGACCACATCACCATTATGACGTTACAATCTCTTAGTGACCTCATATTTACATTGTGAAATCATTAATGGAATGTAACATCATAAACCTGTCTTGTCATCTTAAATTTTGTAACAGGTGACTACCTTGACCTGGGCTGGATGCCCAGAGCTAAATCCAGCCTCAACCATGGACCCTCAGAACTTCAAAGAGCAGCCCAGCCATTTGTTAACTGGTCTGCAAACAACCAAACTCCAAAATAATGATCTCCACAGCTCCACATTTCAAAGGACAAGGCTTTTTCCTTTCTCTTCATCCTCCTTCTCTAAAGACCTGTCCTACCTTTCAGGTCTTTTCATTTTTTCCTTCCACCATTCCCTTCTTCTCTTCAGGCTGCTCTAATCTTGAAAGGCTTGTCCTGCCCTGACGAGGTGGCCAGTTGCCGTCCTTCACCTCCTTCTCTCAATTTCCTCTCCTCCCAGGTCTTTACCCTCTTTCAGTCTCGTTACTTATTTCCTTCCAGGCCTTTCCCCTTTTTCTCTCCTCTTCTGTTGCTCTGAACATGCAGCCATTATATAGGCTGTACCCTTCTCCCACTGTGCAATATGTTTCTTGCATAACAGTTTTAAATCATCACTTCCCTAATGTCCATGCCCAATTACTTCTTGGCAGCTCACCATGTGGGGCTTGACATTTTATCTCTTTCAGCAGCATGTCCTCCCCCCTTCAGTGGCATGCACCCCCCTCTCTGTTGGTCCAGACTAGGAGTTCATGATGACTATTTGTTCCCGTGGATTATAGGGGTACCGCTGGTTATTACAGTGACCTCATGGTGAACTAGGAGCAATTGAAATTGGACAAATAATTGTGATATTACAAACTCATGACATAACTAACCCATTGTGACCTCATCACCACTGTGACATCACAAACCCATTGTGACATTGCTGTTTTGACACGAGGATCACTTTGTGACATCCCAAATCTATTATGACTCCTTATAACCTTTGAAAAAATACATAGATTTGTGACATTACAATCCCTTTGTGTACTCAAATCTCCATTGTGAATTATTGACAATTGAGAATCAGACATGACATTTTGACATCAGAAACATTTTTGAGATCATCACAATTGTGACATCACATTGTCATTGTGACACCATCTGATGATTGTGAAATCACAAAACTAAAATGATATGAAAGAATTAGAACTTCACATTGTCATCGTGACATCATAGATATGAATACCTTTTATTGTGATTTCATTCTATTTCAAATATGGCCTATACTTTGATATCATAAACAAACTGTGAATCATAACCATTGTGACATTACAATCCCTTTGTATATCACATCGCCATTGTGATATCACTAACCCACCGTGACATTACAAACCTATCTTGTCATCATAACTTTTGTGACATGCTGCAATTCTGTTACCTTTTAGGTCTTTTTGTCCTCATGATCTGTTGTCGACCTCATTAGATTTCACATATGACATTTGATATCACAAATTCCCAGTGACATCATGACAATGGTGACATCACACTGCTAGATGTCATAACCATTGTATCAAATTCTGACATCACAAACCTTTTAGGATTTCAATATATTTGTGACAACATACTTTTAGAGAAACCACAGTCCCTTTGTGAACTCATATACTCATTATAAGTTAAAGACCATTGAGAACAATCATGTCATTGTGACATGCCCAACACATTGTGACATCACAGTGCCATGGTGATATACTAACACACTGAGACATCACAAGCCTGCCCTGTACTCATGTCTTGTGATGTGCTGTAATTGTGAAGTCTTAGGCTATTTATGAGCTCATAATCTGTTTTCAAACTTATATTTCAGTTATGATATGTGATATCAGAAATCCACTGTGACATCATGACCATTGTGACATCATACTGACAGACATCATGAACATTGTATCACACTGTGACATCACAATCCTCCTAGGACTTCATCACATTTGTGACAACACATGCCTTTGGAGAAACCACAGTCCATTTGTGAACTCATATTCTCTGTGATTTCATGACAAATGAGATACTTTATGGAATTTTAATATCACCAACCAATTGTGACATCATAGACCTACTGTGACCCCTTACCTGTATGGCATCACTAACTAATTGTGAGATCAAAACCTTTTGTGATGTCACAATTTGACACTATGATCATGGCATCTGTCATTGTGATGTCACAATGGTCATGATGTCACAGTGGATTCCTGGTATCTCATGTCATACATGAAATATGAGGTTGAAAACAAATTATGAGGGCAAAAAGGTCTAAGATATCACAATGTAAATATGTCACAAAAGTTATGAGGACAGGAGAGGTTTGTGATGTCACATTGTATTAGTGATATCACAATGGCACTGTGATGGTACAAAGTGATTATGATGTCAATTTTTTTTGTCGGTTGTGGGGCTTGAACTCTGGGCTTGGGCACTGTCCCTCAGCTCTTCAGCTCAAGGCTAGCGCTCTACCACTTGAGCTACAGCGCCACTTCCGTTTTTCGAGTGGTTTATTGGAGATAAGAGTTTTTCTGACTTTCTTGCCCAGGCTGGCTTTGAACTGTGATCCCCAGATCTCAGCCTCCTGAGTAGCTAGGATTACAGGCATGAGCCATAACGCCCAGCTCAAAATTGTTATGTAGGCACAAAAATTCGTTTCTGATAGCAATTCCCATGCCATATTTTGAATACAATGAAATCACAGAATAAGCATTCACAATTTGTCTATAATGTCACACTGAGAATTGTCATAATGCGATTATGTCATTGAGTTTGGTGATGTCACAATGAGCTGATGCTCTCATATAGAAAAAGTGATGTCACACTGTTGAGGATGTCACAAACACTTTTTGATGTTATAATGGCATGTCTGATCTCAATTGTCATTAGTTAACAACAAGGATATGGATACACAAAGCGACTGTGATGTTGAAAAGGGCATGTGATTTTCCAAAGGAGCTAAGAGGTCATAATAGATTTGAGATGTCACAATGGAATCATGATGTCACAATGACAATCTTATCGCAATGAGTTTGTGATGTCGTGGTGGTGATGATGTCAAAATGAGTTTGTGATGTCACAATGAGTTTGTAATATCACAATCAAATTTCCAATTTCAATTGCTATTAGATCACAAGGATGATACTGTAATAATCAGCACGGTCCTGATAATCTATAGGGTCTGATAATCAGCGTGGCCCCATCTCTTGGCCAGCTAGAGAGGACAAAGTATGCCACCAAAGAAGATGGAGCATTCTGTGAGAGGGCCTGGGGCAGTAATCACCAAGTGTTGAGCTGTTAAGAAGTGATTGGGCTGTGGGCAGTTTGGGATGTGACAGTTGAAAACTGTTAAGAGATGGTGTACAGAAGGGTTACAGACTTTATATAGGCTGCTTATTCAGAGCAATAGAAGAGAAGAGAAAAAGGGAAAAGTCTTTGAAGGAGGGAAGTTGTGTGATAGCAGAAGGGGAAAGACCTGAGAGGAGAGGAAGTTGAGGTAGAGCAGGAGGTAAAGGATGGCAACTGAACCAGGCAAAGAAGATCAGGCCTGTGGAGAGTGAAGAGGCCTGAAGAGAAGAAAGAACTGGTAGAAAGGAAAAAGGGAAAGACCTTGAAGGAAGTATAGGTCTGCAGTGAAGGCTAGACAAAGGGACAGGGGATAAAATGCTTGCCCTTTGTGTCTCGATGGATTCTCCTGAACAATAGAGTTTCTAATATTTGGAGACCCCCATTGATATAAACTATTTGGATGGCATCAGGCCTTCGCCCCAGGGAAAAATCCCCATAGGTGAGGTGAGAGTGTCAGCCTTCAGGGTTGAGAGTCTACCTCAAAAGTTTGTCTCCAGAGGACCAACATGGACAAATGTCATTTAGGTACCTCTAGGGGTATGTCTGGGCAAGTTTGCCAGCCTGTTTTGGGGACTCCATCTGGAGGTCATCTGTGGCTTCCTTGTGAAGCCATCTGGGAACTCCTTGATAGGTCATGTAGGGCTTCCTTGGGAAGCTACGTGGAACCTCCTTGAGAGGTCATGTAGGGCTTCCTTGGGAAGCTATCTGGAACCTCATCATGAGTACATCTGGAACTTCCTTGAGAAGCCATCTGAGACCTACCCTGGAGGTCATCTGGGGCTTTCAGGGGCCATCTTGGACTTTCTCCAGAGGTCATCTGGGGCTTATTCAGGAGGCTACCTGAGAACTCTTGAAAAGTTTCCTTAAGAGGCAATCTAGGACCACTTATGAGGTCATCTTTGGGATGGACATCTCGGGTTACCTTGATGAGAAAAATAGGACCGTCTTGGACATCATCTGGGACTTCCTTGAGAAGCCATATATGACCTTCACTGGCGGTTATCTGTGGCTTTCTCAACAGGGTTATCTGGAACCTCCTCTGGAGTTCATATGTGGCCTCCTTGAGTGACCATCTGAGATACTTGAGAGGTAATCTCACCTTCATTGAGAGGACATCTGGGACCTCCTTTGGAGGTCATCTGACACTCCTTGGGAAGCAATTTGGAACCTCCATGAGAGGTCATCTAAGGCCTCCTAGGGAGGACATATGTGATGTCCTCCAGAGGTCATTTGTGACCTCCTAAAGAGGCAATCTCGGATGTTCCGTCTCTCATCTTGGACCTTCTGTAGAGTTCAACATTGAAAGGTGTGGGACATGTGGGTTAAGTGTCTGTGGCTATTGGTCTCTGTGTGTATGCTGATGTTTCTATCAGTGTCCTGTATTTACTTCTGTTTAGTCTTTTTCTCAGGATGGGAGAACAAGGCCTAAAGTTGTCATATCCAAAAAATTCTCCCCCAGGGTTATAGAGTCCCAAAGAGGAAGATGCACTGATGTACTCTCTCTCTCCTATTCTTTGCCATCAGCACCTCTAAGGTTAAGTCCTCCCATACCAAAAGTGGTTACTTTTACCAGCCTGAGGCGGCACAATGTGGTATGTTAGCCTTATTACCCTTGAGACAGGAATATGGAGGAGATGGTGAGCAGGCCCCCTTTCTAATATATGTTCCCTCTACCACTAGTGACCTGAATAACTGGAAACAGAAAAATCCATCCTTTTCAGAAAAAAAAACAAAAACAAAAACCAGGGGCTCATTACCTCATTAGCGACAGCAATTTTCACAAAGAAGCACATCTGGGATAAGTGTCAGCACATTTTACAGGTGCTTTTCACCTGGTAGTAAAGGGAGTGAATCCTGCTCGGTGACTAGAAGGTGGTCCTTGGACCAGACAGTAGGCCCACTATTGAACCAGACCAATTGGAGCAAGTGTTTCCCCAGACTTACCCAAGCTGAGACTAACAGTGATCGAGGTATGGAAATGCTTACCAATTATTGCCAAGTTCCATTAGCAGGAATACCTCAGTGGCTAGAAAGCCAAGTCATCAATCTAAAGTGAGTGAGATGATACAGTTCCCCAGTGAGTACCATAATGCTTTTCTGGAACTTTTCCCAGAAGCCTATAAGACCTATAAGCCTATAAATCTTGAAGCCCTGGACAATCAAAGAGCCCTAAATATGGCTTTGTTACCCAGTCACCCCCAGATATTAGAAGAAACCTTTAAAAGTTAGAAGGTTTTGAGGGAAAGGTGTATTTTAAGTTGGAAGTGGTTGCTCAGTGGGTGTTTGATAACAGAGATACCCTGGAAAAAAAGAGTTTAAGAAGGGGGTTTGAGTTTTGGTAGGAGCTCCAGAATAGGGATGAAGAAATCCTTGGCGAAGACAGTACAATTCTGTTGCAACTGGCAGTAGGGAACCTCTAGGACTAGATCAGTGTGCTCATTGCAAGCAAAATGGACATTGGGAAAATGAATTTCCAAGGAGGAGAAAGATAGAAAATGACAGGTTAAGTAATCACATTAACTATCTGGAAAATGTGTCCATATCTCTGAGAAATATGCAAAGAAGCATGGGGCTCTGAATTCCAACTGTGTTCAATTTGTAAAGCAGCCTTCTGAACTTAAGAAGAAATGTGACAAAGAAAATATTCACACACTTCTATCTCAAAAAACAGGTTTATAAAAGACTGAATCACCAATATGTGCCGGTCAAAACCCACCAAGAGATTAAAAGCACATAGAAGAGCACACTGGAGAAAACAGAGAGAATTATTTGATGTGAAGAAAAGATTTGAAGATATAAATTAGGACTTTGTGAGAGTCAAAAATGAGAAGAAAATCCTCAAAAGGAACCTAGATAACACTCAAAATCAAATGAAATTCAAGTACAATAGCCTCGGTGAGCATGAGGCAAATTAGGGGACCACAGATCAGCGGCTGACAGAAGCACAGGACACCAATGCTGCCATCTTGCTAACCACAAATGAGGCCAAGAAGAGATTCTGATGCTGCATTAAGAAACCATGGCCATGAAAAAGGAGCTGGACCTGATATAATAATGTATTAGGCTGAAGTACATGTTGATTATAAGCTTTGAAGAGTGTCACCAGAAATTCAAAGCATTACAGAAAGAAGGAATGAGTAGTTAGCAGAGAAGACGGGGAAGTGATGTGTCATAGAAGATGAGGCCAAGAAAAGTAAACAGGAAAATATCAGGCTCAAGAAAGAGATTGTTACTCTTCAAAAACAGTTAAAAGACCACATGCTCTGATAGGGAATGCTGGGGAAAGGGAAAGAGCATTAGGAAGAAAAACAGAAGAGCTAAAGGAACAGTTGAAAGATCTGTGACAAAAATACACTGAAGTTGAAAACTAGAAAGAGAAACTACTACAGTAAAAGCCCCAAAAGACTGCTGAGATCTTCACCATAAATGTAATGCAGAAGCATCCTGTCCCAATGGAACAGGTGGAGGTGGGAAAAAATACCTTGCAATAGTACCTTTGTGAACTTAAGGGAGGAGCTGAAGAGCAAGCAAAGGTGTTGTGAGAAGGAGCAGCAGTTGTTCAGTCCTGTAACCCTGCCAAAAGAGTTAGAGATTAAGGAGCACATTGAGAACAGTGCGATCTTGAAAGCAAGTTTGAGAGAAAAGGAGGAGAATAAAATGGAAGAAGTCTCCAAGGTTCAGAGTACTGTACAGGAATTAAAGAAAATAGAGACCCTAAGATACAGGGAAACATCTGAACTGATCAGGTGGATTGGGAGATCACTCTATAAAACCAGTGGAGTCTGTAGAACTACTAGTCGTTAAAATTAAGAAGAAAAATCAGTTGTAACAAGTGTGCAAATGTTGACACTGAACTTGTGAAAAATTCATACAGGCTTAAGCTTTCTCTCAGTTCACATGTAGATATGTGCACCCTGGTAAATTTCCCGAGGCCACTACCTAAAAATGTTCTGAAAACCAGTTGGGCCTTAGCCTGACAATACTTTGTAAGGTGTGTAGGTAATTTCCAATAGGTAAATTCTGAAAAGCTGGAACCTATGGAAAGAATTCATATGTGAGGAACCTCAGATGGTGAATTTGAGAAAGTGGACTTCACAGAGGTAAATCCTGGAAAGTATGGGTATTCGTATCTGTTGGTAATAGTGGACAGTTTTTCAGGCTAAGGTGAAGCATGTAATAATTCCTTGATTTGGCTTACCATTAGCTGTGGGGTCCAAAGAGTCCCTGCACTCATGGCCCAAGTTCTCAATTATTAACTAACACTCTAGGAATAAATTGGAAGTTACAATCCATTTATAGAACTGAGAGTTTAAAGCATTAGAAAGAATGAATATGCCCTCAAAGGAAACTAAATTAAATACAGAGACTGTCCATGCCTAGGTGAGCCTCCTCCACTTTGCTCACATTCGAGCAAGGTGTAGCCCTTATGTTAAACGATTTAATCCCTTTGAAATACTTTAAGGTGGACCACCCCCTTTGTTTCCTAAATTTGGGAAGGCTATATTAACAGAAATATCTAGCTACAATCTGCAGGCTTTACAACATATTCTTTTACGCACCTATCCTTTGGTAACCAAGGCTCACCGGCCACCTAAGAAAAACTCCACCTAAAGGGGAGGGGCTAAAATGGCGATGGAACAGCAGGGAAACACCACAGCTCTCCCCAACAAAATACAGAGTTTGGATTTCAATGCTCCATTTCTGCAAGTGAACCACAAAAAAAGGCGATTACTCAGAGAGATACAGAAAGTGAAAAAAGAAAAGGGAAAAACCTACACAGACAATAAAATGTGAAGACCCTTCCTCCAGCCCTTGATGGTGATGGGGCTCTCCGCTGAGCAGCTTAAGTGGTGGAACTTTGTGCCAGGTTGCTTAAGTGGCTTGGCTCTGGACCCTCAGCGGACCACACACCCCCAAACATCCCAAGAATCACAGAAGACTCCTAAGGTCCAGTGCCAATCCAGAGAATACAAACGGAAATCTCAGAAGACAGAATCGGCCTGAAGATTCCCCTCACCCTCCCTGGCATGGCACATCTGCCTGGCTGGTGCAAGAAGCCCAACCCAGTCAGGAGCAGCAGCAGCTGTCAGCAGGGGCGAATGACCCTAGACTTGCGGTGTGGCACCTCTGTCCTGCTGGTGTAAACAGCCTAGCCTAACCTGGAACAGCAGCAGCAGCTGGCAATAGTGGCAAACCACCCAGACTCTGTGCACAATGCCTCTTGTCACTAGCCCACAGGAACAGCCCAGACCAGCCTGGGGCGGCAGTGATAACTGTGGCAGGGACAGCTGCAGTGAACAACTCCAGACCCATGCCTGTTTGTGCCTCTCTATACTGGCCCACATAAGCAGCCTAGCCCAGCCTGAGGCAGCAGCACTGGTTAACACCTGACTCGTGGTAGGGTGGAGCGCCTCTTCACACCGGCTTGCCTAACCAGCCCAGCCCAGCCCATGGTGGCAAAGGTGGTGAACAACCCCAGACATGATGCAGGGTGTGGTGCTGAACGACCCCAGAATAGCCTCATGAACTTTCCTGCCTGGTCTGGCTTTGAAGCTGAATACACAGATCTGAGCCTCCTGAGTATTTACAATTACAGGCATTCACACCAGCAGGTCTAACTCTTGCCAACCCCTTCACTTTTTCTACAATAGATCATTTCTTAGTTCATACAAGGAATTTAAGCAAATACAAGAGGATCGACATAATACCCTGTATTCTATCTGATCATAGTGGAATCAAACTGGTTCTCAATAACAAGACATAAAGCAGAAAAACTTAAACACATGGAAATTAAACTGCACTAAGTTGAACAATACTTGGGTCACAAAAAAGCTAAAGAAGAAATTAAAAAGTTCTTACAATTCAGTGAAAATGAAGAAACATCACAAAGAAACCTATGGGACCCAATGAAGGCAGTCCTGAGAGGCAAATGTATTGCTCTCAGTGCACATATCAAGAAAACAGAGGCCAAGTAAACAATCTTATGATACAACTAAAATTGGTACAGAAACAAGAAAAAAATTGAACCTAAAGTTGCTAGACAGAAAGAGATGACCAAAATAAGAGCTGAAATTAATGAGATAGCGATTGAGAAAATTATGAATAAAATTAATAAAACAAAAAACTGTTTCTAAGAAAAAAGTCAATAATTCTGATAGACCACTGGCAAGAGTAACTAACAAAATAAGAGAGGAGACCCAAATCGATATTATCAGAGATACCACAGGAAAAATTACAACAAATATCCAAGACAATCATAAGGAAATAATTCCAGATTCTACTCACGAAGGAAGGAAAACCTAGCAGAGATGGATGAATTTCTACAGAAATACAAATTGCTATCCCCCCTTTCCTTTTTGGCCCTGCTTCTCCACCGTGTATGGTGGGGGCAGCAGTTCGGTAAATAAACTTCTTTGCCTGCCTTAATAGTGTGTGGTATTCTCTTCATAGGCTACTGAATGAAACCTACCTATGTAATATTACATTTGATGCTGTGACTCAGATGGTCTTTTTGAGTTGGAAATGTTAGAATTTCCTAACCACCCCTTTTCTGTGAACTAAACTGCATTGAGACACCACGCGAGACTTTTCACCAATACCATTTCTGGCCTTCAGATCCACGTCCACACCACTTCTCTTCTCTGGTGAGTGAAACTTCTCTCTACGGCTTTCTGTTGCTCAATCTCTGTTCAGATGTGGCGACATGCCAGAGAGCTCCTATGGACTTTAGCAGAAAGGCTGGTCACCTCTGAACCCGAGAATGCTTGGTTATGGGGTCTTGGCCATTTCTCTCTAGAGCTCTAGGGGAAGCAGGGACATCGCTTCTGCCTGGTCCGCTCTCCTTCCCTCACCAGACTGACTCTCCTACACATTTAACGGGGTGCTACGAGTCATGCCCGAGCCATGAAACCCTCTAAAATGCCTCATGCGCTTCCTGGATAGCCAGAGCACCTAATTTTTTTAATGCTTTTCTCAGATTTAGACAATTTTTGCCTCTGCAATGGTAAATGGTCAATAGTCTGTTCACTTTCAGAATCTCTTTGCTCTCTCTTAATCATGTCAAACTTTCTATATCTCTCCCTTTCTTTTCTACAACTATTGGTATTGTGCCATGAAGCGTGCAAAATGGCCTGGGTCCAGGGGACCCATTCTAGTTTCCCTCTAAAAGGCTAGCCAAACTAGGCTTGATTTTTTGTTCAGGTTTTCCTTGCATTTTTTTTAGAAATTTGTCATCTTGAGTTTGCCATCTTGGCCAAATGGTGGGTGAAAGATTTGGCCCCCTCCAATCTTTACCCTTCCACCAAGCTTTCTTCTCTTTCATCCATCTATTCAAATGTGCCTTGCTAACAACTTGCTCTTTTCACAGACTCTGATAACTGAGACCCAACCATCTGATGTGCTTTGTTAGCAAAGATGTCTAAACATTTTCTAAAATTTTAGGATTTGAGTTTTGTCTTTTTTGTTTTGTGTTGTTTAGGCTAGTACTGACTACGTGATTCTAAAATATTGGGCATATCTGTGTTAAGATTCTCCCATCTAACAAGTTTTGTCATTGCAGAATATTTTGTCAATTCTTGATAAGGACCAGGTAAGTTCTACTTATTCTATTTGATCTCTTTGTTTCTTTAATTGGAAATAACAAAGGGTTTTCGTGACAAAGGTTGCAATTCAAATCCAACCCAGGCTGAAAAATCCCTAAGTCTCCATCTCCCAACTTACCTGCAAAGAGCCAGGCTGGAAGCTTGGCTCGAGCCTCTTATCTCCAACCAGAAAACACTGCAAGAGTTTTTATAACTCAAAGTGGTAAAGTGCTACACTTGAGCAGAAGTGCTCAGGGACAGTGCCCAGGAATTGAGTTCAAACCTCCTTGAATACCAACTGGGACAAACCATGGCACCAACGACACTTAGGATTTGGTAAGAAGGAATCAAGGATTTGATTGGACATGAAAAACAGTGGTGGATACATAAAGCAGCATGGTCCTAATAATGAGCAGGGCCCACTAATCAATGTTGCGCCATGACCTGGCCCACTGGAGTGCATGGGGCATGCCACACAAGTGAGCAGGGCATGCTACTAGAGGGGGTAGGATGTCATCCTCACAGGATGAGCTGTGAAGAATTGATTGGGGAACAGGCAGTTTGTGAAGTGATGGTTGAAAACTGTTAGGTAGGAAACCCACTGGAGTGATGGAGGGGTTTAACCTATATATAGGCTGCATGGTCAGAGCAATGGAATTGAAGAAAATCAAGGGAAGACTTCAACAAAGGAAGTGGTGAGACAGCAGGAGGGGAAAGACCTGGGAGAAGAGGAATTTGATGGCGAGCAGGAGGGGAAGGAAGCCAATTGGCCACCAGGCCAGAGAAGTGTAGTGGAAAGGCCTAAAGAGAAGAAGGAAGTGATGGAAGGGAAAAAGGGAAATGAAGGAAAGGTCTATAAAAAGGAAGGAATAAGGGAAAAGGAAAAAGCCTTACCTATTGAAGTTTGGAGCGTGGAGATGGTAATTTGGGGGGTTGGTGTTTTGCAAATCAATTAACTATGCTTATTGGACGTCTGAGGTTTGGTGGTTAGGGCTGGGCTCTCACTGAGTGTACAGCACAGGACAAGGTAAATGCAGGCTCATTTCTAGTCTAAATAAAATTATCTTCAATGTGCCTCATTGGATTGCCTTGTGTTTCATGCATTATAAGTGTACAAGTTCAGAAGTTAATAGTCTCAAAGGCCACGATTTTTGTAAAATGTTATGAGGTCAAAATAGGTTTGAAAAACCCAATGGAACAATGATATCACAATGGCAATATGATGTCACAATATTGAGTGATAATAATATTTTCATGTTATACTTAGTTGGTGATGACATAATGGTGATGAGGTCACAGTAGATTTACGATGTTATAATAAGTCACAATAGGTTTTTTTATTGTGAAAATACTGTAGAGAGGGTTTACCATTACATGGGCAAGATAATGTGTACATTTCTTATCAAGCATTATAGCCTCCTCCTTTGTTTCCTCTTCCCATCCCTTCCCATACTTACCTGGCAGGGGAAATACCACGATCACACAATAGGTTTATGATGTCAGTTATGATGTCAGTTATGATGTCCGTTCCCCGGAGAAAGTCATCCCACCCAGGCAGGAAAAACTCTGCCCACAGAGAAGTGACTTTCTTCACCAGGTAAACACAGCCAGAGACTGCCCCTCCCTAAAACAGCCTAGACAAACAATTGAAATTCAGTAAACATAAACCCCGAGAAAAGCTCCAAGCTGGGCTCTGTGAGTGTCTCAGGATTTAACCCCTCAGCTGAAAGACCTCAACCCTAAACAGAACCTAGCCTCATCACAACATCTCCAAAGTAGAGGAAACAGCCATCTCCCTCTTTTGTGATACTCCAAGCAGATCTCCCTCCCACTGAACTAGCCTGGGAGGAGGATCAAAAAACATGCCTAACACAGAGCATTTTCTGCCGGCCCAAACTGACTTAAGAAACTAATCAAGCCATAGAAAACCAAACACCACAAGCAGACCCAAGACTCCACCAAGAGACTTGTTATGGACACAGAGGAGATACAGGGTCTTCCCATTCAGCCCCCACCAAAAAAATTAAGGAACTCTTCTTTGAAACTTTTCTTAAATTTTTATTTTAAAAAAATATTTTCTGTTAAACTTTTTTCTCATAATTTTTATTTTTGGTGTGTGTGTGTCTGTGTGTGTGTGTATATGTATATGTGGGTGTGTTTAATCTTTTTTGACCTTTTGGGCCTTTTTTATTGTTTTCATTTTTTTCTCTCTTTTTTTTTTTTACAAGACTTAATTGCTGTTGTGCTCATTCTTTTATATACCTGTAGTCAATTATTAGATCTTATCCACCATTGTGTACATACTTAATCCAGAAATTTATTACTCAATTCACAACCTCTTAGGCTTAACTTCTTTAAGAGCAGTATCATCTCTTTATGCCTACATAATTATCAAGTAACTAATTTTATTTTTTTCTTATTTTTTTGCTTTAATGTTTCCTTTCTATCCCTCCCCTCCTCTCATCCTATCCTTTTCTTCTCTCAATATCATTTCTTTAAAAGTACGTAATTATTAAGTGTTTCACTTCATAAATTTAATTTTTGTTTTTCCAATTTTCTTTTTTTTTATTTCTCTACTGTCATTCTGTCTAATCCTTTTCCCTCTCTGAGATTAGGAATTGGTTAAATTTACTCTCCTTTTATCCCTGCACATCCCTCTAGTCCTATTTGTCCGAACATTTCTCCCTAAGGCTAATAATTTCTGGATTGCCAAATCCTTTTTTGCTGTTTGTAGCCCCTTAATACATAGTTGTTTTATGTTCAATAGATTGTATCTTTTGAATTAGATTGTATCTGCAGCTATTTTGATTGTGCAACCACAGGACTCTGGTTGATGCTTGCCTTAAAATAGTGTTCTAGCACACAATTGGTGTTACTTTCATACCAAATGGGCAGAACAAGCCTAAAAGCACAATAAAAATGGCAAGTCCAGGTATCTCAACTCCCACTCTGTTAAGCAGGTGACAGAATTGTTAATGAATAATCCAGAGGAGATCCATAAAAACCTGTACCAATGCTACTGGTAAACATGGTGAATGAAATGATTGAAAACTTGCAAAGGACTCAGTGTGAGCATGATAGGGAGCGAGAGGAGGCAATCAAAATTCATACAGGAATCTTTTAAGCAATAGGAAGCTACTTAAAGATTAATGCAGGAATTGCATAAGCAGGTTGAGAAGAGTCAAAGAGAAATACAGGAGATGAGGGAGCAGGCTGAGCACAGCCAAAGAGAATTACTAGAAATGCGTGAACTTGACGAAACTAATCAAAGAGTAATACAGGGATTATGAGAGCAGGATGAGAATAGACAAAGATCAATAGAGGCATTCATGGAATCCATAAACAGACAGGTGAAAGAAGTGAGGGAGATCACAAATGGAATGCTGAAAGGAGCAAGACAGAAAGAATGGGTGTCCAGGGAAACCATAACCAATCAACTATGTGATTTGAGAAACTGAACACCAAATTAAGGAAGTAAAGAAGTTCATACAATATCTAAAACAAAGCTCCAACAAAGAATTTGAAGCCATCAAAGCTGACCAATTAGAAGGAAAAGTAATAAAAAACAAAGTAGAAAGTCTTGACAGTAGGTTAGACCATGCAGAAGATTGAATCTTGGGGATTGAAGACAGCCTACATATATAGAGAAAGAACATACAACCATCCAAATCAAGTACAAAAAAATATGATAGATCTATTCAACATTTGGAAGACACCATCAGAAGGCCTAATCTTAGGATAATGGGTGTAAAGGAGCACCTAGAGACAGAAGTTAATGTTCTAGAAAATTTATTTAACAGAATTCTAGCAGAGAACTTCCCCAAAATGCAAAAAGATAGGCCTATTCAGATGCAAGAAGCTTATGGAACCTCAAATAGACCAGATCAAAACAAGACATCCCACTGTCACATTATAACCTTCACAGGATCAATTCAGACCAAGGAATGGAGCCTTAAAGATCTCAAGGAGAAAAGAACAATCACCTATAAACAGAAACCAATTAGAATCATCCCAGATTTCTCAGCAGAGCCGATTAAAGCAAGAAGAGCCTGGAATGGTGTATGCCATGCGCTAAAGACAAACAACTATCAACCAAGAATACTGTACACAGCTAAACTCCTCTTCATAACTGGAGGTCAAATAAAAACCTCCCATAGCAAAGAAAAATTGAAACTATAGATCTCCACCAAACTAGCCATAAAAAAGACAAAAGTGTCGTACACATAGGAAACCAACAAGACCACAGTAAAAGCCAAGAAACAGCATCCAAGGGAATAAAATTAGAACTCAACACCAAAAGCCAATGAAGAAAGTCCTGTACTACATGGAGGCTGAACAACACACTGTTGAATCACCAATGAGTCATGGAAGAGATTAGAAAGGAAATGCAAATGTTCATGATATTAAAACAAAATGAACACACAAATTACCAGCTCCTCTGGGACACAGCGAATGCAGTACTCACAGGCAAGTTTATAGCTTTGCGGTCCTACAAGGACAAATTGGAGAGATCTGAAACCAACAATTTAATAAGACATCCAAACCTCCTTGAAAAAGAGCAGCAAGATAAACCCCAATCCAGTAGATGGAAAGAAGAATTAAATGAATTAGAAACCAAAAACATCAGAGAAAGAATCAACAAAACAGAGAGTTGTTACTTCGAAAAAATTAACAAAATTGACAGACCCTTAAGCAAACCTTTATAGAAAAAGAAAAAAACTCACCCAAATTAAAAAAAAAATCAACTCAGAGATGCAAATGGAAACATCATCACAAAAACAACCAAGATTCAAAAAATGATAAGGGAATACTTTTCAAACCATTATGCAAATAACTTTGAGAACCTGGCAGAAATGCACCTTTTCCTAGCAAATCTTAACATTCTGAAACAAACAAGATGAGTTAAATCAACTTAACATGCCCATATCAAGCATAGAATTAGAAACAGCAATGAGTCCTCACATCTAAGAAAATCCTAGGACCAAATGGATTCACAGCGGAAATCTATAAGGCCTTCAAAGTAGAGCTCACACCAATATTCCTCCAACTCTTCAATGAAATTGAAAGAGAAAGTTCATTACAGAATTCATTCTATGGTTCCATCAGAACCCTTATCTCAAAACTAGATAGGGACTCATCAAAGAAAGAAAACTGTAGACCCAATTCTTTGAAGAACATTGATGCAAAACTCCTCAACAAAATTTGAGCCAATCGATGTCAACAATTCATCCAAAAAATCATACACAACGATCAAAGAGCATTCATTTCAGGGATGCAAAGCTGGTTCAATATATGCAAATCAATTAATAAAATTCATCACATCAACAAGAGCAAGGATAAGAACCACATGGTTATCTCAATAGATGCAGAAAAAGCACTGACAAAATCCTACATCCCTTTGTGATGAAAGCTCTGTAAAAACTATGAATCCAGTCAACATTCCTAAATACAATAAAGGCTGTATATGACAAACCTACAGCCAGCATTATAGTTAATGCTGAAAAACTAAAGCCATTTCCTCTGAACTCAGGAACAAGACAAGGATGTCCACTCTCTCCACTTCTCTTCAATTTAGTAATAGAATGCCTAGCAACAGCAAAAGAAAAGATGCAAACATAAAAGGGCTCCAAATAGGGAAAGATGATGTAAAACTCTCCCTATATTCAGATGACATGATGTTGTATTTAAATAATTCCACCGACTCCACTCCAAAATTATTCATGCTGATTCAAAACGTTGGCAAAGTAGCAGGGGAAAATTAACTATCAAAAATCAATGGCTTTTCTGTATGCCAACAATGAGAAAAGCATGGCTGAAATCAAGAAAGCAACTCCATTCATAACAACCAATAAAAAATAAAATACCTAGGTATTTTATGAGAGGATCTTTATGATGCAAACTTTAAAAACCTGAAAAAGGAAATAAAAATGGAACTTAGAAAGTGGAAAAACCTCCCATGCTCCTGGATTGGCAGAATCAACATGGTGAAAATCGCAATATTTCCCTAGGCTATCTACAAATTTATGTGATGTTTATCAATATTACAAACTCGTTCCTCAAGAAAATAGAATAGGCAATCCAAAAATTCATATGGAACAATAAAAGACTCTGAATAGCGTAAAAGATCATTAACAGAAAGAAAAGTGGTGGAGGAATAACAATACCAAATTTCAAACTCTACTACAAAGCCATTGTAAAAAAAAAAAAAAACAGCTTAGTACTGGCACAAGAACAGACCTCAGGACCAGGGGAATAGAATTGAAAACCCAGAAATGAAGCCACAGACCTATAGACACCTAGTCTTCGATAAGGGAGCTAAAAAATAGAATGGAAGAAAGAGCCTCGTCTGTAAATGGTGCTGACAAAATTGACTAATCACTTTTAGAAAACTAAAGCTAGATCCATATGTATCACCCTGCACAAGAATCAACTCCAAATGAATGAAAGACCTCAGAGTCAAAGCAGACACCCTGAAAACATTGCAGGACAAACTAGGAGATAATCTATGTGTCATTGGCACAGGCTGAAATTTTCTTAATAGAGACCCAGAAGCACAACAGATCAAAGAAACGTTGGACAAATGGAATTGCATGAAATTGCAGAGCTTCTGCATGTCAACGGACAGAGTTAGCAAGATCAATAGAAAGCCCATGGATTGGGACAAGATCTTCACTAGCCATACAACGGACAAGGGTCTCATATCTAAAATATACTTGTAACTCAAAAAATTAAATCCCCCAACAACACATCCTCAAAGAAACAACTGCCCAATAAATAAGTAGGCTAAAGACTAAAGAGAAACTTTTCTGAAGAGGAAAGAAGGATAGCCAATAGATACATGAAGAAATGCTCGACCTCCCTAGCCATAAAAGAAATGCAAATCTAAACTATATTGAGATACCCCCTTACCCCAGTTAGAATGCTATAATGAAGAACGGTAATAACAACAGAAGCTGGACAGGATGTCAGTGGTTCTGTAATCTTGTTCAACCACTTTGGAAAGTAGTATGGAGGTTCCTCAAAAGACTACATATAGAGCTCCCCTATGACACAGCAACCCACATTTGGGCATTTACCAAATGATCACAAACAAGCCCATACTAAAGCTACCAGCACCACTATGTTTATTGCAGTATTATTTACCATACCCAAGATATGGAACCAACACAGATGCTCCTTAGTAGATGAATGGATTGATTAAAATGTGGCAACAATGCTTGATAAGAAATGTGCTCGTTACCTTGCCCATGTAATTGTAACTCCTCTGTATGGTATTTTACAATAAAAAAATGTGGTATATATATACAATGGAATTCTATGCCTCCATCAGAAAAAATGGCATTGCCCCATTTGTTAGGAAATGGAAACCCTTGGAAAATATTATATTAAGTGAAGTAATCCAGGCCCAAAGAAACATAGCTTCCATGGTTTCCCTTATTTGCAATAACTAGTATATGTCGGTGATAAACACAAACTCTCAGACAAGTTGATGTTAGGTGAAATGAACACCAAGATAAGGACTCAAATGGTTTTTCTTTCTTGCTGTTTTTTCTAGCATATTTACAAGATGATTTCTTTTTTTTTTTTTTTTTTTTTTTTTTTTTGTCGGTCGTGGGGCTTGAACTCTGGGCCTGGGCGCTGTCCCTCAGCTCTTCAGCTCAAGGCGAGCGCTCTACCACTTGAGCTACAGCGCCACTTCCGACAAGATGATTTCTTTGTTGCTATTTATGTCCCTATCCCACGATATAACCTCTATATTCACTGTATTTGATATTGGTATAATTTGGGGAGGGGAAGGAAAAAACAAATTGGGATACATGTGAACCCATTGCAACAATGACATGTATAAGACATTATGTCGAAAATCGAACTTTACAACTTTGGCCCAGGGGGCGGGAGGGGGGGGGGGGCAGAAAGGGAGATGGGAAGGGATGGGAAGGGGAAACAAGGGAGGAGGCAACAATGCTTGATAAGAAATGTACTCATTAGTTTGTTCATGTAATTGTACACCCTCTGTATATATTTTCACATTAAAAATCATGAAATAATAAAGTAAAAATCCATGCCAATTTTTTTGCCTGTCGGGGGCTTGAACACTGGGCCTGGGCACTGTCTCTGAGCCCTTCAGCTCAAGGATAACACGGTACCACTTGAGCAACAGTGCCATTTCTAGTTTTCAAGAGATATATTGGCGATAAGAGTCTCACAGACTTTTCTGCCCACGCTGGCTTTGAACCACTATCCTCAGATCTCAGACTTTTGGGTAGCTAGGATTTCAGGCATTAGCCACCGAAGCCCAGATTCAAGACAAGTTTAAAAAAACAAGCTTATTGAAACTTCAGGATTTTTCTAATAAACAATGTTATTTTTCAGCATTAATTTATAACTATGAGTAATTTTTAGATGTAACTAGGAGTTTTGTAATACAATCAAATATGTTTTACTATTATTCAGTATCTCACAAAAACCCACTGTAATTGACTTTCCCCAAAGGCAATTATTACATACTATATTACTCATTATTATTATTACACTCTATATTACATATAGTGTGAAGTGAATATAGTTTGGACCTTTTCGTATAAATTAGTAGATGTTACTTTAGCACTATAAAATCACAACTGTTAATTTAAATGAAGGAAAGAAGTTTTTTGAGTTAAAATGAAATATAAATGTACAATGTGTCCCAATTGAATAACAAATTCTGAGTTCATACAGACAAAAATATTTTCTTTCCACTAAAGACTTTGAAGTAATACCATTGGAAATAGTGAGGCAAGAGGAGGAAGAATTAAAATCATGTCAAACAATGTCTGTTATTCTGCTCTCCCCTCCATTATGAAGACCTGCCCATTCCCAGTTGTCACAAAATTTCAAGTGTCTCGCTTAGAATCTAGTTGGAATAATCATAAATCACTGACTATTTTTGTAATTTCTGTTATATGAACTATAATATTGACACAAAACAATTGAAATAAAATGCACACATATATTGAAGTCACCACAACTGGAAAAACAATCAACAAAGTAGAAGTCCCCCAGGAACAAAAACATGTTGTGCCCAGTTTTTTTAAGCACAAAATACTGAAATACATGTTAACTTGGAGTAGAGCCATAAAAGTAACTGTGTCTCAGAAATATGGTTGCATTAATTTGTAATTAAATTCATCTAGATGAACCTAATATAGCAAATCCCTTGAATGGATCAAATTGTTTAAAACGAATGTATGTGGAGTGAGATCTGCACATATTTAGAAGAATAAAATAACAAAATCATGACATACTTAACAAATTCAGAAAAGCAATGAATAAGGCCAATATTATCCAAATTGAGAACGAATTCCTACTGACTTAACAAGAAAAAATATGCAAATAATAAAAGCTGAGCAGTGTACATGAGTGTATATAGCTTTAAACTACTCCAAATTACACTTTGTAGAAGACTGAATGTGGGTAATCTAAAGGAGAATATCAACACATGATATAAATGAAATTAAAAATTTCATGAAAAGAGAGAAGTATTTCCTGGAAAATAATAGCTTAAGAAATGGTGGTCAAAATCTTTCTAGTACTGACAAAATTACATACTTATATATTTAGATCCAAAAAAAGACCCGAGTTACTCATGCTGATTTGAAATTTTGGCAAAGTAGCAGGATACATCTGTAACATTATTATGGATGTTGACTCTGGCATGGAATTCATTTCCTCTTTGATCTGACAAATGAATAAATGAAAGAACATAACTTCTCCAACTAAATATCAAGACCTAATTAAACATATCACCAGAAAAGTCATTATGTAAGCCATATTGCAGCTGGGGTAAAAGAAAAATCAGTCATAGTGATTCTGTATTTATTGTAAATGTTGATGTTTTTCATAAATTATTTCCTTTACTTTGCATTTTTAAAACATTGTGTTACATGATGTGTATCTTGGTAACTAATTTTGGATGCCTGCTTAAATTTTGTTCTGAGTATAATGTCTCTCTTCAGTTCCTAACTCATGAAATGATGTTGATTCCAAAAACATTCTAATAAACACTGTTTATAATACACAAAATCTCATAAGCACGACACCAGTAAGCATTGATTAACATTATGATACCAGGGTCTCATGACTTATGAGGACAATCTGCATGAGTCACATTGTACCTAGATTCCACAGCCTAAATTTAGCCACTGCTAAAAAATGTTTATATCTTTATTTGTCACCCATCAGTGATTAAATCTGAGTATAAAGCCTAAGGAAAATGATAAAGTAAGAATTTAGATTTTCTGGATATAAAGTAAACAAAATGCAGCATAGAGTAACTCATTGGTTTAAAGTCAACCTATTTCACCAAAACAGTCTAATCATTACCTTACAATGTGTATTATTCTCATGAAGGAAATGGGGAATATGAGAAGAGGACTAACCAAGCACTGTCTTCAAAATATATATAACTTGGATTTATCTCTATATTTCGCTATAAACATTTATGATAAAAACTGTTTGAATAATTGATTTATAATATATCCTAGTTTCATATACCAAATTACATTCAGAAAATGGGATATAACAATTAACTAAGGAAAGTCCTGGTAGAAAAAATGGCACCTCTATACTATGTGACACCCAATTCTGAGGTGTTTCATTATGCCTCCATTTAATAAATGTGATTGTTTAAAAGTATCATAAAGTACTAATTAAAATTGATCAGGGTATTATACTCTAATTGTTTCCAATTTTATCTGAGAATCATTTATGAACTTCCCATTCAATCATGACATACATCACATTCCATTGGATTCATATGGATAGGAATGAGTTTCTTAGGATCTCCTGCCATTTGGAGGTGGCAGGACCAGGATTCAAACGGTGGGCTCCAGGTCCCAGCACTTCAACCCGAGGATAGGGAACTCACTGGACTGTTCAAGAACATCAGCAAGACCAATGATTAGGCAGGCACCAGTGGCTCTCAGAAGTCCTCCTTGATACTTACAAGGTTGTGATAGGAAGATCATGGTCAAAGTCACTCAAGGCAGAAAAGTCCTTGAGAGCCCTGTCCAACTTCAGGGCTAACAAAGACAGAAGTATAGCCATATGACTCCAGTGTTAGAGGGCTAGCCTTAAGAAAAGCAGCTCACGGACTGTGCCTAGATCTTGAGTTCAAGGTCCAGGAGTGTCAACAAACAGACATACGCAACAATCTGTGCAGCCATCTGCCTAAAGCAGGTCACCCTCAGCAGCCTTTATTTACATTTTATTATGAGGCCAATGCAGGAACAGTCAAAAACCAGGCTAGGGAAGAGAAGATCAGGTTTCTTAGAAGTAACAAGTATTCAGAAAATTAAAATTGGGGGCATAAAATGGTAGCATACTTATGTAAAAACTACCATTAAGAAAAACACGAGGGGGCTGGGAATGTGGATTAATGAGAGAGTGCTTGTCTAGTATGCAAGAAGCCCTGGGTTTGATTCCTCAGTAGTACATTCAAGAAAAAGCCGGAATTGGTCTTGGATGTCAGGAGGAAAGAAGGGAACACTCCCCAGTCATGAGGTCTTCTGCAGAGTGCCAGGACACCAACATGGTCTTCACACAACCACAGAGCAGGAAGACTGTCTCCCACTTCTCAGGCAGCCGAGGGCCCCAGAGTCAAGAGGTCAGAGCCAGGTTCTAACTCAGGTGCTTGGAGCCAGAAGAGAGAGGGCCCTGCCTCTCCTTGGACTGGGGATTTGCATTAATGATGTGGAGAATGAAGGAAGGAGAATGGACTGGCAGAGGTAGAAGAAGGGCCTTCAACTCTGACAGATGGAGAGTCAAAAACCCACTCCCTAAGACCAAAGAGCAAGGCTCTCTATTGTTAACCTAAAGATAGCCTGAGATTCCCATCACCTGAAGAAGGAAGTTTAATTAGTCATTGTTTGAAGAGGCTGATAAAAGCCTCACCCTGGTGTAACTCTGACAAATATTTCAGGTTTCCCCTCATTGCTGGCCGCGTCTGGAATGAAGTGGTTTTGCAGCTCACTTCCCTGTTGATTGTGTACGTTCTGCCTCCTAATCCTGTAGGCCTAGGTCTCTTTGCCTAGTCTGGCTTTTGAAACTGTTTTCTGCCTTCAAATGTTGTTACACTGGAGTTCTTCCTGCTAACAAGGCTAGGGCTTGGAAGCTGAGAACTTCATTTGAACCCAGGATTGGTCAATGATTTTTATTTCCTGCATTTATAACTCAAGAACTCTAAGAAAATTTAGAGTGCAAGCAACTTCTCATTACCAAGGGAGACACAGGAAGCTCTTGAACATCTGACCTTTCAGTAGTAGAAGTCAGAGTGTCATAGACTTTCCAACCCTGGATGGCTTCATCCTGTGATCCTCAGACTTCAGGCTCCTGAGCTAGGGTGATGGGCATGAGCTACTGGTGCTCTCCTAGGTTCAGAACTGTAATAACTTTTGCATTACAAGTCAACTGCTTATCACAAAGGGCTTGGGCAGCATATTAGGCCTTTCTACATTGGACCTCTTAGCACCATAGAACACAAGGTTATAATGCTAGAGTCTGAGAGGCTGTGCATATGGATGGGCTACGTTTGAACCTTGAGCTCTAACTCCAGTTCTGGTGTACGTGCACAATCGTTTTTCCAAAGAATGTTCTAATTAACAAAAAGGAAAAGTACTTTGCTTAACCCTCACTTTTTTTCCAGTTTTGTGTCTCAAACTCAAGCCTGAGCACTGTCCTTGAGCCCATCAGCTCAAGGCAAACACTCTACCACTTGACCCACAGCACCACATATGGTCTTTTTGTGGTTCATTGGAGATAAGAGTCTAACAGGTTTGCCATGCCTAAGCTGTCTTTGAACTGTGGTCTTCAGATCTCAGCCTCTTGAGAAGCTAAGGTTCCTGTTGTGAGCCACAGGCATCTGGCCTCTTGTTTTTGCAAGACCTAGGGCTTGAGGTAAGGGTCTGGGTACTGTCTCTGAGCTCCTTTTTCTCAAGCCTAGCGCTATACCACTTGAGCCACTCCACAGCTTGCGGGTATTTCTGAGTATGTGGCACTGAGGATTCAAACCTTACCATTCATGCATGCTGAGCCAGCTCTCTACAAGTAAGCCACATTTCTAGCCCCACCCTTACAAATTTATTCCTCAACTTGACTATACCCAAGAAAAGGCTTCTGAGTATAAATCATCTAAAAAATTCCTATAGGAAGGTTCTAAAGATAAAGAAGACAAAGTTCATACTTGGAACAGACTCTAAACATGTGAAGACTGTGACAAATGCTTCCATTTAATAATACTAAATACAGTAAACAATAAGTAAATGAGAAGTAAAAAATAAAATACAAAATCAATAATAAAAATTATAATATGTAATAAACATACATATGTAAATATATATCATATATTACACATATGTAGAAATAGTTTTTCCATTGCAGGACCTTCATTCAGATGCTGGGAACTCTAGCCTGAATTTTTTTTCTTCAAGGACAGTGAGCTTTGCCTTCACCCATGGTGCAAAATAGTTACCTGGATGGTGAGTTCAAATACCAGCAATGATGGAAATACTGGCCCCAGTTACAAGACAGTGACTTAATTTTTTTAATGGAAGCAGTTATGTTTATTCAGTTACATACTGAACATTTTTTAAAAACGCAGTGTAGAATTTTGGACATCGATTCAGACACCTTGCTCTTACCCCCAAAATGCTTGTCTGAGCCCTCCTTTTTTTCATTTTTTATTGTAAAAATGTTGTACAGAGGGGTTACATTTAAATGAGCACGGTAATGAGTATATTTCCTATTGAGCATTGTTGCATCCTCCTTTGTTTTCCCACTATCATTCCTTCCCTCCCATCTCTACAAGTACTCCCTCTGCCGAGCTCAGTGACTTAATTTTTATTTTTGGATTTGCACTAGGTTTGAACTCAAGTAGTGGCAAATCTTCACTTTCCCTCACATTGCTACATATTTACCAAGACCCTAAGTTCAAATCCCAGGTTAGGAAAAAAAAAACTGGTAGAAATTCAAAACAAGGACTTTATTTCTTATTTAATATAGATAAATAATTTATTAATGTTTTTATGTATTCTTTATTTTGCCAACATGGGGCTTGAACTAAGGTCATGGCAACTCTGACTCAGCTTCAGTCGCCCTAGAGTGGGGCACCCTCAGACCTTTAGTCAATCCAGGGATCCTAGGCCCAGAGGGCTTCCAGGAAGAAAAAAAAATGTAGCATAGCACAAAAAGTGGCAAGCAGCAGAGGGCTGAGGGTTTTACATTTTTTTCTTTGCACAGTGACCATCCTGGGTCTCAATAACATGGCTGAAAAGTGGACCTGAACTGCCATACCTGAAGGCTGGCTTGCTATCAGGGAATCCATAGGCCAACCTGTGAACATAGGCGCCGGGTTCAAATCCCAGAACTGACACCTACCAGTGGCAAGAGATCACAAAAAATTCGTTCCTATGCATAGGAATACCAATTGAAAGAGTAGCTCATTCTTCGGTATAGTCTAAAATTGGATCCAATAATCCTAGGACGCTGATTTTAATTAATAGGTTATTATGCATGAAAGGAATAATATTCCTTCAATGGCGATATAATACATGCTTAAGAGTTGGTAGGAATGTAGTAGGTGCCATTCAATCATAGATAGACGGCTCTGATGCTCCTTACTAATATATATTTATTTGTATACCACACTCTGCTTATACTTGCATCACTGTTTTGGTCAATCCTGGGGCTCTATCTCAGTACCTGTGAACCACTTCACAGCTTCATTGCCTAAAGGCTGCTATGCTGACACTCATCCATTCATGAATTGGGTTGGCTAAACCCTGAGTTCAGATCCCAGCACTGTCAAAAATTTAATCTTGGAGTATGAAGCCAAGTGTGACACAGGTTTTCCTTTTCTGTGAGAGTCCTGGGAGTCAGGCATGATGGAGAATATATTTACAAATCTGGATGCTGTGATAGGATGTAAACAATGTCATAAATGTTAGAGGGGTCATCAGAGTCAATGAAATAAATGGTAAGTCAATGAATAAAACAAGAAATAAAATGAATAACCATACCCAACAAAATATGGACTGACTATGTGTATGGAAGTATAAATCCTATCTTTAAAATGGATATAAGGAGTATGTTTTCCAGCTCTTAGGCTTGAATTCAGGCCTAGGGAACAGGCCTGACTTTCTTGTCTTCAAGCATGTTCAGATTCCCTTCTGTCATGGTGCTGCATATATACCCAGACCTTGAGTTCAAATCCCAGACCTGGCAGAAAAAATGTCATGATTTGCAAACCAAGGAACTAAATATATTTTTTAATTGAGGGCTATTGGAGAAGCCATTGTCCCGCACTGCAACATAAGCCTACAGTTTGAATATAGTCATTACACTTCCAGATGGTGGGAGATCCTAAGAAATTCGTTCCCATCCACAGGAATAATGATGGAATGTTATCGATATCACAGTTGAATGACATGCTCATGAATGACACTTGTACACAATTAGACTTCATGATTTCAGTCGGCTGATTGATTTTATTTAATATCTTATAAAACATTAAAAGAATACTATTTCTCACACTGATTTACTTAATAGTTTATTAAAGATAAAAATAATAACATTAATTACATGGAGACATAATAAACACCCAAGAATTGGTAGGAATGTAGCCTATATAACTGAACAATTGATAGACATCTCTGGCACTCTGTAAATAAATATATATATATATATATATATATATATGTATGTATAAATTAGTGTACTACGATCTGCGTGTCAATCTGTTCTTATTTTGTCAACCCCTGGTGCTTTATCTCAGATCCTGGGAACTGCCTATCAGCTCAATTTGTTCCAGGATGGCATGCTAACACACACACATTCATGAATTTGGCTCTGTGGGCCTTGAGTTCAGATGCCATCATGCCCAAACAATGAATCATGAAGTAAGAAACTGATGGTGACATCTGTTTTCTTTTTCTGTGAAAGTCCTGGGTGTCAGGTATAAGTGGAATACATATGCAGATCTATATCCTATTTAATCAATGTAACCAATGTTCTATGTAGCATATTAGTCAATAAAATAAACAGTCAATACATGTTGTGTCTTTGTTTGCCCCCGAAAGATGTATGGGGCCTGGGAATGGTAAGTGGGCCACTCGTTCGTTCTCCTGTTCCCTTAGACTGGGAGACATTCACACACAATGGGGAGTCAAGTCAAGCAAGAACTCATTTACTACCACACAGCAAGCACCTTTTAAAGGGAAAAACTGTGAGGCATGGAAGGGGAGGGAAAGGAACCAACCAATCAATGTAAAGGTCACACCCTATCATGCGCCTAAGCTTTATCCAATCGGATTTTAAGGTAAAAAATTGGGCTGTGCCCACTCAACTTCCTCTCAGCACCATCTTTGCTGCCCATGTGCCCCACAAACACATGAATAAAACAAAAATTAAATGAATAACTACACTGAATGCAATATGGTGCCAACCTATGTATGTAAATATGAATAATATATTTAAAATGTACACAAATAGGATGTATTCTTGTGCTGGGGATCGATTTCAGACCTAAGGAACAGACATGAATTTCTTGACTTCAAGAAGGTTAGCTTTCCGTTTCCACACAGTGCAACAGAGTTAACCAGACTTTGAGCTCCAATCCAGTCCTACCAATAAAAATGGCACCTTTATACTATGTGACGCCCAATTCTTAGGTATTTCATTATGCCTCCATTTAATGAACGTGATTGTTTAAATACTTCATGAAATATTGATTAAAATCAATCAGTGTCCTATAATATAATTGTGTATAATTTTATCCTAGAATTATTTAAGAGCTGCCCATTCAATCATAACATACATCACATTCCCTTGGTATTCATATAGATAGGAATGACTTTCTAAAGATCTCCTTCCATTTGGAGTTGGCAGGACAAGGATTCCAACTGTGGGCTCCAGCTCCCACCATTTTAACTCAAGGATAGGGAACTCACTGGTCTGTCCAAGAACAGCAAGACCAATGATTAGGCAGGCACCAGTGGCTCTCAGCAGTCTTCATTGATATTTACAAGGCTGTGATAGGAGGATAATGGTCAAATTCACAGTAGGCAGGAAAGTCCTTGAGATTCCTGTCCAACTTCAGTGCAAACAAAGCCAGAAGTAGAGCCATGTAGCTCCAGTGGTAAATGGCTATTCCTGATCAAAAGCAGCTCACAACACACACACACACACACACACACACACACACACACACACACACACACTGCAGTCTAATCATCTATCTGTTTATATATTGGCCATTCCTATGGGTTGATCTCAGGTCCTCAAATTTGCCCGCCAACTTCTCTTGCATCAGACTGGCGTGCTAACAGTTACCCACTCACGAAGTGGGCTGCTAGCCTCTGAGTTCAAGTCACAGAACTGCCAAAAACTTAATCCTGGGGAAAGCCAATTGCCCCACTTGGTTTCTTTATCAGTGAAATTTCTGCGACTCAGGAATGATGTAGAATACATAGGCAAATCTATGTCTTATGTAATAGGATGCAAAAAATATTATATTTGTAATCATATTCACTAAAATATATAAGAAACAAAACACAAAATAAAATGAATATACTAACTGCAATATGCAGTTAGTATACAGTAAAAATGTGTAGGTCAATAAAAATCATGTACTTAAAATATATAAATATATTATTTTTTGAGTGCCAAGACTTGAATTCAGGCCCTAGAAACAGGCCTGACTTTCTTGTCTTCCAGAATGGTGATCTTCCCCATCCCCCACAGTGCTGCAGATTTACCCAGACCCTGAGTTAAATTCCCAGGCCTGACAGAAAAAATGACATGAATTCTAAGCCAAGGAGCTCATAATTTTTTTTAATATTTTTAATATATGTACATATGTATGTATGCATGTATGTATGTATGTATGTATGTATGTATGTATGTATGTATGTATGTATGTATGTATGTATGTATGTATTTTTCTTTTGTCAAGCACAGGGCTTGAAATCAGGTCATGGCAATTCTGCCTCAGCTTTCATCACTCTAGCCTGTGGTGCAGCCACTGGACCCATAGCCGCACCTGGGTTCCTGAGACTCAAAGGCTGACAAGAAAAAAAATAATTAATGAGACACAGAAAAAAAAAAAAAAAAGAACTGGCAACTTGCAGATGGCTACCGGATTTACATTTGTCTTCTTCTCAAGGTGACCATACTGCAACTGAATGACACGGTTGAAGAATGTTGGTAACTTGGCATTGCTGAAGGCTGGCGGGCTACCAGGGAAGCCATACATGGAAATATAGTCGCTGTGTTTGAAGCCGGGTCCTGACGCTTACCAATGGAGGGAGATCCTAAGAGTCTCCTTCCTATTCATAGGAATACCGATGGAAGATTATGAATGGCAAGGTTGAATTAGTTGTTTCTGAATACTACTATATAGAGTGATTTTAGGAGGCCAATGGATTTTAATGAATATTTTTGACACATTAAAAGAATACTATTAATTACATGGACACAATAGTTTCAGGACAGTGGTTGATTTAACTAATAATTAAGGATGAAAACAATAATATTAATTACATGGAGGTATACTAAATACCCAAGAATTGATAGGAATGTAGCCTATGTAACCGAATAATGTATAGACATCTCTGGCACTCTATAAAAATCAATATTTATTTGTGTACTACCATCTGCATGTCTATCTATTCTAATTTTGTCAACTCCTGGAGCTGGATCCCAAGTTCTGGAAATCCTTGTGAGCTCAATATGCCTCAGGCTGGCATACTGACACTCATCCATTCATGAATTAGGCCTTGTAGGCTGTGACTTTAGATGCCAGCACTCACAAAAATTGAATCATGGAGTCAGAAGCCCATGGTGACACATGTTTTCCTTTTCGGTGAAAGTCCTGGGTATCAGGTGTGAAATTTCATACATAGGCAAAACTATATCCTATGTAATAAATATAATAAATATTTCATGTGTAATAAATGTCAATAAAATAAATGGTAAGTAAATGAATAAAACCAAAATAAAATGAATAAGTACACTATGCGCAATATGGGATCAACATACGGGGTTCGATTTAAGGCCCTGGGAAGTGCCTGGCAGCTGAATTGGCTAGAGGCTGCTGTGCTGACAGACAGCCATTCATGAATTGAGCCTTCTAGGGCCTGAGTTAGATCCCACCACTGCCAAAAAATGTAATCTTGGAGTGGGAAGCCGAGCATGACACATGTTTACTTTTTTTTTGAAAGTGCTCGGTGACAGGTAGTATGTATAATTCAGATGCAAATCTATATGTAATATATGCAAATCTATATGTAATAGGATGTTGTAAATGTAAAAAATGTCATAGGTGGAAGAATTGTCACTACAATAAATGAAAAACAGATATAATTAGTAGTGAATCATTCTAGGATGAAATTAGACACAAAAACTATAGGATGTGGATTAAGTTTAATATTTTATTAAGTATTACCAGAATAAAAATTGCATGGAAACATAAATACCTAATAATTGGTAGTAACACATGATGCATAATTTAATAATATATAGATATCTGTCTCATTCTATAAAATATGAAATTATGCGTATGGCTGTATGTACATATGTGATAAACAATAACAAAATATTGAGTAATTTAGTTAATGCTTTATTAATTGTTAACTGGGAAACATCATTAAATGGAGACATAATTTAATAAGTAATAATTGATAGTAATATCCATAATTAATAATATACAGACATCTTTCTGTGTATATAATGCTTATCTACATCAATCTCTATCTATTTATATCTCGTTCACTCCTGGGGTTTGGTGGTTGACTGCTCACCTAGTGAGCATGAAGCCCTGGGTTCCATTCCTCAGTGCCACATAAACAGAAAACTCAGAAGTTCTGCTGTCTTTTGATCAAATGAGTTCTACCCTTGAGCACAAATGCTTAGCGACAGTGTCAAAACCCTTACTCAAGCCCCAGGACTGCCGCCAAAAAAAGAGGTATAATGTTCTAATTGAAACTATAAAAGGATAGGACTTCAAATACCACATGACAGAGCAAGCTAGGAGTCTGGTGCTGACAGCTGCCACCTAACCTGACTTAGCAAGATATAAACTGCTGCAACCCAGCTCCACGGGTTACCCCCATCATCCTGGCTTACCCTGGCTTACCCCTGATATACTGGCCGCTCTGGGGCTTTAATACATGGCAGGAAGTCTGCTAGACTCTTTGAAATATGGCTCAAAGTGGTAGAGTTCTAGCCATGTGCAAATGTTATTAGAAAAATAATATCCCCAAGCTTTAAGCTCAAGCTCCATGACTAATCCCCCCCCCCAAAATCCCACTAAACTGTTAGGTGTGAACTTGTGTGGTTTGTGAAATGTTCCTCAAAGAATGGTGATATTGATTAGAGCGCCCTCAGTCTAATGACAGCTTGTGGGACAGAGCTATTTGCTGAGTCCTCCATAGGGTACTCTGTGCTGAGTCTTGCACATGGTGCTATGTGCTGTGTACTTCACAAGGTGCAGTGTGCTGAGTCTTGCATTGGGTGCTGGGTTCTGAGTCTTTCACAGGATGCTGTGTGTTGAGTCATGCAAAGAGTGCCATGTGCTGTTTCCTTCACCAGGTACATTCTTTAATTGGGCCCTTTTGAGATCTCCCCACTGAGATGATTATGCAGACAAGAATATTGGGGCTCAGATATGTCTCCATGACAGGGACAAAATTACGTATTACTGAAGACTAGTAAGTTGTCTACTTCAGACAATTGTTCTGTTTTGTTTTTTCTGTCATGAACCTTGAAATAGGGACCTAAGCCCTGACCCTTACCTCTTGGGTTCATGATTAGCACTCCATCGCTTGGAGCCATGGACCCCATTCCAGCAGATGCCACAGCCTAGGGGTCTATAGCTGAGGTCTCTCATCCTGCCTTCTCAGGCAGTTGAGATCTGAGGATCTGGGTTCCAAATTATCCCAGACACAAAAGGTCCCATGAGCCTATTATCTCCAATTCACCACTAAGAAACCTGAAGTGGAAGCTAGGTGCTTGTCACTCATGCCTGACATCCTAGCTACTCAGGAGGCTGAGATCTGAGGATCATAGTTCAAAGCCAGCCTGGGCAGGAAAGTCATTGAGACACTTAGCTCCAATGGGCCACCAGAAAAGCTGAAATGGTGTTTGGCTCAAGTGGTAAGCACAAGACTTGAGCTGAAGAGTTCAAGGACAGCACCCAGTCCCAGACATCAACTCCTACAATAATAAGAAAAGAGAGAAACAAACTAACAAACCTGAAGTTTAGGGTTTGGAATGTGCCTTAGGGGTAAAGTGCTTTGCAAATATGAAACCATATTTGATTTGGGTTTGATTTCTCAGGACCACAACAGTAAAAAAGGCCTGAAGAAGCTCTGTGGTTCAAGTGGGAGAAGGCTATGATTGTACAAGAGAAACTAGGTACAGTGCTCAGGTCCTGGTTTCAACCTCCAAGAATGGTGTATGTGCCTGTGCCCCTGTGTGCCCGTGTGCGTACACATGCACACACACACACAGAGAGAGAGAGAGAGAGAGAGAGAGAGAGAGAGAGAGAGAGAGAGAGAGAGAGAGAGAGAGAGAGAGAGAGAGAGAGAGAGAGAGAGAGAGAGAGAGGGAGGGAGAGAGAGAGAGAGAGACTAAAAGGAATGCTGTTACCCAAAATGGTTAAACACCGGGCTTCTGCACTGAGTTCATGGTCAGTACCCTGGCCCTGTGTTCAACCCCAAAACCTAGCCACACAGGGCCCAACTAGGAGAGGTCAAATGTTTCAAAACCTGATGAGATTCACCAGCCCTAGATGATAGGAAGCTTTGTGATATCAGATATGTGCTTGGATTTCCCAAGCTTCCTGAAACCTAGAAGAAACATCACAGGCCCATCATCACTGGTACTGAAACATTTAATTAAGTTCAGTGCCCTAGTTGTCTGCCAGCAGGACTCTTAAGCACTGTATCTGAACAGCGGAATATAGTCTCACAAAGGAAGGATAAGTGCACAGGACTTGGCCTGACACAGGGGGTGGTACAAATGAAGGCTTCCTAGCAAACCACAGCACTGGGGATAGAGATAGTTTGGGGTACAAAGAGACCTTTTTCTCCTGACCTTCAGAGCCTGCCCAAAATCATCCTCACTATCTGACCCAGATGGAGTTGTTTGTTACACAGCTGTACAGGAGCGAGGCCTTCTGTCTGCCTGTCCAGACAATGAGAGAGACTTCTTCCAGCAGGCCTGGGATGCAGAGAAACCCTCAGGCTACACTGGGAACAGTGAGGGGAGCCCTGGATTATGCACTGTCATGAAAGCAGTCTCTGTTACTAAATCATTTTATTGAATACAAATTTCCTAGCTTGGTGCCATTCCTCATAACTACTGTGGAGCTTCACCTATAGGAATGCATCCATACATACCAAAATACATGGAGATACAAGCTATTTTTGAGGAGGCAGTTCCTGGGGTTGAACTATGAGCCTAGACATTGTCCCTGAGCTCCTTTTGCTCAAGGGTAGTGCATTAACTTTGAATCACAGCCCAACTTCTGGGTTTTTCTGTGATCTCTTAGAAATAAGAGTGTCGTGGATTTTGCTATGCTGGCTGGATTCAAACTCAGATTCTCTACACCTCAGCCTCCTTAGGAGCTGGGATTACAGTGAGAAGCCACTGGCACCTTCTTTCTTTTCTTCTTCATTTTTTAATCTGGACAATCTGACTTCTTAACAGGGTCATTCCAACGGTTTGAATTTATGAGTTAACTAAACAATGTTCTTTATAGCTGTTTTCTCTGAGAAGAATTTTCTCTCCTCATCTTCTCCTCTCGGTCACAGGTTTGAAGCCAAAAGTTAGAAATGAGTGTCACAGGATTTGGGAGCAAATGTCCACAGGACACGCCAGTTCTGTCACTTAGCATTGAGCTGCAGTGAATTTGTTGTCTCAAGCTGAGAGGACCAAAAGCTGGAGCAATCCTCAAACTGTCTTCATTGCTCCTTTTGTCTATAATATGATCTAATAATTATTAGTGTTGTGTGTCTCCAACTTTAAGTATCTAGAACACACTAGACGCGTCTTCATGTTTCTCTTTTTCTCTAGTGCCTCTCGAGGTTTAGACTAAGGGTTTGTGTGGAGGGGCTCCTTGGTGTATTCCTGAAGAAAGCTGCTTGATTCCTGTTCACGAGATTGCCGTTCAAATTCAGCCTGAGCAGAAATTCTGTGAGACTCTTATCTCCAAAAAACCACCAGAAAACCAGAAGTGGAACAGTGGTCCAGCGAGCAGAGCTCCAGCTTTAAGAGAGAAAGACGAGCAGGATTCACAGGCCTGACCAGGAAGGAAAGCCTGGGAGGAGCTTATGTCCAATTAATGACCAGATGGCTGGAAGTGGAGCTGTGGCAGTGGTAAATCCTCAGCCTTGGGAAAAACAGCTGAGGAATGCATCAGACACTGAGTTTAAGCACTAGTATGGCCACAAAAATTTTCAGTGCCTTACCTACTTATGCTGTATACTACCTCCCTGAATGCAAACAGACCTTATGCAATGCTTCTCCTTTTATTTACTAATTTATTTTTCAGATATGCTCCTTGTGTATACTGCATCATTCTCTTCATTTCAGCCCCATGGCTTTTCTCTTCCAGGTTCCTGGCCTGGGTACTTATATGATACACTGACGCTCTCAGCAGCCTTTATTTAGATTTTATTATGAGGCCAATGGAGGAACAGTAAGAAACCAGGCAGGAGGAGAGAAGATCAGGTTTCGTAGAAGTAACCAGTATTCAGAAAATTAAACCTGGGGATGTAAAATGGCAGCATACTTACGTAAAAAACTACCATTAAGAAAAAGATGAGGGAGCTGGGAATGTGGATTATTGAGAGAGTGCTTCTCTAGTGTACAAGAATCCCTGGGTACGATTTCTTGGTAGTACATACACAGAATAAGCCAGAATTGGGACTGTGGCTCAAGTATTAGAGTGCTACAGACAGGGCCCAGGCCTTGAGTTCAACCCAAGAACTGGCAAAGATATACCGAGGTGTTGGGACTTCATCTGTCCCACGAAAGACTGACAGGGTAAGAGGAAAGGTCAGTGCAGCGCTCACCAGTTCCCTAGCCTCCCTCATCCTGGGAGACAATCAGACACAGCGGGGAGCCAAACCAAGCAGGAAGAAAAACTCATTTATTAACAGAGAGCAGCACTTTTTAAAGCCAAAAAGGGCGGTTGGTGCCACGTGTGACTGCTGCTCACCACAGTGACTCAGGGCCCAGTGGCAGGATGCCTGCACTGTGCCCTGAGAAGTCCCACCTGGGAGAGCATCTGTCCTGCCTCCAGGCCAGTTCAGGCCTGCCATTGTACACAACAACCCTTGTTTCCTCCTCTAACAAGCAGCTCAATAACCAACCACCATGGGAACCCAGTCTGAGAGGCACAGGCACAATGAAGGGGAAGCTGCCAAAGCAAGCGTTTGGAAAGGAGCAGAGATCACAGCAGGCAAAGCAGCCATGAGGATGTGTCTGCAAGGAGTCCTTAGCTGGGTTCAGGAAAGAGAGGCCAGCGCATGTGGGCGGGGCACTGCCATAACCAATTTGAACATCTAATAAAGCTGCCTGTGGTGGATAGATGGCTTCTGATTTGACATCGGCAACAGAATAAAGGGCTGCAAATTCAATGAATAGTCTCTGGCCAGAGAAACAAGGTCAAACGCTTAAGTTTCTGCACTTCCAGTGGTTCCTGGTATCTCCAGCTGAGTGGACATCTTTCTGTGGCCAGTAGGTGCCATGCCACCTTCTGAGAAGTCTGTGTGAGAGATCTTGTTAGACAAAGAGCTTCAAGGAAGCATGCCTGCAGGAAGGGGGTGTTGGTTTCTTTGTTGCTTTGTATGTCCCTCCACCCCCCCACACACTATAACCCTTGCTTTCACTGTATTTGATGTCGGTATAATTAGTGGAGGGGAATGGAAAAAAGCAAATCGTTTAAATAGGGATATGGGTGGACCAATTGCAACAATGAGATGTACAAGTCCTTATGTCGAAAAACGAACTTTACCACTTGTGGGGGGGAGGAGAACTTGGTGGGGGAGGTGGGGTGAGATGGGAAGGGCTATGAAGGGGAAACAAAGGAGAAGGCTACAATGCTTGATAAGAAATGTACTCATTATCTTGCCCATGTAAATTTAAACCCTCTGCTTAATAGTTTTACAATAATAAAAAAATTAACAATGCACATAAAAAAGAAAAAAGAAGGGAAGTCTATGTTGGTTCATGGTTCAGAGTTTTAGTTGATCTTGGCTGAGAGACAATAGCCAAGATTAACACATGATGGTGATTTCGGAGCAGAGAGAGAACTCCGGAACAAGTGTGTTTCTCATTTTCCCTCCTTTGATTCTAAGTTCTAAGACTTCAGGATAGTGCACGATCAGCATGTGTTTTTCCACTTTAGCTAAATTTCTCTGGGAACTCAGTCTCCCATACACCTAGTTGTGTATGTAATTGCTCTCCTGCATATTTTTCAATCCAACCAAAGTGACAATATGACTTAACCATTTCATTTGAACGCAGCACCCAAACACATCTCCTTATACAAAAACGTTCCACATTTGTCTCCAAAAGACCTACATTCATGCTCAGACAGTAGCATAAATGGAGAGCTAACAGAATGCATTGCCCCTCTCCAAAACTCTTTGTAGCTTTGACTTCCAACACCATTCAAAATTCCAGCTTCAAAATGTCCACAGAGACTCAAAGAAAATTCTTAGCTGAGAGTTGCCATGAAAATAAAACAAAATAGGGCTGGAAAGGTGGCTCAGTGGTAGAGTACTTGCCTTGCATGCATGAGGCCCTGAGTTCAATTCCTCAGCACCACATAAGTAGAAAAAGCTAGAAGTGGGCACTGTGGCTCAAGTGGTAGAGTGATAGCTTGAGCTGAAATGCTGAGGGACCGTGTGCAGGCTGAGTTCAGGCCCCATGATCACCAAAAAAAAAGTAAATATATTTTTTTAAAAAAGCAAAACCAATTATATGCCAAGTATAAAGGCACATGCTTTTAATTAAAGCTACTCAGAGTGAAGACAGGAGGATCACAATTCTAGGGAAGCTTGAGTAAATTCACTAGACCCTATGTGGAAAACAAACTAGGATAGTCCAGGTTTAAGTGGTAGGGTGTTTACTAGGACAGTATGAAGCTTTGGTCCAATAAAGAAGAGGAAGAGAGGAAGAGAAGAAGAAGAGGAAACAAAGAGGTGGAGTAAGAGGAAGAAGAGGAAGAGGAGAAAAAGGAAGTATAGAAAGAGCAACAATGAGGAGAAAGAAGAGAAAGGAAGAAGAGGAAGAGGTTGACAGAGAGGATGAGGAGCACCATATCTTCAATATATAATAACATAGTGTAAACATTCCTATTCCAAAACAAACGAATTGGAGAAAAAGGAAAAAAAATGGATCAGTAACTCAATTAATGGACAAAGAATTTGACTTGAAATTTCTTAATCGAACAATGTGTAAACAGACAAAAGCATTAGCACCTGTAAAATCACTTATAAAATAGAAATGAGATGTCATTTCATACTCACCAGAATGGGTAAAAGATGTGCATTAGAAGGTTTGACAAGGATGTAAAGAAATTGAAGCTCTCATACATTGTAAAATAGCACACTCATCTTGGAAATTAGTGTAAAAATTCCTCACAAAGTTAGTTATAGAAATACCAAACAGCCTAGAAACTTTGTACAGCCTAGAAACTTTGTCTATAATTTTTATACACTTAAGTTCAAAACAGCAATATTATCCATGACAGCCAAAGAATTGAAAAAAATTCACGCTGACCAATAGGAAAACAGATCACAAAACATTTTATACTCACGAAATAGCCCATTATCAAGTAAAAAAGAGAAATGGAGAATTGATATTAGTGGAAACACTGACAACAGGCTAGATGGAAAGAGCCAGAACAAAATAACAAATAAAATGATTTGATTTTAATGAAATTTTTGAATTATCAAAATCAGGCATAACAGTTTCTTTGGGGGTTGGAAGTCTAAGGAGAATTCAGAATAGCTGCAGACAGGTATGAGACTTCTTTGTGAATGATGAATATTTGAGAATATTCCAAGGTGATGATGATTGAATATACTTTCAGAATACAAAGAATCCCTAAATTTTATAGAACTAATTTAACAAATATAAAAATTTTCAATTACATATAAAATGATTTTTAAAAGAGATACTAGATAATCTTTAACCAGCAAAAGTGTTCTACCATGAAAGTAGACATAGAATATAGCAAAGTGGTAGAAAGCAGGAGCACGTAAAAAAAAAATCAATGCATATGCTACAAAATTAAGAAAAATCAGAGAATAAGTGGTTGGGAGAGATGAATGGAAATGTTAAAAAGGGATTAAAGTGATCAAGATGCATTGTATTCACAAATTACTTTATTGAATGGCAACTCCTTTCTTCAACTATTCAAATAAAATATTTTAAAAACTAGCAAAAATAATTAATTAAACAAAAATAAATAATGAATAGATATATAAAATACAATAAAAATAAACTATAGATCTATAACAATATAGGCAAGAAATTTAAAACACAAACAAGAATAAAGTAGTTTTGTTGGTGCTTCTAGATATATAAGGTAGAAAATTTTGACTACATCTAATTTATTGAGTTCTTTTGTCAATGGCATTAATTATGCCAGTAGTAAAAATAATCATGAAGTTCTGAAATGAGCAACAGAGTATCTAGGATATTACTAATTACTAATGCAAAGATAGATACAAAGTAAGATAATGCAAAGAAAGATGGAATAGTATATGTTTGTATGATTAGATAAAATGTCAGAATTATGTCTGTATGTAACATAGATATCACAGAAATAAACAATAGAAATTTAAATGTATAAGCCAGGGTATTACAACATGATTACAGCAAGTAATTTATCTTTTTTTTTCTGGAAATGAGAGAAAAATAAAAGCAATAGTGCACAGTACAAGAGTCAAAAACTACCAAAAGTGGTCAAAGTGACAAATACTACTTTTAATCCTATAAAAGGAAGGTGAAGTCACCCTAAAAATGACGTGTGGGAAGATAAACCAAGACTGCACTGAATTCTCTATACTCACATTTATACAGTGAAACATGACCACACATTCTTTTAATAAACTCAGCACCACCTTATGTTTATTAACACCTGCCTATGGTTTTCTAAATTGAAAAACTGGCCCAACATCATTGCATTGTTATCGATTAATTTAGTGCTAAATAAATTGGTTTGCAGAGTTTAAGCAAATGGTATGAATTCAACAGTACAGTACCAGAATTGTATACAACATACCAATTTTTAGCTTATTTTTGGAATATGATCTTGTGTTTATACTTAGGCTTTCCTGGATTGAGATCTTCCTATCAAAACTTTGTACATAGCTGAGATGACAGACAGATTCCAACTTGACTAGCAATTGGATGAGATGTGATCATTGTTAAGTCTACAGGGAACCTACCCCCTATGCCCATCTCCTTCACCAGTCTGAACCCAGTAATCACCTGAATGTCCATTAACTAACTGTGTGTCAGAAAAGGATCCTTGGATCTGAGATTACTTCCTCCAAGTCTATTTCTATTATGACTTACTCATCTTAATTTTTTTCCTGAAATAGTCCAGGGGCTTAAAATAAGGATCTATGCACTCTCCTGAGCTTAATGTTGGATCAAAAGGCTAGTAAACACCATATATGAATAAGCTTATATAAAAATGTATTGGTAAATTAATATATATGATAAACTGATAAGAGAACCTACTAATGCTTGTGTGTGTGTGTGTGTGTGTATGCGTGTTTTATAAGAGCACACTTTTAATACTCTATTCACTATAAACAGTAGACAATTATCTAGGATGTTATTTTTAGGATAGTAAGTTCTGTAGAATCAGTGACATAAGCTTCCACATTCCAGGATCTTGAACGTATTCTGTTCTTGTTTGTTGAACCATGAGCTTTGAAAGCAAACTCTCCTATATCTGAATTGCCAACAGGGAAGTAGCAGTCTAACACTACATACATATCATTGAATCTCAAGGTAATAGTTTTTTTTCACATCAATAAGATAATTACAAAAGGGATGAACACACAACAATTAAGTATCTAGAGTGAAAGGGAAACAAAAAAGTAAGCTTTTTTTTTGGGGGGGGTGGGTCCAGTCGTGGGGCCTGAACGCTGGGCCTGGGTGCTGTCCCTCAGCTCTTCAGCTCAAGGCTAGTACCTACCACTTGAGCCATAGCACCACTTCTGGCTTTTTTTCTGCTTATGTGGTGCTCAGGAATCAAACCCAGGGCCTCATGCATGCAAGGGAACGCTCTAACACTAAGCCACCTTCCCAGCACCAAAAGTAAGCATTTTTTAACTCCATATGATAATTTCACAGGGGATGAAAGAACTACAATTAAGTATCCAAAAAAGACCCATCACACCTTCACAGCATCCTGTTATATTGTTACAATTGGTAGCTCTTGTTAACTTCTCAGTATGCCTAATATATAAATTAAGCTTTGCCATAGTTATTATTGTGAATCTCTTAGCCTATCATAGTATTCTGTTCATTTGTAGACCCCCAAAAGATGACTTACTTCTTCTATTTAAAGACATGCCTTGAGCTTTAGTGTTCAACCATGCATTTTCAGTCTTCTCAATTATTAACAGCTCTTTTTCTGAGTATATGTTTTTTTTTCCCTTATTTAGGAATTGGTACTGAATGTTAAAGAATCCAATCTAATAGAAAGTGTAAACACCCCTATGCTCTAGGAGAGAGGTGTTTGTTTTTTTTTCCTCCCGGGATGGATAACAGGACCTATTAATAAAAAGGCTGCTCTAGAACTTTGTGTCACTGAAACTAGTACTGCTTTATTGTTCTAGCTGTTCCTGGGGCTTGAACTTAGGGCATGAGCCCTGTTCTTGTGGGATTTTTTTCTTCTACCACAGGACCACAACTCCACTTTGGTGGTTAATTGGAGATAAGAATCGCTTGGATTTTTCTGTTCGTCCTGGCTATGCATTATCCTCAGAACTCAGCTTGCTGAGTAGCAAGGATTACTGGTAAAACAACAGTGCCCACTGCTTTAAGTGTTGATTTTTATTGTTATTCTGAGCTCCAACTCCTTTCAGGGTGAAATGCAGTCACTGGGGACTCAGTTTTGCATGGGTTTATTTGTATAGCAATTTTTAAATATTTATTTGCTCTCTTGTTACATTGTTGCTACTTTATCTTACCTTCATTTAGTATTGGTGTCTACATTTTACATTTTATTATTACCAACATATTTCATGAAAAAATGGGATTACTGCACCGAGAAATTCAAATTAGTACAGTATTAGTGGTTTGCCTCATTTGAGGAAGGTTCTCTGCCATAGAGTTCCCAACACATAGAGATTCTCTTCACTTAGCACACCAGGCTACCACTGAAAAAATGGGGCCTGACAGGAAATTGGATAGCACCAGTGGGGTATCTCCAGATAAGGGAACTCTTAGCCACATTCCAAAAACTCACACTGCCATCGTCAAGATCAAGAAACACACCAACCCGGCCCAGAGGCTTCTCTACATAGTGAGGCAGCAGTGGGGAGGTGGTAAAAATGGTGGAAAGTGTGTTTTCTTTCACAAACAAAAGGAGGAAAAGATCCTCAGATTCAGTGAGGTTGCTCTCTATGGAGGAATGCCTAGTAACTCCCAGGGCCCAGGTGGAAGAGTCATCCACACTAACCTCCCAGTAATGTTTCCCAGAGCTGAAGACTTGGCGTCCAAAAGCAGTGAAGTGGAAGGACTCTTCAGAATTCAAAACTGCATAGGGATTGTCGTGTCCAACACAGCTCCCAAGATCTTGATTCCGCGTAGCTTCATTGAAAGCAATCTCCACCTGGTACTGGCTGAGCCTCTCTATCAATCCAGGAATGGGAGGGGCACTGAGCTCTGGCCTCAGAGGAAGAGGCAGGAAGAACAAGACTGACTCACAGCTTTCTAGGGTCAACTCTACATCCTGAAGCAGGTCCACATCTGGCTTCTGGTATGTTTCGATCAGCTTCTGATACATATTCTTGAGCTGATGCTTCTTCTGAACCATTTGGGTTTCCCTTCCTCTGAGTTGCAGTAACATGGCTCTTCCTTCATTGATCAGTAGCTGGGAATGGTGTCTTTCCTCCTCCTGGACACCCAGCTCTAAAAACAGCACTCTAAAAACATCCTTAGTCATGCCTTGGAATAGCTTCACATACCAAATCCATCGGTTGACGAGTCTCCACTTCTCCTGTAAATTGTGCTGGTTTTCTTGAGTCTTTTCCCATACAGCATGAAGGAGCACATGAAGGACAGGATCTCAGGGCATAGAAGGAGGAGGAGCAGAGGAAGAAGGAAGCACACTGGTGGGGGGAGGGAGAGGCTCAAAAGAGCAACATAGAAAACTCCTGGGTTTCATTACTCTAACCTAGGGGCCTCAAGGAACTTCTATCCTTACAGGAACTGCCAGTCTCAGCAAATTCTCCAGCTGCTGTTTCTTGAAAGTGCATTTTAATACCAAAAATGTCCCTTAGCAGGGGTAAGAACACAGAGGTCCCCACGGGCCTGTTCACTCACCTGCTGGCTTGGGGCTGGGTGGTGATGGTGGGGTGCTGTTTCATCTCCGCTATTGCATTAAAGAAGGTAGAAAAGAAAAGGGTGGCAAAGAGGGGACCTCTGTTCTGTCTAACTGTGTGTGTGTATGATTGCTCCCACCCATCACTCCAAGCAAAGCCTCATTATTTAGCAGGGATAAAAAAAAGAAGCTAGATCAACCTAACAATAGTCTATAATTACTTGGCAAATGGTTTCACAGAGCAATTATGCCATTAGTCCAAGTGCCTTTGATTTCAAAGATTTCTCTCTGGCTATCCTCCACACTGGGAAAGGAGGCTCCAGAGGAGCATATTAGAGTGGCAGGAGACCATAGCATGAATGCCATCCCTACACACATACACAGGAGCACAACATTCTGCAGAATCCCTATGGGAAGGAGATTAGCAGTGGCTCCAAGTGACAGCCTAGTATGGGCCTCAGCCCCTGGGAATTTCTGGCCACAGGACAAAGAAGGTGCCATAGGTGCCCTGCCCACAGCACAACTCTTCCATCATCCAGTAACTGGTCTTGGCTGTTACCACAAACTGAAACTCAAATACTTACACACACACACACACACACACACACACACACACAAACATATATATATATATATACATATATATATATATATATACACATGTACATATGTTTGTGTGTGTGTGTGTGTGTGTGTGTGTGTGTGGGTGGGTGTGTGTGTGTACATATCTTGTAATTCTGCAATTCCAGCCACTAGGGAGGTTGCATTAGGAATGTGGTTTTTCTGAGACATAGGCAGACAGTGACACTGCTCACTGCCCCCAGAGCTCGGGACAGGTGGCAGGATGGGAGGGATCCAAGCAGATGTTCATCCCCTGCATCATGAGCAGGGAGGTTGTTACACGAAGTACCAACTGTTGAATGTTGGGTGATACAATCATAGTATCTACTTATGTGATGATCTCCCCTCATACATCTATATAATCAGTGTAAATAAGGCGGCACAGCCACACTACCTTGGCTACTAAGATGGGAGCCTATCACTACCAATCCACCCACACACCCATTGATTGGTTTGGTCTAGCTGTCCTCTGGAAAACAGTGTTTTACGCCCCAGATCCAAACCCCAAGAGCTCCACTCCAAATAAAGAGACACGGTGAGGGGCATGTAAAGTTCAATTCTTCCATGGTGGCCATGGGGTGAAAGACAGCTTGGGTACATCTTCAGCTATCTTTGGGGTACAGACATTTGCCTTAAGTTAAATAAGGAGACTTGGCTGGGAATGTGGCTTAGTGTTAGGGTGCTTGCCTAGCATGTATGAAGCCCTGGGTTTGATTCCTCAGTACAAACTACACAGAAAAATACAAAAACAGTCCTGTGGTTCAAGTTGTAGTGCACTAGCAAAAGAATCTCAGGGACAGTGCCCAGGCCCTGAGTTCAAGCCCCAAGACTGGCAAAAATTAAAAAATAAGGAGACTTGAGGACAAAGGTATGCCATGTTAAAATGGCCACCAGTCCCAGTGTGGCCTGGATGGTGATAATTCTGGTCCTTGTTTCTGGTGGATTCTGGAAAGGCATGATGGCTGTCACAGCTGGTCAGGTTCAACATGTCCTGTGTCCTGCGGGTTGAGCTGTCCTGGGGGGCTCTGCCGGCCCTCAGGGGTGGCTTCATCCCTTGTCATTAAGAAGTTATCAATTTGCCTGGTCCTTCCTGAACCCCAAGGTGATTGCAAAGCAATTGCTGGAAAAATGGTTCAGAGCAGAGACACATACAACATGAGTTAGCAGCACGAGACTCTGCCTCCACTTATAGTTCATTTGTGGGTCCAACAAAAGTGGCTTTGAAGCACCTGTCACTTGATGCACAATGAGAATCAGTCATTTTCCTTTTTTTTTCTTTTTGGATGGTCCTTGGGCTTGAACTAAGAACCTGGGTGCTGTCGCTTCACATTTTTGCTCAGAGTTACTGTTCTACCACCTGAGCCACAGCTCCACTTCTGGCTTTTAGGTGATTATTTGGAGATAAGAACCTCATGGATTTACCTGCCCAGGATGGCTTTGAACTTCGATCCTCAGAACTCAGCCTCCCGAATAGCTAGGATTACAGGGCACCAGGGCCAGTAGAATCACACACACACACACACACACACACACACACACACACACACACACACACACACACATATATGTATATTTAAATTGGTTTGTCTGAAATGTTTTTGAGGGCCATACTGGGGTTGTATTTAGGGCCTCATGCCACACTCAAGCTCTCCTCACTCCAATTATCTTTGAGATGTGGTCTCAACCAATCAGCTGGCCTGTTATAGTCAGTGGTCCAGCCCATGCAGGCCATCTCCCAAACTCCTGTAAACCTCCTTTAACCCTCCATGGACACTATCTGAGGGCTTCCTAAACAGGGGAAACTGATCCTTTCTCTCTCAGCTGCACATTTGAGTGATCAAGCTGAGCAAGACTGAATTTCCCACAGCCTCATGGAAGGCAGCCTGGGAGAATACTTCCTACCACTGGCCTCAGGGGGACCCTGAAGCAGACATGTCCTTTTGGCCACACCCCCACACAAACCCCTCTGAGAATGTCTCTTTCCCCTCCCTGTCAAAATCCACCTGGGGCCTGACAGGGATGCTGTCAGTGTGAGCTATAACCCCAGGCAGTCCTGGAATCTGAGCTAAATTGCCTGTGCCACTGTGATGATGAACTCATTCTGCAGGGAATTGGAAATCAATTCTTGTCATCACCCAAAAGAGTTCCTTTATCAAGCAGTTCCTGATAATGCAACCGACAAGGAGCTGAAGAGAGACATGGAAATGGGGGGAGGGACGGGAGGAAACAAGCCTCCATGTGTGTGTGTACATGTGTGTGTGCATGAACTCTATGTGTGTTTGTGTCTGTGCACATGTGTATATGGATGTACATATGCTCATATGTGCATGTGTGCATGCATGTGTTTTCGTGTGCTTGCATGTTGCATGTATGTGTGTGTATCCCAAAAGACACCCTGATCCAATGCTATCCCACGTGCTCCTCAACCTCCCGTCTGTAACATAACACCTGAGGTAATTGGCCTACAGGATGAAGGGTTTCTTCTTGTTCTTGCCCACTTGGCCTTGTTGCTTTGGGTTGTGGAGGGGTAGAACACCGTGGTGGAGATCATCAGGTGGGGCAAAATGGCTTCACCTCGCTGGAGACAGACAGAGGATGAGCAGGGCCAGGCTCCTAACAGCCCCTGCGTGGCCACGCTCCAATGACCTCACTTCCTCCCTGTGGACCACGCCCCCATTAGCCTTTCTCCTCTAGGCCACACCCCCATGGCCTTACTTTCTTCTCTAAACCTCAATGCTCTTACTCCGTTAATCTAGGCCACACCCCAAATGCACTGCATCTCTAGGCCACTTTCCCAATACCATCACTTCCGCTTCTAGTCCATGCCTCGTACAGGTTCCACTGCCTGCCCATGGTGTGGGGCTGCTGGCCAGGCTGTCAGCCCTGAGCCTTTTCAGGACTGGGACTCAGGCCTTGCCCAGCCTCCCCAAGTGACACCTGGTTGGTGTGGCCCACGCCCAGCCCACTGCAGAGCTGGTGTCTGGAAGCCAGCTGGGCTTCCCTGGCAAGCATCCACGCCCCATGCCCCACTGCTCCTAGGAAGCGGGGCAGGGCCAGATGCTAACTGTCCGGGCCCATATCATCTCAACTACCGGCTGAGAACCCTGAAGCCCAAGGTGAAGGCATCAGCCAGGGTCAGCCAGACTAGGAGGTGCAGGGACAGTGCCCAGGCCCTGAGTTCAAGCCTCAGGACCCATTCTCCCCCCTCCCTGCCCACAACTATAATCTCCCCTAAGGTTCATTAGCTGCTGTACTTGGATAAGTAATTTGTCTCCATTGTGCCTGTCATGCAATCCTGGTGGAGCTGTGCTCATAGTAGGTCTGCAAGGAACATCCATGACTTAATAAAGAAGAGACCAGGCTGTAAAAATAAAAATAGCAACACACACAGGGCCAGGGCCAGCCTTGGCTATTCTCCTCCTACACACACACACACACACACACACACACACACACACACACACACACACACACACACACACACGGCTAAAACTTCCAGCCCCCTGAAGCAAAATCTGTAACCTAATAATGTCAGCCCCAACAGAGGGGATGAATTTGATCCAGGAAAAATACCATCCCTGGCAACCCTGAAGAATATTAAGGTCTTAACAGCCCTCAGTTTAGAATTTTCTTGAAAGGAGAGCTGAAAATAATTACACACCTGTTACTCAAAACTCAGCAGTAAAAAGGAATTTAATGAGTGTATAAATTACCTTCCCAGCGATATAAATTAGGATTTGAGGCCTGAATGACAACAGTGCAGGCTGAGATTTCCTAGGAAGCCGAGCGGCTGGGGCCCATACCCCAGGCACCTGAGGATCTCAGCTGAGGAGGGATCTAAAGGCCACTGTCACCAGCCCTGCTGGAAGGTTCCATAGCTCCACAGACCACCCTTGCCGAGGAGTGCTGGCCCCTCAAAGTCCAGCCTAAGCTTTGCAGAGAACAAAGCAGTCTTCCTCCTTCTCCTCCAGTCTCTCCTGTACAGAGATTCTCGCACGGTTTTTTACAGCTCTAAGTTCACATTATCTACACTGCCCTTACAGATATCTGGGGACTATCTCCTGTGGTTCGAGCTACCATGATGATAGGGTACTTGAGGTGGGCTGGTTTACAAGACATGGAAGTTTCTTTCTCCAGCATTCAAGGTCAAGAGCAAACTTGCTGCACCAGGCCATGGCAGAAGATGCCAGATCACAGAGCAGGATGGAGGTGAACCTCAGCCTCAGGAGCCCTCCTGCCATGCCTGATCCACTCTTTTCCATGGTAGCAGCATTTATCCACAACACAGACCCACTCTCCTCACTTGGGATTCAGTTCCCACCTTCAAACCTCAGCCATGACACCAACTGCCTCTGGTCATACTCATGGCAAGGATGGACCAACCAGTTTGGAATCCCAGACTGTTTTTGCAAGAGCTACAGTCTGCAGAGACATTTCCACTGGCCCTCCTTGGGTCTGTAGGAAACATTCCCATTGGTCCTCCTTGGGTCTTCAGGAGAAATGCCAACTGGCCCTCCATGGGTGAGCAAGAGGTATTCCCATTGGCCCACCTTGGGTCTGCAGAGGGATTTTTATTGCTCCTCTTGGTCACACACCCATCTCCTGCACCAATCACTCTTTTTTTGTTGTTTATTTATGTGGTGCTGAGGAATAAAATCCAGGGCCTCATGCAAGCTAGGCAAGTACTCTACCACTGAGCCAACTTCCCAGCCCCCAATCACTCTTTTTTTCTTTCATTAAAAAATACTTTTTTTATTGTGACAATACTGTACAGAGGAATTAAAATTAATGGGCAAGATAATGAGTACATTGCTTATCAAGCATTGTAGCCTCCTCCTTTGCTTCCTCTTCTCATTCCTTCCCATCCTCACCCCGCCTCCCCACGCAATCCCCCCCGCCCCTCACACCCTCCCCCACGAAAGTTGTAAAATTCGTTTTCAACATAACGTCTTGTACATCTCATTGTTGCAATAGGTCCAACTGTATCCCTATTTATTTTTTTTCCTTTGCTGTAACTTCTTTTTTTTTTATTTTTTATTTTTTTGTGAACACAATGTACAGAGGGGTGACAATTACATGGGCAGGATAATGCGTACATTTCTTATGAAGCATTGCAGCCTCCTCCTTTGTTTACCCTTCACATCCCTTCCCAGCCTCTCCCCCCATCCCCCCACCCAATCCTCCCCACATCCCCCTCACACCAACTTTGTAAAGCTCGTTTTTGACATGACAACTTGTACTTCTCATTGTTGCAACAGGTCCACCTGTATCCTTAAACGACTTGTTTTTCCCCATCTCCTCTACAAGTTATACTGACATCAAATATAGTGAAAGCAGGGGTTATACTGTGTAGGAGGGACGTACAAAGCAACAAAGAGATAACCTTATAAATGCATTAGAAGCAAATGCATGAAAGAAAAAAAACATTAAAATACATAACTAAGGGTTCATTTTCCTAACATCACATTATCTGACCTTTTCCGCTTTACTCATACATATACTAGTTATTGCAAATAAAGGAAACCATGGGACCTATGTTTTTTTGGGCCTGGCTTACTTCACTTAATATAATTTTTTCCAAGGTTTTCCGTTTTCTAACAAATGGGGCAATGTAATTCTTTCTGATGGAGGCATAGAATTCCATTGGGTATATATACCACATTTTCTTAATCCATTCATCTACTGAGGGGCATCTGGGTTGGTTCCATATCTTAGCTATGGTAAATAATGCTGCAATAAACATAGTTGTGCTGGTAGCTTTAGTGTGGTCTTGTTTGTAAACATTTGGGTAAATGCCCAAAAGTCGGATTGCTGGGTCATAGGGGAGCTCTATGTGAAGTCTTTTGAGGAAACTCCATACTGCTTTCCAAAGTGGTTGAACAAGTTTACATTCCCACCAACAATGAAGTAAGGTTCCCTTCTGTCCACATCCCCTCCAGCATCTGTTGTTGTTAGAGTTCTTGATTTTTGCCATTCTAACTGGAGTGAGGTGGTATCTCAATGTTGTTTTGATTTGCATTTCTTTTATGGCTCGGGATGTTGAGCATTTCTTCATGTGTCTATTGGCCATCTTTCTTCTTCAGAGAAGTTTCGCTTTAAGGCTTTAGCCCACTTACTTATTGGACAGTTGTTTATTTGAGGATTTGTTGTTGGGGGATTTAATTGTTTCTGTTCCAAGTATATTTTAGATATGAGACCCTTGTCTGTTGTATGGCTAGTGAAGATCTTCTCCCAATCCGTGGGCTTTCTATTGATCTTGCTAGCTATGTCCTTTGCCATGCTGAAGCTCTGCAATTTCATGCAATCCCATTTGTCCAACCTTTCTTTATTTGTTGTGTTTCCGGGTCTCTATTCAGAAAATTTCGGCCTGAGCCAAGGAGACCTATGGTTTCTCCTATTCGGTCCTGTAATATTTTCAGAGTGTCTGCTTTGAGTTCAAGGTCTTTGATCCATTTGGAGCTGATTCTGGTGCAAGGTGATATCTAAGGATCTAGCTTTAGTTTTCTACAAGTAATTAACCAATTTTGCCAGTACCATTTACTGGAGAGGCTGTCTTTCTTCCATTCTATTGTTTTAGCTCCTTTATCGAAGATTAGATGGCTATAAGTCTGTTGGTTCATTTCTGGGTTTTCAATTCTATTCCATTGGTCCTGAGGTCTGTTCTTATGTCAATAACAAGCTGTTTTGATTGCTATGGCTTTATAGTAGAGTTTGAAATTTGGTATTGATATTCCTCCAGCAGTGATCTTTCCGTTGAGGAGCTTTTTTGCTATTCGGGGTCTTTTATTGTTCCATATGAATTTTTGGATTGCCTCTTCTATTTCCTTGAAGAATGAGGTTGGAATATTAATAGATATCACATTAAATTATTTGTAGATAGCCTTGGAAAGTATTGCCATTTTTAGGATATTAATCTTTCCAATCCAGGAGCATGGGAGGTTTTGCCATTTTCTAAGTTCTGTTTTAATTTCCTTTTTCAAGATTTTAAAGTTTTCATCATACAGGTCCTTCACTTCTTTGGTTAAGTTAATTCCTAGGTATGTTATTTTTTGTGGGGCCATTACAAATGGAGTTGCTTTCCTAATTTCTGCCACACTTTTCTCTTTGTTGGCATACAGAAAAGCCATTGATTTTTAGGAGTTAATTTTATACCCTACTACTTTGCCAAAATTTTGAATCAGCTTGAGTAATTTGGGAGTGGAGTCTATGGGATTCTTTAAATACAAGATCATGTCATCTGCAAAGAGGGAGAGTTTTATTTCTTCTTTCCATATTTGGATCCCCTTCATGTCTGCATCTTGTCTTATTACTGTAACTAGGCATTCTAATACTAGATTGAAGAGAAGTGGAGAGAGTGGACAAACCCCTAAGGGTTCACCTAGCCTCACAGAATGATCTCTCTGGGAAGAGAAGGCTGGATGGTGAACCTAATTTCAAAGCTGTAAGATAAGTAGAGCTTAGTTAAGGTCATGCCAAGGACATGACTGCGGTGAGTCTAGATTCCTTCCTGAAACCCATCTGCAAAACGGGAAAGGGGCTGAGCACATCAGGGCACAACTGTCATCCTGTTGACAGAGAAGACATAGGTAGAAGGATCTTAGTCGGAGGCTGACACTGGGCAGAATTGCAAGGACTTTCTGAAAAAGTATCTATAGCAGCTGGGCACTGGTGGTTCAAGCTTTTCATTCTAGCTAATCAGGAAGCTGAGATCTGAGGATCATGTTTCAAAGCTAGCCCGGGCAGGAAAGTCCATGAGCTCTTAACTCCAATGAGCCACCAGCAAGACAGAAGTGGTGCTGTGGCTCAATTGGTAGAGTGCTCACCTTGAGCTGAATAGCTGAGGGGCAGTCCCCAGGCCCAGAGTTCAAGCCCCACAACTGACAAAAAAAAAACCTTAATGAAAACTGTTGCTGGTGTGTCAGTGCTTCCTGCCACCATCCCCAGACTTCACCCCACCAGTTCCTAGAGAGATAGCAATTATCTCCCGGGGAGGATGTGAAGTATTCAACATGCTCTCTACTCAAATACATGAATCTTTAACATATTATACCTAAAAAACAAATTCATATAGCACTTTTCTGTGAAAAAGAAATGCTCCAAGTTTGGATCGATGGATAGATGGATGGATGGATTGTGGACAGATTGAGAATGAATGGATGGATAAACAGATGGTAAAGAGGGGGATAAGGGATGTAGGGTAGAAAGATGGATGATAGATGAATTGGTGAGTGGGTGAATGGATGGATGGGTGGATTTTGGATGATGAGCATGGATGATAGATGGATAGATTATGGGTGGGTGGATGGATGATGTGTAGATAGTGGATGAGTGAATGGATTATGGATGACTGATGAGTAAATGCGATTGGAATAATGATGAATGGATGGGCGGATGGACAGATGGTTGAGAGATGGATGAGGGATGGATGGGTAGATATATGGATAATGGATAAATTGACCGCAGGTAGATGGAAATATATTTAGTCTTTGCTCCTCCTAGCACAGCCCTTCAAAAATCTTCAAGAAGATATTAAAGAGAATCATGTTTTGAGGATGAGATTCTTGCTAAGCCATCTTGACAGGATTCTTGCTCAATCTAGGTGATGTAAGGATGAGCGAGCAACCGGGAGAGACTTCAGAAAAGCCCCTAAACTTTGGTGCCATTGGGTTATTATCGGGGGAGCACTGCCACCTAGTGTCCACAGTGGTGAATAGCAGGAGCCTGAAGAGACCATGAAATGGTCAAAGGGTAGTTGCCAAAAAAATCCAATGAAACACTTCTTGCCATGTTTGTGTGTGTGTGTGTGTGTGTGTGTGTGTGTGTGTGTGTGTGTGTGTGTGTGTGTGTGTGTGTGTGTGTGTTCTGAGCCTTGAACTCAGGGCATGGGTGCTCTTCCTGAGCTTTTGTGTTCAAGATTAGTGCTCTACTACACAGGCCACAGCTCCACTTTCAGCTTCTGTGAGTGGCTAATTGGAGAAGAGTCTCACAGACGTTCCTGCCCAGGCTGGCTTTGAACCGTGATCCTCTGACCTCGGCATCCTGAGTAGCAAAGAAGACAGGAATGAACCATCCGTGCCTTGATTTTGCCACTTTTTAGTATTTGGAACTGGTTACATTTTTTATTTACTTTGTTAATTTAGAGGTGATATACAGTGGGATTACATTTACATACGCCAGATAATAAGTGCATTTCCTTTCACAGAGTATCATCTGTTTCCTTCATCCTCTCCCATTCCCTCCCTTCTATCTGCACCCACGAGTTGCATAGTTTGCTTTCATCCATGTTTAGTACACTCAATGCTGCACTTTTTCACCCTTTTCCCTCAGATTCTATGGCCTCCCCTCCCCTTCCACAGATGTTCATGTGAATACACTATCTATAAGGTAAAGAACATAGAGTCATCATATAAATTAAAAAACTAAGAAAAAAGTTAGTTATTTCCATATCTTTGGAGTTCATATCAGTATGTGTATTAAATAAATAAAAAGAGGTGCTTGGGTAATACACCTTGGTGATTCTCTCCTAAGGCAATCCTCTTTTGGTCTCACTGTATGTGAGTATCTAGAATTCTGTATAATTTGTCATATACCAGTGTGTTTCAGATCTAATCCACCTATCAGGGAGAATATGCGCTATTTGTCTCTGTAATCTTGGCTTACCTCACTTAACATAATTTGTTCTAGTTCCATCCATTTCCCTGCAAATGATATTATTTTCTTCTTTCTGATGGTTATGTAAAATTCCATTGTACACAAGTACCACTTTCCTTGTTGTTGTTGGTGGTGGTGGTGGTGGTAGTCATGGGGCTTGAACTCTGGGCCTAGACGCTCTTCAGCTCAAGGCTAGCACTCTTACCACTTGAGCTACTTCCAGCTTTCTGGTGGTTTATTTGAGATAAGAGTCTCATGGACTTTACTGCCTGGGCTGGCTTTGAACTGTGATCCTCAGATTTCAGCCACCTGCATAGCTAGGATTACAAGCATGAGCCACCGGCACCCAGCACCACATTTTTTTTGATCCATTCATCTATTGTGGAGCATCTGGGTTGTTCCCATATCTTAGCTATTGTGAATAGTGTGGCAATAAACATGGATGTTCAGGTGTCCTAATCATGATGTTCAGGGTAGATGCTGGGTATGTCTGGGTCATAGGGAAGGTCTACATTTAGTTTTTTGAGGAACCTCCAGATTGCTTTCCAGAGTGGTTGTATTAATTTACATTCCCACCAGAAGTACTGTAAGGTTCCTTTTTTCCCACATTCCCCCCACCCCTGCCCCAGCATTATTTGTTGTCCAAATTCAGAATACTGGCCAGTATAACCAGGGGTGAGATGGTATCTTTTTGTTTGTTTGTTTTTTGGCCAGTCATGGGCTCAAACTCTGGGCCTGAGCACTGTACCTCAGCTCTTCAGTTCAAGCCACAGTGCCCCTTCTGGCTTTTTCTGCTTATGTGGTGCTGAGGAATCGAACCTAGGGCCTCATGCATGCAAGGCAAGAACTCTGCCACTGATCCACCTTCCCAGCCCTTAGGGTTGTTTTGATTTGCATTTCCTTTATGTCAGGAGATGATGAGCATTTTATCTATGGAGAGGGATGATGAGCATTTCTTCCTGTATTTCTTTGCTATTCTTACTCTTCTGAAATTCCCTCTTTTGCTTCCTTGCCCATTTAGTGATTGGTATATTAGGTTTAACAGAGGTTGGTTTCTTGAGCTCCTTGTATTTTTTTGGCTATTAAGCCTTTGTCTGATGTATTTCTGGTAAAGATTTTCTCTCAGTCTGCTAGCTGTCTTTCTTGGTGAGTAACTATGTGCAGAAACTTTTTTATTTTGATGTAGTCCCACTTATCAAGTCTCTCTCCTCTCTGCTGTGCCCCTGGGACTTTATCCAGGAAGTTTCTGCTGTACCTGTAAGTTCTAATCTGTTACATTTATTTAAAGACCCAAGCAAAAGTCTTTTAAAAATGCATACCTTGTTCTTATTTTCATTTTGTATTTTGAGAGGATGTTTTGTTATGTAGCCCAGGCAGACCTCAAACTCATGATCCTCCTGCCTCAACCTCCCAAGTGTTAATATTTCAGATGTGCCCACATCCAGCTCCCCAGATATTCCTAGGCAGGACAAGCCAGTTGTTTAGAAGGAGGTCTCTTGATTTGGGTTTGTTTGGTGGTTTCACAAAATATGAAGCCAGGCATGGTGGTACATGCCTATAATCCCAGGAACCCAGAGGTGGCGGGAGGAATTTAAAGCCAGCCTGGGGGCTGGTAATGTAACTCAGTAGGAGAGCACATGCCTAGCATGCCTGGAGTTCTGGGTTCAATTTCCAGCACCACACACACAAAAAAAAAAGATAAAAAAGAGATCTAAGTGTTTGCAAATAGAATGTGTCTTAAAGTTGTAAAGTGATAGCCTTGAGCACAAAAGCTCCAGGATAACACCAGGCCCCAAGTTCAAGCCCCACAACTGACTAAAAAATAAATAAAAAATAAATAAAAACAAATCAAGCCAGCTTGGACTAATTGAACATTTCAATCCAGTTTCTATACCCCAGTTGGGACCAAAAAGTTTGTTGTTTTTGTTTGTTTTCTTTGTTTGTTTGTCTTTACCAGTCCTGGGGCTGGAACTCTGGACCTGGGTTCTGTCCATGAGCCTCTCTGTGCTCAAGGCTAGCACTCTACCACTTGAGCCACAGCACCACTTCTGGATTTTTCTGAGTGGCTTATTAGAGATAAGACTCTCAAGGACTTTCCTGCCCACACTGATTTCCAAACATGATCCTCAGATCTCAGCCTCCTAGAGTAGCTTTGATTACAGGCATGAGCAACTGGCACTTGGCTTCAAAGATTTTTTTGTTTTGTTCAATGAGATTGCATAATATCAAGAGTGGTAGTACATGCCTGTAGTATCAGCAACTCAGGAGACCAAGGCATAGTAATATTTAAACTCAAGAATTCTACGGCCTAGCCTAGACATCATAGGAAGACCCCTTCTCAAAAGGAAGAGCTTGTGCAGGGTGTACCCATGTCTGACACTGGGTGTGGAATGAGCCAGGCTGGTGAGCTGCATGGATGGTGTATATCTGCTCTTCTAGACTCAGTGCCTCTTCCCCTTCATTTCATCCTGGAATGCAGTAGCTAAACTCAAATGCTCCTGACGTCACTAGTAACATGTCTAGCAGCAAGGGACCAACTCAGACTCCTAAATACTTTAGGACAGCACCCAAAGAGGAGTTCCAAATGCTCAACATCAGAAAGTCCTTTTTTGTGCCATTCTTGGGGCTTGAACTCAGGGCCTGAGTGCTGTCTCTGAACTTTTTTTTTCTATTTTTTTCTTTTTTTTGCTGGTGCTCTACCACTTCTGGCTTTTTGGTGGTTGATTGAAGAGAAGAGTCTCACTTTGGTGCTCCAGCTGGCTTCAGGCCATGATCCTCAGATCTCAGCCTCCAAAGTAGCTGGAATTCCAGGAGTGAGCCACCAGCTCCAGACTGAACATCAGCAATTCTTAAGACACTTCCTCTCCTGCGGACTCCCTCGCCATATGTTAGCTGTAGCCCCAAACCAAGCAAGCAACTCCCATTCCTCCCCCTGTATGCTCCTCATAAATATTTTATGGAGCTGTTCATGAATGATGTAGGCAATTAACCTCCATCCTGGTTTTATTAATGGAAGATGTTGCAATTGCAAGAACAGAGCAGGCATCCTTTGTTCAGGAGGCAGGGCCGCCAAGCCCAGGGGACAAGCTTAACAGGTACACACAGGCTGGTGGCTCGTGGCTAATGGGCTGCTGGCATCTGGCCCTCAGAAGGCTGGCACGCAGCCCTGGCAAAAGTTCTGGACAAGCTGTACTGAGCAAACTCCCCACGTAAGATGGGTGAAGGCGAGTTCACCCCCAGTGGGGTTTGAGTCATAAAAGTCTGCCTTGTTTCCTTTCTGGCATAAACTCGTGCTGGCACACATCCCTTCCCCCCATGCACATGGAACATCATGTCAGATGTATCTACAGGGAAGGGGAGGGAGAGGGAGAGAGAGGAGGGGGGAGAAAGTTGGAGAAGTGGAAGGAAGGAGGAGATAGGGGGAGGAAGGGAAGGGAGAGGAAAGGAAGAGAGGAAAAGAGGGAGAGGAAGAGGGGAAAAGGGGGAGAGGGAGACAGGGGAGAGAGGCAGAGGAGGGAGAGGGAAAAAGAGGGAGTGAGAAAGACAAGAGGGAGGGAGATAAAAGAGAAACAGAGAGAGGGAGTGGGAGATAGAGGAGAGTTAGAGAAGAGAGAGGGAAAGAGGGAGGGAGGGAGAAAGAAGAGAGAAGGGGAAAAAGAGAGGGAGAGAGGAAGAAAGAAGAGGGGGAGAGAGGAAGGAAGGGGGAGGGAGGGAGAAAGGAAGGGAGAGAGAGAAGGAGGGAGAAAAAGGGAGGTAGGGAAGGAGAGGGAGGGAGGGAAAGAAAGGGAGATGGAGGGAGAGGAGGAGGGGGGAGGGACAAAGGGAGAGAAGAGAGGAAGAGAGAGGGAGCAAGGGAGGGAGGGACGGAAAGAGGGAGGGAGAAGAGGAAGAAAGAGGGAGAGAGGGAGAGAGGGAGAGGAGAGAGGGAGGAAGAGAGAGGAAGAGGACTTGAGTCCCTGGAAAGCTGAGCTCTGAGGCAGGCCAGCTGGGAACCCCGTCCCTCTCGCTGTAATTTGCATAGGTCTCCGGTTTCCTAGCAATGGTCTCTGATTGTCCCCAGCCCTGTCTGTCTGCCCACCGCCCGCCCCTCCCCTAGGGCGGGGCTCGTAAGGGTGACTGACAATGAAGCTGGGAGGCCCAGTCCTGCTCCAGAGTCCTGATGCAATCACCAAGAATCCCGCCAATTCCACAGGATGCAGCACCTCCTCCTGGCTGCCTCCTTTTGGTGGAGCAAGGGACTGGATGTGGGGGGAGGGAGGCGCCTCCAGTCTCCCTGGGCCCAGGTTGGAGTAAGGCTGTTTGGGAGGCCCAGCGGGGAGGCTCGGCCAGGAAGGCTAGGCAGGGGAGAGGAAGGAGAGGGGGACTTTGCTTGGGTTCCAGAGGCAGAAGTCGGGGGCCTGGACTCCCACCATGCCCTCGACCTGGGAGGAGCAAGTGAGGCAGTGACAAGCAGAACCAGGACCACCAGAACAGGGGCGGTGGAGAAAGAAGGTCCACGTCAAAGCCCCTCTTGACCACCTCTTCCCATCAAGCCAAGGGCATGTTGGAAGGAAATGTGGGAGCTCAGCATGAGACACTTCTCCCAGTCCCGGACAACTAGGTGGTTATCTGCTATTAGAAGTGTGTGTGTGGGGGGGGGCTTGGAATTCCTGGGCCAAGCTTGGTAGCACATGCCTTTAATCCCAGTTACCATTGAGGAAAAGGGTACTAATGCTCCCCTGGAAAAAGCATGAGACCCTATCTGAGAAAGAATCTCAAATAAAAAAGGGCTGGAAGCATGGCTCCAGTGGCAGAGCACCTGCCTAACAAGCAAGACATCCTGAGTTCAAACCAGCAAAGCAAAAAAAAGTCTGTCACACATGCTCTCCTGGTTCCACCCTCTTCTTACCCTGCCAACCCTTCCCTGATGCACCCATATAGTCCTGCAGTTTAAGAACACTGCTTCAGCACCCAGAGCAGACACAAAGACACTGGCTGTGTTCAAGGCCAGCTGTCACGTGCTCATCCAAATCCACACTTTGGAAAGATGACCACAGCCATCGTTCCTCTCCAAAAGTGGCTGTGGGGTTGCTTTCCGCTCAGAACTGTCTGCAGCTGAACAGACCCATGCCACCCTTAAGACACAGACCACTGCTTTCCCTTCAGGACTTGCTGGCACCTGGCACTGCTTTTTATTTACCTTAACCAGGACCCAATTCCCAGGCTGGGAATTCAGTCTCTTCCCATCTCTTCCTCAAAAATTGTTCTGACCTGAAACTTTGAAAATATTAGAGGAAACACTTCAAGACCACCAGGTAGGTGTGGTGGTTTCTGCCTGGAATCCTGGCTACTTGGAGGCTAAGAACAGGAGGACTAGACAGAAAAGTTCAAGATACCCTACCTTAACCCAGAGCTGGGTACAGTGGCATATGCCTGTCATCTCAAGCTACATGAAAGGCTGAGATTGGGAGGATCATGGTTCCAGGCCAGCCAAGGCATAAATAAATAAATAAATAAATAAATAAATAAATGCCCTCAAAACTCCATCTGTACAGAGGGAAGTGGAATGGGGCAACCTGTTCCTGTGGTTCCAACAACAACAGAGCACCTAAAGCAGCCAGGACATGGGGAATGGAAAGCCTCCCCTATAAACAATAAGCAAAAAATAAGGATGGAGTTGTAGCTCAGAAGTATTATGCCAGCTTAGTAAGTATGGAGCTCTGAGCTCAAACACAAGCACAGAGGAGGGGGCAGATGTAGGCACAGGCAATAATTTCCTAAGGATTCTAATAGCTCAGGAAATAAAAACAAGAACTAGCTGGGTACCCGGTGGCTCACATCTGTAATCCTAGCTACTCAGGAGGCTGAGACCTGAGGATAACGGTTCAAAGCCAGCCCAGGCAGGAAAGTCCATGAGACAATTACCTCCAACTAATCACCAGAAAACCAGAAGTGGTGCTGTGGCTCAATTGGTAGAATGCTTGCCTTAAGCTGAAGAGCTCAGGGACTGCACTCAGGCCCAGTGTTCAAGCCCCACCACCTACACACACACCCTCCCCCCCAAAAAGCAAGGACTAACAATTGGGATTGCATCAAATTAAGAAGCAACAGTATAACTTGTGGAGGAGATGGGGAAAAACCAGTTGTTTAAGGATACAGGTGGACCTGTTGCAACAATGAGAAGTACAAGTTGTCATTCCAAAATGAGCTTTACAACATCGGTGCGTGGGGGGGGGCGGGGGGGAGGGAGAAGATTGGGATAGGGGGGAGGGGGGAGGCTGGGAAGGGATGTGAAGGGTAAACAAAGGAGGAGGCTGCAATGCTTGGTAAGAAATGTACGCATTATCCTTCCCACGTAATTGTAACTCCTCTGTACAGTATGTTCACAAATTAAATTAAATTAAATTAAAAAAATAAATAAACTGATGGCAATAAACTGAAAAAAAAAGAAGCAACAGAGCTGGTTTGTTGTTGTACACCTCTAATCCCAGCACTCAGGAGACTAAGGAAGTATTGGGTAACCTAGTAAGATCCTGCCTCTAGAAAGAGGTAAGCCTTCAGAGCAAGCAAGGCCTGCTGACACCTGGTTTGAACAAAGAACAAATCTCTGTTATTTAAAGTCACCAAGCCCATGACAATTGGCTGTGGCAGGCTAGAAAAGTACTACCATTCCTTACCTCTCCTCAGGTGTCATGCCTTGGTTGATTCTCTGTGTCACCTTGACTGGGCCACAGGGTGCCCAGATATGTGGTTACTGGCCTCCCTGTGAGTTTCTGGATGGCATTGGCATTTAACTTGGTGGGCAGAGTCCAGCCAGGTTGGGCTATGCAGGTGGACGTCATCCAACCCAAGAATAGAGCACAAAGGTGGAAGAAGCTTGATTCTCTCTGCCTGCCAGCTGGAGCTGACACCTTGCTCTTCTCCCCTTGGACTGGGACTGGCACCTCTGGCTCTTCCAAGTCTCAGAGAATCTGAACTCAGGCTGGAATTCACCCTCTGCCTTTCCAAGGTCTCCAACTGACAGATAGCAGACTAGATTTCCATAACTCAGGAACAAATTGCTGACGATAACTCTTACTATATACAGATGCTCCATGCACAGCCTACACCCCGACTTCCCATAGGGTTACATCCCAAGTCTCCTGTCAAACATTTTGACAGAGTGTAAGTCAAAGATGCCTTTCATCCACCTCCTCCCAGGCATTGTTGCTTAGCAACACAGCACACCACAGAGGGTCCACTGATTTCCCCGGGGATGTGTAAGCTCACTGTCACCATGCAATGTCGTGGACATCACTAGCCAGGGGACCAAGCAAGACTTGGTGAAAGTGAACTGCTCTTGTCTTTGTCCCATGGTGGGATACTGCCATTGAGAGTTTAGCCATCATAAATCAAGAACTGTCCACTCACCTACAGATCCATCCCTTGCACCACCAAGGAAGATGACATAGATCTCATCTAAACAACAAACACAACTGCTCCAGCAGGGAGAGGGCCTTCTCTGCTCCCCAGGAGGATGGCTGTGGCTGAGCCAGGTCATGGGGGCAGAGGCAAATGAGAGCTTGTGGGCCCCTGGAACAGAGGTCCATGCCATTCCTTAAGGCTCCTCCCAGTGGCTCACTTCCTAATATCACCATTTTGGATTCAATGTCAACAGATAAATTGGGGGAAAGAGCATGTGGAGCCCCTGCCTCTGCCTGTCACACTAGCCGGTGGCTCTGAACACTGAGGTCAATGTGGATCTGCAGACACCAGGAAGGCAGTGCTGGATGGAGGTGTCCTAGAGCTACTTGCTGTTTGTATTTGAGGGACAGCTTATAGCTGAAGACCTGTGCTTTTATTATTGGTGTGTGTGTGTGTGTGTGTGTGTGTGTGTGTGTGTGTGTGTGTGTGTGTGTGTGTGTATGTGTGTTTGTGTGTGTGTGTGTGTGTGTGTGTGTGTGTGTGTGTGATTGGTACATGCACACACACTGGTTCCAGAAGCTTGAACTCAGGGACCCACTCAGCTGCTTGGCTTTCTTGCTCAAGGCTGGCATTGTACCACTTGGACCACCCCAGGCCCACAGGCAACCCACCAGGCCACACATAGATGGATCCTTTTCCACTGCAGAGATGGGCCTGTGCAAGAGGCAGAGGCCCCGTGTACTCCTTCACCACAAGACAAGGAATGTCTACTCTGTTTCCTCCACCAGGCACCTAAGACTTGAGGAACAAAAAATGGGCTGGGAGGCCTATAAATCCTTTGGTGTTCCTCTCCCATCAACATGTAGTGAGACAAGGCCCCTCCTCTTCTCTGTCTCTGTCTCTGTCTCTGTCTCTGTCTCTGTCTCTCTCTTGTTGGTCATGTGGCTTGAACTCAGGGCCTGAGCACTGTCCCTGACCTCTTGCTCAAGGCTAGCACTCGGCCATTTTGAGCCACCAGCTCCACTTACACTTTTCTGGTGGTTTATTGGAGATGAGATACAAAGGGACTTTCTTGTCCAGTTTGGCTTTGAACTGTGATCTTCAGATCTCAGACTTCTGAGGATTACACGTGTGAGCCACCCATACCCAGCTATGTCCCATCCTTTTGATACTAGGTTAGCTGCAGCACCAGGCCTGTGCAGGGCAAAGCCATGCTGCGATGCACTGCTAACTCCAATTCTCCTCAGAACATGCATACTGTTGTCCTGTGCTGCCTTGAAGACCAGGTGCTGGAAAGAAACACACACACACACACACACACACACACACACACACACACACACACACACACACACACACACCCTGCATATGACCTGAGCAGCACAGCATGGCAGATGGCTCCAGCTTTTCCACATGCCTCCACCTACACCCCCAGCCAGTTCCAGCCCCTTGGGGCCTGAAGCAGGTGGCAGAACTACGTGAATAAGCACCTCTGGGATCCTGGCCCACACAAGTACATTGGGGTTCCACCGCTCAATTTTGGGGCTAATCTTTGAGTTCCCTCAGTAATTAAAATTTCAACTTGACCTTCTCAGGGTCACAAGCAAGGCAGGAGTTTGCCTCTGGAAAATTTTAGAACCTTTTATATCATTATGGATCATGGGATCATGTGACTCAGAGAGAGAGAGAGAAAGAGAGAGAGAGAGAGAGAGAGAGAGAGAGAGAGAGAGAGAGAGAGAGAGAGAGAGAGAGAGAGAGAGAGAGAGAGAGAGAGAGAGAGAGAACCAGTTAAACACAAAGAGAATAAAAAGAAGAGCCAGGCACTAGTGGCTCATGCCTGTCATACTAGCTGCAACTCAGGAGGCTACGATCTGAGGATCAAAGTCTGAAGCCAGCCAAGGCAGGAAAGTCCATGAGACTCTTATCTCCAATGAATCAACAAAAAAATGGAAGTAAGGGATGTGACTCAAGTGGTAGAATACCAATAGAATACCAGTGAAAAAGCTAAGAGACAGTGCCCAGGACCTTATTTCAAGCTCTGGGACTGACAAGAAGGTGTAAAAGGAAGAGGAAGAAGGAAGGGAAGGGGAAGGGAGTGGAGGGGAGGGGGGAGGGGGGAGGGGGGAGGGAAGAGAAGGGAAGGGAAGCTGCAGTTCTGCGGACAGGGGCAAATGCATAATGCTAACCACAAAGGGCAGGCCTTGGAGGCCAGATGCAGCCAGAGAACTCTGTGAAGTCTATCCCAGGAGGGAAGGAGAGGTGAGGGGAGGGAGGGCAAGGGAGGGAGAAAGGAGAGGAGGGGAAAGAAGGGAGAGGAGGAGAGGGGAGAAGAAAGGAAAAGAAAGAGGGGGAGGAAAGAAGGGGAAGAAGGAAGATAAGGGAAGGGGAGAAAGAAGGGTTATAGGAGAGGAGAAGGGAGGAAAAGAAGGGAAGAGTGTAAAGGGGGAGCAAAAGGGAGAGAAGAAAAGAAGGTAGAACAGAAGGACTGAGTTGCATGAAGGGAGCTGATAGGAGGAATGAGAGGGTGGGGCTGCAATGGTGGGGTCAGTGACCTTAGAAGAAGAGACACAGTTCAGGCATGGTGACTAGTATCTGTAATCACAGCTGTGTGAGAAGTGTAGGTTTGGAAGATCTCAATCAAGCAGAAGGATGAAACCCTATCAGAAAGAAAGTAAGAAAGGAAAGAAGGAAGGAAGGAAGGAAGGAAGGAAGGAAGGAAGGAAGGAAGGAAGGAAGGAAGGAAGGAAGGAAGGAAGGAAGGAAGGAAGGAAGACAGACAGAAAGAAAGAAAAGAAAGAAAGAAAGAAAGAAAGAAAGAAAGAAAGAAAGAAAGAAAGAAAGAAAGAAAGAAAGAAAGAAAGAAAGAAAGAGAAACAAAACCTTGTTAAGGCCATGGCTGAGGGAAGAGGCCTTAGTTCAAGGATGTTCCACTGGCAGCTGTGTTGACCCTGGACTCCGAGGAGTGAGGAGCCATGAGAAGCTAATGTGTTCAGTGCTGAGCCAACCTCTGTCCTTGTGACAGGAGCCCCAGCTAAGAGACCCCATCACATGGGCTAGTGCTTCTCCCAGAATCCATTGGGGGGGAGGTCAGGCAGAGGGTAACATGACCCAGAAGGATCTCACAGTGAGGGGGGAAACAGAGCTATGGGCTCTTCTTTTCTTCAATCAACCAGCAAAAAGCCAGAAGTAGAGCTGTGGCTCAAGTGGTAGAACACTTTGAGCAAACAAGCTCAAGGACAGCACTCAGGCCCTGAGTTCAAGCCCCAAGACTCGCCCCCCCAAGAAAAGAGAATAAAAGAATCTGTCACAAGAGCTCCAAAAGTGACCTGGGCCCTCAAGAGCAGCAGACCCTTAGTGGGAGGCAGACAAGGCCAGGCTGCCCCCCAGGGCTGCCACTTTGGGACAGGCCCTCCCTGTGCCTGGGGTTGAGGGGCAAAGGCTCTTATGTGCCAAACACAGCCATGGTCAGGGATTGCAAATCTGCTTGACATTGTCACTTATCAGTTTTTTTTGGGGGGGAAGGGGTTGTTTGTTTTTGTCAGTCCTGGGTCTTGAACCCAGGGCCAGGCCACTGTCCCTGAGGTCTTTTTGCGCAAGGCTAGCACTCTACCACTTTGAGACAATTCAATTTTCCAGGAGATGTGCTGTTCCATGTATCCCCAGCCCCAGCTCCACTTTGACTTTCTGGGGTTTACTTGGAGATAAGAGTCTCTTGGAAAACCTCAGATCTCAGCCTCCTGAGTAGCTAGGATTATGGGCAGGCATGAGCCACCAGCACCTGCCTGGCTCCCTCCTCAGCATTTAGCACCAGGAAGCCACATGAGCAGGAACCCAGAGCTAGGGGAGTGCAAACAAAGGCAGATCACAGTCCAACACCAGCTCGCATCTTCTTTACATATGGAGAGCTCTGGCAGTCCCTCTTCAGCATTTTGGGGGCCACCAGCTGTACCAGCAGGCTGGGCCATAGTCTGGGCTTAGCCACAAGTGCTGGGCTGGGCTGAAGGGGACTTGAGCTGCCATTCCAGAGAGGCATTAGTCTATCAAGTGGCAGATGTTTTCCTAGGGTCTTGATCCAGTCTTCTAGCCCCCTGGAGCACAAAGGTGCAGGGCCCTGGGAATCAAGCCCTACCCCCAGGTTTAAGCCCTGCCCCTGCTCCTCTTAATCAATGACTTTTCAAATTAGCACCTACATCACTGCAAGTTTCGTTGTGACATTTCCACAGGTCTACAGTGCATCTTGATCAATATCTCCATCTGTCTACCCCATCACTGAGCCCTTCTTAAAGAAATCTCAGGCTCCAGGGCTGTGGGTTTCTTCTGTAATTCCAGCTACACCGGAGACTGAAATCTAAGGATAGATGTTGGAAGCCAGCTGAGGCAGGAAACGTAAGAGTTTTTTATGTCCAAATATCTTAACAATAGAGCTCCATCCTTAAGCAGAAAAAACAGAATTACAGGCCCTGAGTACAAGCACCAGTATATATTTAAAAAAATGTGGTCAAGGTAGCAAAAATCATGATCCTATCTCAAAAGTAACTATAGCAAAAGTCAGTATACACTGTGGAAAATGAACTGTGTAACTTGCAGGCAGGCTGGGAGGGAGAAACTGAGAAAAAGCAAAGAAAGGAGTGAAATGTATTCAATGCCTGACTTATGAAATAGTAACCCCTTTGTATAACACCTTAATAACTGAAAAAAATAACCACAAGTTGGGCACTGGTGCCTCATGCCTGTAATCCTAGCAACTCAGGAGGCTGAGATCTGATGATCATGGTTCAAAGTCGGCCTGGGCAGGAAAGTCTGTGAGGCTCCTATCTCCAATTAACCACCAGAAACCCAAAGTGGCACCGTGGCTCAAGTGGTAGAGCACTTGCCTTGAGCTGAAGATCTGAGGGACAGCACCCAGGCCCAGAGTTCAAGCCCCACGAAGACCACCCTGCAAAACAAAAAGGTTTTCCTAGGGGCAGGGTATGTGGCTCAGTGGTAAAGTGCTTGCCTAGCATGCATGAGGCCCTAGGTTAGATTCCTTGGTACCACATAAGATTAAAAAAAGAATCATAAAAAAAAAGTTTTTCCTAGAGTTACAAGGATTTTCCCTTATGTTTCTCTCTGGATATATGTATTTGATCCTAGGGCTTGAACTGTACCTGAATGCTGTCCCTGAGTTCCTTTTGTGCAAGGCTAACACTCTACACTTGAGCCACAGTGCCACCTCCAGCATTTACTATGTTAAATTGGAGATAAGAGTCTTATCTCCAAAGCCCAGGCTGGCTTTGAACTTCAATCCTCAGCTATCAGCCTCCTCAGTGGCTAGGATTACAGGAGTGAGCTACCAGCACTCGATTATATTTTATTTTTAGTTTGCCTTTAATTCTGTGATCCCTTTTAAGATCACTGATCCAATTGTGTAGGCTTGGTTACTGTTGTTGTTGATGATGATTAAGCAGATGTTTCGATGACGTGTTTATCTTCTCTTCTGAACTTCCTCTGTTCCTACAGCCACACAGCTGTGCATTTATTTCTAATTTACTAACTTCTAATGCATGAAGAGCAGGATGAAGATTTGCCTGCTAAGAAGAAAGGAAGGAGAATTCAGATTCAGAAAATTGTTGAATTTTTTAAACAAATATTCCTTGGGTGCCACTGTCCAAAAAGAAATAGAGTAATTACCTGACTTACATAACTGTGACCCCTCTGTACATCACCTTTATAATAATAAAACAATTTATAGGCACCATGGCTCATACATGTAATCCTAGATATTCAGGAGGCTAAGATCTCAGGATTGCAGTTCGAAGCAGCCTGGGCAGGAAAATCTGTGAGACCCTTATCTCTGATAAACTACTCAAAAAAAGCTAGAAGTGGAAGAGCGTTAGCCTTGAGCTTGAGCTGAGCAATAGTGCCCAGGCCCAGAGTTCAAGCCCCACAACCACCACCACCAACAACAAAAAATCCACTTCAACACTCCTTATGGGGCTGAGACGGTGGCTCAGTGATAGAGTGTTTTGCCTTGCATGCTTGAGGCCCTGGGTTCAATTCTTCAGCACCACATAAGCAGAAAAATCTGGTAGTGGTACTATGGCTCAAGTGGTAGAGTGCCAGTCTTGAGCTGAAGAGCTCAAAGGACAGTGCCTAGACCCAGAGTTCGGGCCCTAAAACTGAACAACAACAACAAAAAAGCCAGAAGTGGCACTGTGGCTCAAGTGGTAAAATGCTCACCTTGAACAAAAGACACCTGGAGGAGACAGCACCCAGTCCTTGTCTCCAAGCCTGAGGGCAGACAAAAAAAGCAAAAGAATAAAAAAGAATAATAATTTTTAAAATCCACATATTTCAACCATTATGCTACTGTGGTCATGGGATGGAGATAGGACATTTATCAAGAAATGCCCTCCAAACCAAGTCCTTGGAGAATTATTGAAAAATCTTGGCCAGATGCTGGTGGCTCATACCCTTAATCCTAACTACTCAAGAGGTTGAGATCTGAGGAACGCAGTTCAAAGCCAGCTTAGGCAGAAAAAATCTGAAAGACACTTATCCACAATTAATCAGCAAACTACTGGAAGCAGAGCTGTGGATCAAGTGGTAGAGCACCAGCCTTGAGCAAAAAGACTCAGTAAGAGCACAAGGCCCCAAGTTAAAGGAGATGGAGGGAAGGAAGAAAGGTAGGAAGGAAGAAAGGTAGGAAGGAAGGAAGGACGGAAGGAAGGAAGGAAGGAAGGAAGGAAGGAAGGAAGGAAGGAAGGAAGGCTCATCAAATGTCTTCCTGAACAGAGAGCCAGGCAAAGTCGTGTGTGTCAGTAATCCCAGCAATCAGAAGGCAGAGGCAAGAGAATTACAAGTTCCAGGCCACCTGGAACTCCATAGCAAATCCCTATTTCAAAGAACAGGAGAGGAAGCCAAGTCCTGGTGGCTCCCATCTATAATCCTTGCTACTCAGGAGACTGAGATCTGAGGATCACAGTTCAAAGCCAGCCAAGGAAGAAAAGTCTGTGACACTCATTTCCAATTAACTAAAAAGCCAAAATGGAGCTCAAGTGGAAGAGTAACAGCCTTGAGTGAAAAAACTCAGGGACAGCACCCAGACTCTGTTCAAGCCCCAGGACAGGCATGAGTGTGCGCATGTACGCATGCACGCACACATACACACACACACACACACACACCACCACCACCACCACCACCACCACCACCACCTCCACCACCTCCATGACCACCACCATCCAAGCCCCTCGCCAGGCAGAAACTTCAGACAGCAAAATGAAGCTGCCATCACTACTGCTTTCTCTGAAACCCACATTGCTAAATGGCTGGGTGTATTTTCCAAAGATGGCTACAAGAATAGTTTCAACTACATACTTTTCCTTAGTTTCTTTTGATTTTGAAACAGTGTCTCACTATATAACCCAGACTGGCCTAGAACTTCTGATTCTCCTGATTGCCAGCACATACCACCATACTTGGCTTTGAATATTTTTTACCAAGACCCATATTAAGAAATGGTTAGATATGGAACCAACCTAGATGCCCCTCAGTAGATGAATGGATCAAGAAAATGTGGTATATATACACAATGGAATTCTATGCCTCCATCAGAAAGAATGACATTGCCCCATTTGTTAGGAAATGGAAAAACTTGGAAAAAATTATATTAAGTGAAATAAGCCAGGCCCAAAGAAACATAGGTCCCATGGTTTCCCTTATTTGTAATATCTAGTATATGTATGAGTCAAGCGGAAAAGTTCAGATAATGTGATGTCAGAAAAATGAAGACTTTGATGTGTATTTTAACGTTTTTTTCTTTCATGCATGTGTTTCTAACGCATTTATAAGATTGTTTCTTTGTTGCTTTGTATGTCCCCTCCCTGCTTTCACTATATTTGATGTCAGTATAACCTGTGGAGGAGTTGGGGAAAAAACAGTTGTTTAAGGATACAGGTGGACCTGTTCCAACAATGAGAAGTACAATTTGTCATGTCCAAATTGTGCTTTACAACGTCGGTGCGGGGGGGAGGGGAGGAAAGGGGGGGCAGGAGAAGGATTGGGATTGGGGTGGAGGGGGGAGGCTGGGAAGGGATGTGAAGGGTAAACAAAGGAGGAGGCTGCAGTGCTTGGTAAGAAATGTACTCATTATCCTGCCCATGTAATTGTAACTCTTCTGTACAGTATGTTCACAAATAAAATTAAATTAAAAAAAAAAAGAAATGGTTAGGCCGGGCACACACCTGTAATCTTAGTTGCTCAGGAGGCTGAGATCTGAGGATCATGATTCAAAGCCACCCCAGGAAAGGAAAGTCCAAGAGACACTTATCTCCAATTAATCAGCAAAAAGCCAGACATGGCACTCTGGCCCAAGTGGTAGAGAATTTGCCTTGAGCTGAAGAGCTCAGGGACAGAGTCCAGGCCCAGATTTCAAGCCCCATGACTAACACCAACAACAAAAACAAGTTTAGGCTAGGCAATGGTGGCTCCCACCTATAATCCTAGTTACTCAGAAGACTAAGGATCTGGGGATTGTGGTTGGAAACCAGCCCAGGCAGGAAAATCTATGAGACTCTTATCTCCAATTAACCACTAGAAAACTGGAAGTGGAGCTATGGCTGACAAAAAAGAAAGAAAAAGAAAGATGCTTTTTAGGCCAGGTGCTGCTGGCTCACACCTGTAATCCCAGCTACTTAGGAAGCTGAGGTCTGAGGATCAAGGTTCAAAACCAGCCCTGGCATACAAATCTGAGATTCTTCTTCTTCTTTTTTTTTTTTTTTTCTGGTCATGAGTCTTTCTTTCGTGTATGTGTGTGCATGTGTGTGTGTGCTGGTAATAGGACTTGAACTAAGAGAATGAGTTTTTGCTTTGACTTTTCTGCTCAAGGCTGGCATAGCACAACTCAAGCCAGAGCTCTACTTCTGGCTTTTTGGTGATTAATTGGAGATAAAAGTCTCAAGGACTTTTCTGCCCTGGCTAGCTTGGAGCTACGAGTCTTACTTCTTACCCTCCTGAGTAGCTCAGAAAACAGGCATGAGCCACAGGCACCCAGCTAGCTCCATGATATATTTATCTAGTTGGACATTTTATGATGTTTCCAGGTTAGTTTTTGTTGTTTTATTCTTTTGCCTTTTCAAAAGGATCTGATATAGCACAGTTGTAACTCAGTAATGAAAGTACATGCGATTCTTTCTATAGGGTGATTTCTTAGTGGTAGCATTTCTAGGCTTGTAGAGAGCTGTGAGAGGCCGCACCTGGAAGATGGTGCCAGCTTCCGCCCTCCGCCTTCCCGATGGCGAGTGCTCTCTGTGGCAAACAACTCCTGATATGGCTAAGGCAAAGAATCTGGCTTGCTTCCGCGCACCTGAACCTAATGGTGGTTCCCACGTGGCTTATCAGGGTTGGCTACCCAGCGGGTACTTAAGGCTGTGGGGAATTCTCCCCGGGGTTGGGGGTCAGAAGATTAAAAAAAAGGTCCTGAATAAACTGCAGAGAGAAGAGTCCGGTGTCGCGTCTTCCTTGCTGGTTGAGGCGGTAGCGACACTTGGCGGCCAGTACGGGGACTCAGCCATAACTCCAAGGAGGACTCAGAACTCTCTGCGGTCAGGGTGGTGCACCGGTAAGTTCCCAGGTAAAAGGGGAATCCGCGACAAAAGCGGGGGTAAGTCCCCAGGTAAAAGGGGAATCCGCCACAAGAGCGGGGAGTAAGTTCCCAGGTAAAAGGGGAATCTGCGACAAGAGCGGGGGGATTTTTGCTCTTCTCAGTAGATAAAGAGAGAGTGAGAACCCGGGGCTAGTCAATAGAGTAGCCAAAAGTGAAAGTAAAAGTTTGTTTACCAGCTTTAAATGTTTAAAACATGGGCGCTTCTTCTTTGCACCCAATTTTTTTGGCTCTCAATGAGCTACTGCACTCAAAAAGTTAAAAATAAAAAAGATTACTTTAGAGAGATTTTTGAATGAATGTGACATCATTGCCCCGTGGTTCGCTGTCTCCGGAAGCCTCATGGTGGCCTCTTGGGAGAAACTAGGGAGGGACTTAGATTTTGCCTCTGAACAAGGAACGCTTAAGAGCCGAGTGAGACCAATATGGAAACTGATAAGAGGCTGTCTCGAGGACCAGCGTTGCAGTGAGGCGGTAGAGAATGGTCAGGCCGCCTTAGAAATGCTGCAGGAAGAAAGATCAGAAAGGGCAGACAGCGAAAAGGAGGAGAGCAGGGGGGGTCATACCCTGATTTTGCCGAACTAGAGACCTCTGAGTCTACAGACTCAGAGGAACTACAATCACTCATAGAACAAATAGAAAAAACAAAGATAAGAAAGAGGAGGAAAGGGAAGGAGAGAGAGGACCCAGATAAAGACGAATGCACATCCTCCGTGCACCGCCCCACACCTTCGGCCCCTCCGCTCTATGCGGAGGACCCCGGAAGTGGCAGCCCCGGCTGTTCTTTCAGCCCAGGCGTGTGGAAAGCGGTCAGAACCGAGTTACATCTAGCCTGTCCAATATTTCAGGATCCACAGGGACAGCGGTATCATGAACCCTTAGATTTTAAGGTTATAAAATCTTTAGCTGAGTCTGTGCGGACATATGGAATCACAGCCTCCTTTACTGTAGCCCAGGTGGAGGCCCTAAACAGACATTGCATGACACCCGGTGATTGGAGTGGGCTCGCACGAGCTTGTTTGAGCCCAGGTCAGTATTTAGATTGGAAGGCCTTTTTGATTGAATTTGCTAGTGAAGAGGCTGCGGCCAATCAGGCTGGGGGAAACCCAGCTTGGGACAGAGATATGCTGCTTGGACAGGGGAGATTCGCCAATCAGCAGATAGGCTACCCGGTCCAAGTTTATGAACAAATCAATAAAATTGGCATAAAGGCATGGAAGGCCTTACCAAATAAAGGCGAGATGAGTGGCAATCTCACCAAAATCCTGCAGGGCTCTATGGAGCCATTTTCGGACTTTGTTGCTCGTATGGTCGAGGCCGCTGGCAGAATTTTTGGTGACCCAGACGCAGCCATGCCATTAATTAAACAGCTTGTTTACGAGCAGTGTACTAAGGAATGCAGAGCTGCCATAACCCCATATAAGAATAGGGGACTAGAAGCATGGATGAAAGTTTGCAGAGAGCTGGGCGGACCACTAACTAATGCTGGATTAGCTGCTGCTGTGGTGCAATTAACCCAGAAGAAGGGGGCTGGGAAGGTGGCTCAGTGGTAGCATGCTTGCCTTGCATGCCTGAGACCCTGGGTTCGATTCCTCAGCACCATATAAGCAAAATGAAAAAAGCCGGAAGTGACGCTGTGACTCAAGTGGTAGAGTGCTGGCCTTGAGCTGAAGAGCTGAGGGACAGCGCCCAGGCCCAGAGTTCAGGCCCAGGAAAAAACCTATTTAAAAAACGCTGCAAATTTGTCTAAACAGTTGTCTAGTTATCTTTTAGGTAATTGAACTGGGGAGTTCGACAGCCTGATGGAACAGCTCAGGGTTCCCATCGTCATGGTGAACTCGACCCGAGTGGATGCCGGATTGGCGGAGGGGTTATCTTCATGGATCTCCGCTGCTATGATTCATCTCAAGGAGGGGGCGGATTTGGGAGCCCTGATAGGCCTCCTGGTGTTAGCCTCCTTGGTATGTCTGTGGTGCATTTGCCAAATTAGAGGTTCTCAGCGTCGCAGTGCAGCCATGATTATCCAAGCTTTTACAGTCATTGGAGCAGGTCAGTCCCCCTAAGCGTGGCTTGCCACCCTAAAACAATGAACACAGATTGCAAAGCCAAAGTACTGCAGTCGAGAGGCATGAGTTTTGCCCTCGAGGAGAGCATGTTTGATTGCACACGGATTCGATTCGCCTTTTCCCGTCCTTGTGAAAAACGAATCAATGGACAGGCTGAGTCATCCCTAGAGAAGGCGCCCTCTGGGAGAAAGCTTGTATGCAGTCCTTGCAATTGCACAACAGGGATCAGACCTCTGTTCTCATCTGTGTTCTTTAAACAAAAAAGGGGGAACTGTAGAGAGCTGCGAGAGGCCGCACCTGGAAGATGGTGCCAGCTTCCGCCCTCCGCCTTCCCGATGGCGAGTGCTCTCTGTGGTAAACAACTCCTGATATGGCTAAGGCAAAGAATCTGGCTTGCTTCCGCGCACCTGAACCTATTGGTGGTTCCCACGTGGGGTATCAGGGTTGGCTACCCAGCGGGTACTTAAGGCTGTGGGGAATTCTCCCCGGGGTTGGGGTCACAAGATTTAAAAAAAAGGTCCTGAATAAACGGCAGAGAGAAGAGTCTGGTGTTGCGTCTCCTTGCTGGTTGAGGCGGTAGCAACATAGGCTAAAGGAGCAAATGCTTTTCTTGAACAAACAAACTTATTTTCTGCCAGGCACCACTATAATTCTAGCTACTCAGGAGGCTGAGATATGAGGATCACAGTTTGAAGCCAGCCAAAGCAAGAATGTCTGTGACTCTTGTCTCCAATTAACCACAAGAAAACCCCGAGTGGCGCTGTAGCTCAAGTTGTAGAGTGCTAGCCTTGAACTGAAGAGCTGAGGGACAGCACCCAGGCCTAGAGTTCAAGCCCCTGACCGGCAAAAAAATTAATAATTCTATACTCTTCAGAAATAGACACATATACATATCACTTACAATTTCAAAAGTGTGTTCTCATACTCTCAGTCACTAGTTCGTTCAATGCTCATGACTCCTCCAGAGGGAGGAGACCATTATGAGAAAAGCAAAGAGGTTTCATTGAGTGAAGCCATTGGCTTAGTGTGACACACACAACCAGCCAGTTGCTGATCCTGCCTGCCCTTCATGTCACCTGTTCCACACTCCTCCATTCCACCACCTCATGTCCACTCCTCACTTCATAAGATTCCTGTGATAGAGACCTTCTAGACCCTTCTAGATCCACAGTGGATGGCTGATCTTGCAACCCCCATGAATGGAGCCAGAACTGTTTCTGTAAGAGCAAGTGGATCTTGGCCAATTTACTTTTGTAGGATGATGTTCAGGGGCTCCATTCAGCATGAAGTAGATAATTTCTGGGGCTCAGATGGTTCTAGCATTGCTTTCATGGAGCCCAGAGAATGCCCTTTGGTCAATACATCCTTGTCACTTCACTAGTATAAATTAAAAATTCCACCATAAGCTTTATTTACTGATTTATTTATTTTTCCCCAAAGAAGATCATTGTGATTCTGGTTAAAATGCAAACCTGCACAAAAGGGCACAGAGTCTGACCATTCGCTTACACACCTTGATCTCCTTCTAGCTGTCTTGGTTTCCTGATTGTCAATGCACTGAAGCCATAGTACCTGTCATACCTTACTGAAGGCAGTGCAGATGTAGCCCGCAGCAAGGTGCTCACAAGAGTCACTAAGTGATAAGTAAAACCAGGTCTTCTGGGTGCTTCTTGTTTGTGGTAGCTACTGGGGAAAGGAGCTGTAGGAGGGTCAGGACCGAAGAAATAGCAGTGCACTTGGGAGGAGCAGCTCGTGGGCCATGTGACAAGGGATGTGGCCCTGGTGGGAGGTGGGGGTTGGTAGAGAGGATAGATGGATGGTAGGGAATTCCAAGTGCTGTTGTCCTGCTGTCTGGAAAACCCATATAGGTGACAGACCAAGGCTGGTTTCCTCTTTCCTTCTCATCTCAGCAGGTGGGGCCCACTCTGGGTGGCCGGGGGAGAGAGGGGAAGAGGAGGAGGAGGAGGAAGGCAATCAGGTTCTGGCTAAGGATGGGTTCACACTCTCCAGGAAACTATAACATGGGCTCTAGAACAGCCTAGTGCAGAATTTGGAGCGGCCAGGCGGGGCACAAGGCTGTGGATGATAGCAGGTGTGGGTGTTTTATGTCTGTGGTGGTGCAGGTTTGCCGGTTTGTATGACTTGCCTTTTAATGTTCTGCATCTCAGGCATTGTTTCTGCAATGCTCGCTCTTTCTCTTTCTCCCTCTCCTTCTCCCTCTCCCACTCCCCCCTCTCTCTGTCTCTCTGTCTCTCTCTCTCTCTCTCTGCTCCTAGTCATCTTCCCTTTGTTTCTGATCTTTGGAAATGCAGAGGCATCACATAGAAGGGCAGAAACAATGCAGTTCCTATGGCATGCACCACATGTCTGTACACACAGGCCACCACTGTGGCCCACATCATCCTGCAGCTCAAGGATATCCACACACAAAGGACCAAGGATCAGGCTTTGTTAAAGCATAAAGCAGGCAACTTGCAACTCAGACTTTGCCCTTCACCCTTCTCTCCTCCAAAGATCTATTAAATGTGCAGACACAGAAATATGCTTATGCTGGCAATGAGGCTTGAACTCTGGACCTCATGCACTTCCTTAGCTTGTTTTGCTCCAGACTAGTGCTTTACCCACCATTCGACTGACCCCTCCAATTTTGACCTTTTTCTGGTTAATTGGAGAGAAATTTTCCATGGATTTGTCTGCCCTGGCTGGTTTTCAACCTTGATCCTCAGGTCTCAGCCTCTTGAGTGGCTAGGATTAGAGACATGAGCTATTAGCACTAATGTGAGAAAAAGTCTTTTCTATCAAAAGAGTTTTCTTCATTTCTGTTAATATTGAGAGATTTTCTTTTCTTTTTCCATTTTGTCCACTATGGGTCTTTAACTCTGAGCCTGGGCACTGTCCTGAGCTCTTCAGCTCAAGGTGAGAGCTCTACCACTTGAGTCACAGCGCCACTTCTGGTTTTCTGGTGGTTTATTGGAGAGAAAGAGTCTCATGGACTTTCCTGCCCCGGCTGGCTTTGAACTGTGATCCTCAGATCTCAGCCTCCTGAGTAGCTAGGATTACAGGTGTGAGCCACCAGTGCCTTGTGAGAATTGTTTTTCTGAAGGGTTCCTGCTTTGGCCAGGTGGCTTGGCCCTTGTTAAGTACACTTTAATTACAAACTTCCTTTTCCTGAGCACCTGAGAAGCTCCTTGAATTTTAATTACATCTGCATCCCTTTCCACATTGTGAGCCTGAGCTCAGCCAATGGGAGCAGAGGGGTGGTGCCTGCTGGATCAGGGACAGAAAGGGAACAGCCAGCCTGCCTGCTCTGTGTGGTTGCTTGCCAACTTTTTGACTGATGGTGCATTCTTCTGTAGGAATAAACTTAGCCTTGGTGAGTTCCTTTTGAGATACCCAGGAACTAAAAATCCACTTTACTGTCCAGATCCTAAACCTACACAACCTGGAAGTCTGCATGTACACAGAAGAGGTAGGGCTTGCTGCCTGTCCTGAGCAAAGCAGCATTGCTCTATATCTGACCATAATGCACTTGTACTGAGACAGGAGACAGCATGGGATAGACTAGAATCTCCATCAGCTCTGTGACCTTGTCTCTATCTCCTGGCTGTTCATTTGCCCATTCAAACAATGGAGTTCATGCTTAGCAATCTCTCAATTCTTCTCCAGTCCCGTTGGCCTTGTCCTCTTGCATTTCCCAGGCTCCTTCTTCTCTCCTATATATTTAAGACATTTTTAAAATTTGTTTATTCCTGGTGCCAGTTATGGGACTTGAAATCAGGGCCTGGGCACCGTCATTTATCTTTTACTCACAAAGCTGGTGCTCTACCACTTGAGCCACAGCCTCACTTCTGGCCTTTTTTTAACTCATTAATTGGAGATAAGAATTGCACAGTCTTTTCTGTCCAGACTGGCTTTGGATAGCAAGCCTCAGGTCTCAGCCTCTTGAGTAGCTTGGATAACATATATGAGATATTAGTGCCCAGCAATCAATTATATCTCTAAATGAAGTGAAACATACATAAAATATTAATTTCAATGTTGGACAATAAAGTGCTATAACGAATACTCCATCTTAGACTGTCTTTTTGTCAAGCATATAACTTCTTTCTACTCTGTCAAGTCCCTTAATAATGGCAGCCCTTATGGCCAAATGGTTCCTAACAGGTGAGTACCCCCTCCCCCCACACCAGGGAGGGATTCGAGGAAGACACATATTTTTTAAGACAGACATTCAGACAACGGCACTCATTCATGCCCCTAAACTCATGTCTTTTCTAATTGTAAAACACATTAACTCACCTGGCACCAGTGGCTCACACTTGTAATCCTAGCTGCTCAGAATGAGATCTGAGGTTCATGGTTCAAAGCCAGCCCAGGCAGGAAAGTCCATGAGACTCTTATCTCCAATTAACCACAAGAAAACTAGAAGTGGTGCTGTGGCCTAAGTGATAAAGTGCTTGACTTCTGCTGAAGAGCTGTGGGACAGTGTCTGGACCTAGAGTTCATGTGCCATGACCAAAAAAAAAACCCAAGAAAACAAAATAGACACATTAACTTCATCCTAGTATTCCCCATCCCTCCATCCACAAAAAAGTAAACTTCGTCACTTATTCCAGCATTAACTTTAAAGTCTAAAATCCCCAGTATGATCTAAGTCACATATAGACCAGTTTTAAATCACGCTTCCTTCTGAGTTTGTACGCCAGTATAACCCAATGTATAGTTCTAAAACACAATGGTGGATTGGCATAGAATGGACATCCCCATTTCTAGAGTGCTACATGGCACAAAAGAAAGGAATAGCCATTAAGTCTCCCAAATCCAACAGAGTAAGCAACATTAAATCTCAAGGATGAAGATGGGTCATCTTAATGAAATTCCATTTCGTGGACACTTAAGGCCTCAGGAAGACTTTCCTAGGTGATGCTCAAATTTCTACTCATGCTGAAATTTCATGCCTATGATTTCTTTAAGTTGGGGCTGTACATTGTAGCTTTGTGCGTGTGTGTGTGTGTGTGTGTGTGTGTGTGTGTGTGTGTGTGTGTGTAGCCTGGTCTTCAATCAGTCCTCTCAATATTGTCCTAGCAGAGATCTTGATAAGACTCCATTGTCACAGCCTGTTCTCTATAGTAGCTCTGTGATAAAGCTGAAGAGCTGAGGGACAGTGTCTGGACCTAGAGTTCAAGCCCCATTACCAAACCCCCCCCAAGAAACAAAATAGACACATTAACTTCATCCTAGTATTCCCCATCCCTGCACCCACAAAAATGAAAACTTTCCCACTTATTCCAGCATCAACTTCTTCTAAAATCCCTAGTATGACCTAAGTCACATACAGACCAGCTTTAAATCACGCTTCCTTCTGAGGCTGTATGCCAGCAGAACCTAATGTATAGTTTTAAATACAATGGCAGACTGGCATAGAATGAACATCCTCGGGCTGGGAAGGTGGCTCAGTGGTAGAGCGCTTGCCTTGCATGCCTGAGGCCCTGGGTTTGATTCCTCTGCACCACCTAAGCAAAAAGAAAAAACCCAGAAGTGGCACTGTGGCTTAAATGGTAGAGCACTAGCCTTGAGCTGAAGAGCTGAGGGACAGCACACAAGCCCAGAGTTCAGGCCCCATGACTGGACCCCCCCCCAAAAAAAATGCACATCCTCATTACTAGAGGGCTACATAGAACAGAAGAAAGGAATAACCTTTAAGTCTCTCAAATCCAACAGAGTAAGCAACATTAAATCTCAAGGCTGGAGATGGGTCATCCTAATGAGATTCCATTTCGTGGACACTCAAGGCCTCAGGAAGACTTTCCTAGGTGATGCTCAAGGTTCCACTCTTGCTGAAATTTCATGCCTATGACTTCTTTAGGCTGAGGCTGTACATTGTAGCTCTGTGCTTGTGTGTGTGTGTGTGTGTGTGTGTGTGTGTGTGTGTGTGTGTGTGTGTGTGTGTGTGTGTGTGTGTGTAGCCAGGTCTTCCATCAGTTCTCTCAATATTGTCCTAGCAGAGATCTTGATAAGACTCCAGTGTCAAAGCCTGCTCTCTATAGCAGCTCTGTCCCTGAAGTAGGACCCTGCCTGGTCTTCAAGGCTTTTGCAAGCATCCTTTGAAATCTGGCCGGAGGAAGCCATGCCCCCATAGCTCCCACCTTCAGATTGCCTGTGGAATTCACTGTATGTGGACAGTACACAAACAAGGCTTGCATTGTGGTGGCCTGAGGCACATCTTGGCCCTCAGAGCCACAGCTGGGGGTGTGGCAGAGGAGTGCTGTTGCAGAATGTAGGGATCAGAAACTAGAACAACTCTGGGCAAGGATCCCCATAGGTCCCACAGGTACTCTGGGCCTGTGAGGGGAAGGATAACCCTAGAAATCTCTGAAATGCCTTCTAGAAGCTTCTTTCTATCCTTTGCTAATCTCCATATGATTACTTGGTCACAACCTTGCTTTTCTGTCCTCAGCACACACACTTTGTTTGTGTGTGTGTGTGTGTGTGTGTGTGTGTGTGTGTGTGTGTGTGTGTGTGTGTGTGTATGTGCACACATATATGCATGCATGTGTGCATGCTGGTCTTGGGGTTTGAACTAAAGACTTTGTGCTCTCACTTAGCTATTTTGCTCAAGGCTGGTACTCTGCCACTGGAGCCACACCTCCATTTTTGTTTCTTTGCATGGGTACTAGGACTTGAACTGAGGACATTGAGCTCTTGCTTAGCTTTTATGCTCAGGGCTGGTGCTCTAACACTTGGGCCACATCTCCATTTCTGGCTTGGCTTTTTGGCTGGTTAGATGAAGATAAGAGTCTCATAGAGTTGTATACCCAGTCTTGCTTTGAACCATGATCATCAGATCTCAGGCTCCCTGAGTAGCTAGGATTACAGGTAGGAGCCACTAGTGAACCGTGATCCTCAGATCTCAGCCTCCCTGAATAACTAGGATTACAGGTATGAGCCACTAGTGCTCAGCTTGAACATGCTATTTTGACTCTTTACATGGACAGTCTCAGAACTTTCCAGATCTTTCCATGCTCATTCCCTCCTGAGTGTAAATTCTGGCTTCAGATCATTTGATAATTCCTCTCTTCTTGCATTTTACAAGAAGCTTTTCAGAGAAGCCACATAGGTTCCCGAACCTTTGCTGCCTGGAGAGATTTCTTCTGCCTGATTCCAGAGCATCACCCCACACATTCTGCCTTCTATAGCATCTGAGGAGAGGGACAGAATTCACCCAGCATCTTTTTTTTTTGGGGGGGGGGGTTCCGGTCATGGGGCTTGCACTCTGAGCCTGGGCACTGTCCCTTAGCTCTTCAGCTCAAGGCTAGCGCTCTACCACTTGAGCCACAGCGCAACTTCCGGCTTTTTTCTTTTTGCTTATGTGGTGCTGAGGAATTGAACCCAGGGCCTCAGGCATGCAAGGCAAGCGCTCTACCACTGAGCCACCTTCCCAGCCCCATCACCCAGCATCTTTGCAAGGTCACAGCAAGGCTGGCCTTTCCTCTTGTTTCTTTCTCACACTTTGCTCAGCATGTCTAACTGAGGCTCCATTTCAGCTGATTCTAAGTCCTGACTGCAACTGCTGAGAACACAGTTGTTTTCCCTCCCTACCACTTTATTCTCACAGAACCTATTGCCTAATGCTTCCTTTACAAAAAAGCAAGACTCCTCATGGCATTCATCTCCAAACCCTTCTAGCTTGGGCCCTGTATCCAGCTCCAAACCCACTTCCACATTGTTAGATATTTAGGAAAGCCACCACAGTGTACCACATGGCTCTGGGACCCATCTTTGTCATCTTATTCCATTGGTATGACTATAACAAAATACCAGAGGCTAGACACTTTATTAACAAGAGAAACTTGTGTTTTATTGCCTTGAAAATTGAGTCAAGTTCATGGCCCAGCTGTCAGAGGCTCAATTGTCAGATTATGCTACAATTGGCTTCCAACATGGTGCTTGGAACACAGCATCTTTGGATGGGGACGGACACTTGCTGAACATGGACACCAGCAGTCAGACTCCCCATAGATTCCTTTCTGATAGCATTAATCTCTCCACAAGGTCAGAGCCCTCCTGGCCTAAACACCTCCCCAAGTCACCACCTTCTAACACTGAGAGGATGGGGATTAATTGTTCAGCGTGTGAACTCGTGTGTGTGTGTGTGTGTGTGTGTGTGTGTGTGTGTGTGTGTGTGTGCTCAGACCACAGTGATCTCACTTTCTGCATCTCTGATATAAAACATTCTGAGTGGTAAACAGGTATGTTAAGCAGTTCCATGTGAAATCATATGAGCACCAGGAAACATGCCAGGAACTATAGATAGAGGGAGAAGGGATGATGGCTAGGATTTTTTTTTTTTTTTTGCCAGTCATGGGGCCTGAACTCTGGGCTTGGGCGCTGTCCTTGTACTTTTCAGCTCAAGGCTAGCGCTCTACCACTTGTGCCACTTCACCACTTCCGGTTTCTCTAGTAGTTTATTGGAGACAAGAGTCTCACAAACTTTCCAGCCTGGGCTGGTTTTCAATCGTGATCCTCAGATCTCAGCCTCTTGAGTAGCTAGGGTTACAGAAGTGAGCCACAAGCGCCCGCTTTTTCTAGGATTTTTATCCCTTTCTCCTGAATAGAATTAAACACACTGTGAACAAAAGTGTCAGTTTGTCCTCTGTATCTTGGTATTATTTCCAGGCCACCATTGTGATTTCTGAGTACTAGGATAAAAAGATTCATGAAGCCAGCTTTCCAAATATATAGCATGGAGCTATATTTGGTGATACCGATTCAAACAGCATAAGCTTGTTTATGAATTCTAAATTGAATTTCACTCAGGAACCACATGGAATTAGACACCAGACTAAGGTGAGCTATATGGAAATGAAATGGACAGAACTCGAGACTTCAAAACTCTGTTGGTCAGCCAGGCCCTGGGGGCTTATGCTTGTAATTCTAGCTACTGAGAAGTCTGAGATCTGAGGATTGCAGTTCAAAGCCAGCCCTGGTAAGAAAGTCAATGAGACTCATGAACCACCACAAAACTGGAAGTGGTGCTGTGGCACAAAGTGGTGGAGTGCTAGCCTTGAGCAAAAAGAGCTGAGAGACAGCATCCAGTACCTGAGTTCAAGCTCCACAATAGACCAAAAAGAAAACAAGACCAAGGATACTAGCCAGGCCCCACGATACTAGTTCAAGCCCCAAGAGAAGCACAAAATAATAATAAAAATAGATGCAATCATGGTTCTAACGTCTGAATTAGCTCTTACTTGTTGGAGTTCTCTTTATGAAGGGATCGAGCTATTAGGGGATACTGAAAGGAGGTGAGGAGTACAGAAGTCAGGCCATTCTCAACGTTTTTGTGTGACCCAACACTCAGTTCCATAACCTTGATGGCTGGGCTGTGGGGTGAGTTTTATAGTCCTTGCCTTCCCTCTCAGGGGTGCAAAGCATCCATTGAGTTCTTCAGGTAATAATGGTAGTGTGCATGCTCTTAGGAGGTCTCCTCATCTATATAATCATGTGAAGTAGAAATGGTGTTTCCACAGCCCTTCAAGACCACCTCCACCAGCACATTGACCCTATGGTAAGGTAAACATATGGGAAGTAAAAACACTCAGGCTGAGTCTGAAGCAGTGAGACAGAGGACCTGCACCATGCACAGCTCCTCTAGGGTGGAAATCTGCAGCTGGTGCCTTACCATTTGAGCCAAAGCTCCGCTTTCAGATATATATATATATATATATATATATATATATATATATATATATATATATATATATATATATCTGTATATATGTATATATACATGCTATGTATATATTTATACAGATATATATTCAAATATATATTATGAAACCATTATTTATTTAATATATTTTTTGTAAAGATACTGTAGAGAGGGTTACAGTTACATGAGTAATGTAATGAGTACATTTCCCATGGAAGCATTGTTACCTCCTCCTCTGTTTTTCCCATACCATCCCTTCCCTCCCTACCTCCCCACTCCTCCCTTCCCACCCTCCACCAGAAGTTGTAAACTTCATTTTCAACAAATTTCTTGTACATCTCATTGTTACAATGTGTCAACCTGTATCTTTATTTCAGCATTTTGTTTTTTTTCTTCCCTTCCCCAAATTAGAAAATTGAATATACAAGATGCAGGGCACTACAATCAGTGAACCAGGGGTTATACCATGGGGAAAGAACAGACAAAAGAAACAAAAAAATCACATAGTACATTATACATACATTAAAATAACAGCAAGAAAGATAAAACCTCTTGTTTCCCTATCTTGGGGTGGGGGGGAGTTCATTTCACTTAGCATCATCTTATATGGTCATATGACAGGCTTTTTTTTGAGGGGGGGGGGGTCCGGTCATAGGGCTTGAACTGTGGGCCTGGGCGCTGTCCCTCAGCTCTTCAGCTCAAGGATAACGCTCTACCACTTGAGCTGCAGCGCCACTTCCGGCTTTTTTCCTTTTGCTTATGTGGTGCTGAGGAATTGAACCCAGGGCCTCAGGCATGCAAGGCAAGTGCTCTACCACTGAGCCACCTTCCCAGCCCCGACAGGCTTTTTTTTAACCTGGGCTTTGAACTATGATCATCAAATCTCAGCTCAGATTAAAGGTGTGAGCCACCCATGCTTGGCTTTGCTCAGAATTTTTATCCCGAGGGTCTTCTGCCAGCTCTCATTTGGCTGGGGGAGGAAGAGACACCAGTGGGAAAAGGAAATGTGAGCTTTTGGTGGAGGGGGCTAGTGGAAGCTCAGTAGAACTTTCTGGAAGATGGAGTTCTGTATCTCCATCAGGGCTTCAATTCTTTGGACTTCCAATATCCACAATCACTTTTTTTTGTGCTGTAAGTGGGGCTTGAACTCAGGGCCTGGATGTTGATCTTTAGGCTAGCACTCTACTACATGAGCCATAGCTCCACTCCCATCATTTTGGTGTAAATTGGAGATAAGAGTCTCATAGATTTTCTTCCCTAGGCTAGCTTTGAACCTTGAGCCTCAGATCTCAGTTTACTGAGTAGCTTAAATTACAGGCCTGAGCCACCAGTGCGCAGCTTACAATGACTTTTTAGCAAGAGGTAGCTATAGGCAGCCTGTAGGTAGGTGACTTGTTAGATGGGTTTGGTTTAGTACCAGCAAATTGTTCCTGGAACTTAAGCTTGGAGCTTGGGTGCTGTCCCTGAGGTTTTGTGCTCAGGGCTGCTGCTCTATCACTTGAGCCTCAAGTCCACTTCTAGCCTTTTGGTTAATTGGAGATGAGAGTCTCATGAATTTTCAGGATGGCTTTGAATCATGATCCTTAGATCTCAGCCTCCTGAGTAGCTAGGATTACAGGCATGAGCCACTGGTGCCTGACTTTAAAATGAGATATTTTCACATACAATTCATATGTTTCTGGCTCCTCTGGGACACCAGTTTTTTTGATAACATTGGTCTTTTTGCCAGTCCTTGGGCTTGAACTTAGGACACTGTCCCTGAGCTTCTTTTGATCAAGGCTAGCATGCTATCACTTGAGCCATGGCACCACTTCCACCTTTTTCTATTTATGTGGTACTGAGGAATTGAACCCAGGACTTCATGCATGATAGGGAAGCACTCTACCATTAAGTCACATTTCCAGACAAAATTGATCCTTATACATCTTCAGTAGTATACTATGAGAAATTGGTGTGTGTGTGTGTGTGTGTGTGTGTGTGCATGCATGCATGTGTGTGCATATGTGTTTATACATATGAATGAGTATACACCTTGCTTTGCACTTGCCCAGAGCTCTCTAGTTCCAGACCTCTTGACCTGTCTAGCCATTTTTATAATTGATGGCCCAATCATTTATGACACCTGATCCAGGCAATCATTTTACCTTAGAAGTAAGTACATGAGGCCCAGATAAGGTATGTGACTTTATCAGAGTCATACATCCTCCACCACAGACAGAGTAGGCATTGTTTACATAATATGAAGTTGCCCTGTGGCTCAAGTGGTAGAGTGCCAACTTTGAGCGAAGGAAACAAAAAAGCCAAGAGCAAGTGCAATATCCTGAGTTCAAATCCTAGTACTGGCACAAAAGACAAGGCTTTCTCTGCATCTCTATGTCATGGCATCTCATTTACCTCAGAGATGATCGTTGTTAAGATTCCTGAATGCTTACTTCAACATTTTATTTGCATGAATCTAATAAATTCTTATTTTAACACAGCAGTAATTAGGCCACTCATGGTGTGTGTACACCTCCTCCATTTTTGCTTAACATTTTTGCTTTCATTTCAGCACACAGGACTCTTTTATTTATCTCTTTTTTTGGCTGGTTGTGGGGCTTGAACTCTGGGCCTGAACACTGTCCCTCAGCATTTCAGCTCAAAGCAGTGCTCTACCACTTGAATCACAGCGCCACTTCTGGTTTTCTGGTGGTTTATGGAATATAAGAATCTCATGGACTTTCCTGCCTAGGCTGGCTCTTTGACCCTCAGTCTCAGTTTCCTGAGTAGCTAGGATTACAGGTGTTAGGCACTGGCTCCTGGCTTTATTTATCTTTGATGGCTGCTTATGACAGATGAACTTTAGGCTATTACTCAGGACAAACAAAGTTAATCCACCAAAAAGCACAGACAAGAAACATCTTAGACTTTGTGGATCCTAGGATCTCTGTACCCACTCTTCTTCCTTCCTCTTCTTTTGAACACTGCTTTAACAATGCAAGGATTATCACTAGCTCACACCAACAGTCTGATGCGGCTACTACCTCCGGTCTCGAATCACAGCTCATTTACTCAGGCCTAAGGTAGAAAATACAAAATGTATCTACCAGACACTTTGGGGGCACATTTCAAGCAAAATCGTGACCAGTCTTGCCTCAACCTTTGCATCTCTGAGTAAGAGAAGAAATCATGTGGAGACAGTGATTCACAGACTCCGGGGCTATTCAGTGGGTACAGCAGAGCTGCTGGAAAGCTCTTCAGTCATTCCTTCAGAGAGCTCTGTCCATTGTGCTGAAGATTAGTCCCCTGCTAGAGGCTTATGTGGAACTTGTCTTGGAATACAGAATTGGAAAGACTCACCTTTTTCTCAATTTGAGAGGGAGGCTCAGAGCATAGCCTCACCCCTCCCCCCAATGCTGCTTTATCTCTTTCCTCCTTTTGTTTTGGTCCCACTTCTGTTGTTCACAGTCTTTGGTGATAGCCCTGCTGCCCACACTTTTAGGGCTAGTGAGTGAGTGAATCCATGTGGTCAGGAGGGGAAAGGAGTTGTTTCATCAATTTGGAGGCTTCTGGCTACCATGAAGAGAACCCCCTGGCACAAATGAATTTAAATAAACAACATATACCACATCAGGTATATACCATGTGCAGGCACAGAAGGAGGGATGTGTCAAGGTAAGACACAGAGAGTAGCTGGGTGGGGATGCATCATGGTTTATTTTGGCATATCTATTGAACATATTAAGTCCATCTTTGGGAATAAGATGGGTGGCCTTGCTCTAGGAGACATTGCCTGCCGCTGCTTCACAGAGACAGAAAACTTCTCCCCTCCTCCCTTACACCCTTGACATGCATTCCCTCATTGGCCAGAAATGGGTCACCTGGCCAATTGCTGAGCCAATCATTGATAAGAGGGATTTAGAAAACCAGCCCTGGCTGAGAAAAATTCACTGGGATTGAACAGATAGCTGTTTGGGCTGCCACTGCCTTTTTAAAAAATTCAGTGTATTTTTGTTTGTCAAGCAGATCACATATGGGACACTGGCAGAGAGGGGAGAGATAGGGAGAGTTCTTTCTCTGCAAATCCCTTATCTGAGCAAACCTAGGTCCTGGGGATGAATGGACTTGGAGGAAGGCATTAGAGTGACAGGGAGGAAGAGGAAGAGTTGAAGCTTCAGAGTGAAGCCCGCCTCCTACTTCCTTTTCCATCTTTCTTTGCTTTTTCTTTTTCTAAAATTTCTGTTCTCTGCAGAGAACCAAGCATCCAGAACAGAAGCTCCCAATAGGTTTATCTACTCATTTATCCTTCTCTGGGAACATTTGCTTTGTTAGCATTGAAAAGATTTATTCACCCCATCTTTGTTTTCATCCTTGTGGGCTTTCTGCGTATTATTGGTTGTTTTTTTGTTTGTTTTCTTGCTTTTTCTTTTTGTACCAGTCCTGGACATTGTCCCTGAATTATTTTTTGCTCAAACCTGCACTCTACCACTTGAGTCACATCTCCACTTCTGGTGGTTTCTTTTATTTAATTTTTTTTGGAGGGTCGGGTCGTGGGGCCTGAACTCTGGGCCTGGGTGATGTCCCTCAGCTCTTCAGCTCAAGGCTAGCACTCTACCACTTGAGCCACAGCGCCACTTTCTGGCTTTTCTCTTTTTGCTTATGTTGTGCTTAGGAATTGAACCCAGGGCCTCAGGCATTCAAGGCAAGCACTCTACCACTGAGTGGTTTACCACTGGTGGTTTCTTTTGGTAGTTAATTAAAAGAAGGGTCTCACAGGCTTCCCTACCCAAGCTGTCTTTGAACTGCGATCCTCAGATCTCAGACTCCTGAGTAGTTAGGATGACAGGGATGAGCCACAGGCACCTGGCTCTGCTGATTTTATTTTAAGCTTAAAATGGAAAAGCTTCTCTTTGAAATTTTGCTTATGTATATCAAATGTCACTGGAGAGTTGAAACCAATTTACCAAGTGTTTATATCATTTCATTCATTCCCTAATTCATTCATTCTTTCATAATCCTGTAATATCATAAGCACAAGTCCAATGTTGGCCCTTCTTTCTTGCCATAGGGGGGATTTGGTTATGCCCTTTGAGGCCAGACTCCCAGGAGTGTCAAATGAAGAAATACCAAGGACTGAGGCAAGTACTGAGAAATATAGTCCCCAAATTCCTTCCATGGAATTTTGCTCCAGTATCCATGCTGCCTGAATCCTGGAATAGGTCACCTGCCTAATCTTGTTTCACAGACAAAGATGGCACAGGTCAGCTGATGCTTTCTGTTGATGTCTCCTCCACATCTTCAGGAAGGAGACCACATGATTACATGACCAGAAGATCATGTGATCATGTGACCACACGTCTCTTTCGCTGCTCCAAAGATGGCAGACACGTGGGATGGGGAACCACATTGGTTTCTGCGTCAGGCTGATTTATTCCTTCTGTCTCTACTCCTGTTCTTCAGTTTTCTGGTCTACCTAATGGGAACAAAGATAATGTTTACCTCACTGGGTGATTGCAAAGATAATTCATGGGAAGTCTCTGGTCTAGGCCCTGCCTTTAACAGTGCTCAATACAGTGTATTCATTTACCTACCTGAAAGTGTATTTTAGTCCCAAACAGTACTATTTTCATAAGCAGAGAAGCATGATCATATGCTTTTGCTGTTTAGAAGGAAGTCATCTGCAAAAGGTTGTTGCTCAGACTGGGTTTCTGTCCTGCCTGGGGGCTGGAGTTGTTTGGTCACCCCATGCCTGTCGCTCCCTCAACATGTTAGAATTGAGCTGCATGTATCACTTTGAACTATGATTACTGCCAGTAAACTCTGGGCAGAAGACTGCATTGGAAATGATTCTTGAAGAGTTCAGTGGGACAGAAAATACACAAATGCAGAACATAGGCAACTAGACTAGGAGCATTGACCATTGCCAAATGTAGAGTAGCAAAGAGATCAAGGAGAAAATTCCATGATTATTTCATCCACAGAAATACCAACTGGTTGTGGAAATTTGGGTACATGGGTCTCTCTGCCTTCGCTTGTGTGTATGTGTGTGTGTGTGTGTGTGTGTGTGTGTGTGTGTGTGTGTGTGTGTGTGTGTATGTGTGTGTGTGTATGTGTGTGTGTGTGTGTGTGTTTAAAAGAGACAATATTATGATGATATTATATTGTGATATAGATCCCCCAGATTGTTACCAACCGATGGTTTTGCTTGACCCACAGAAGATTTTAGACTTTCAAATTAGTTTGTCAGCTCTGGTGCCTCTGGCTCACACATGTCATCCCAGCTACTCAAGAGGCTGAGATCTGAGGATCAAGGTTCAAAGCCAGCCTGAGCAGACCAATTGGAGAGGCTTTTATCTCCAATTAATCAGCAAAAAAGCCAGAGGAAGAGGTGTGGCTCAAGTTGGTAGAGAACCAATCTTGATTTTTTAAGAAAAAGCTAAATCAGAGCATGAAACCCTGAGTTCAAGTTTCAGTGCCTACTACCACACAAATTAGTTGTCATCATTTAAAGAATAGATGGTTTCATTCTGCATCTGGAGGAACAGATAGCTGGAGTTGAAAATTGCTACCATTAAAAAATGTCATTGTAGCCGGGGGCTGGTGGCTCACGCCTGTAATCCTAGCTATTCAGTGGGCTGAGATTTGAGGATCTTGGTTCAAAGAAAGCCCAGGCAGGAAAGTCTGTGAGACTCTTATCTCCAATAAACCACCAGAAAACCAGAAGTGGCGCTGTAGGTCAAGTGGTAGAGCGCTAGACTTGAGCTGAAGAGTTGCGGGACAGCGCCCAGGCCCAGAGTTCAAGTCCCATGACTGACAGAAAAAGAAAAAAATTCCTTGTTAATATAAAGATGATGCACAGAGGGGTTACAGTTCCATAAGTCAAGTCATGAAGACAGTTCTTCTTGGCCAGTGGTCACCCCTTCCCATGCTCTTTTGCAGTGTTCCCTACCTTCCCATCTCCACCAGTAAGTTGGATAGTTCATTTAAAAGTGTCCATTGAGTACTGTTACAGCATTGGTTCACCCTTTGTCCCTCCATTTCTATGCCTCCAACTTTGCAGCATTTGAAAGGCCAAAAAGGTGATTTGTGGGGGGCAGGGGAAAGGGGGTGCTACATTTCCCGGAACTTCATCTCCACTCACCCAAATGGCTCAGTGGAGTTTGCTGCCTGCATCCCTGAGCAGATCATCTGCTTAGCATGATCCAGATTCTCCTGAGGGTTCTAACTACAGCAAGGCTTGCTCCATCCTTCCAGCCAAAAGGGGAAATAAAAGCAGATTGATATTTTCCTGTCTGTCTGACATTTCACCCCCTCTCCCAGAAAGAATGTGTATCATTAACTTTATTGATCATAACAGCCATTATTTAGTAGAATTTAGGATGATTTCAACACCTTCTCTCAATGGATTCTTTTGAGTTGTTGGCATTAACATCTCCCACTTGTTAGAAGAGGAAACAGAGTTTCAAAGAAGCTAAGGAATTTACCAGGCCAACCTCTGATGCAGATTGACTGACAAAACACAACCCCCTGCCCTGGAACCACTAGAATCATCCAACAGCAGAGATAGGGCCAACTGCCCATCCAATTAAATAACACCAATAAGGCGAGTTTTCAGAGCAGGAAGTTTCCATCTGGGATAGATTTCTCATTTCACATGTCAAAGGAAGGAATCCTCAGCCCTCTGAATATACCATCTGCGGGCTTGGGAGGAGACAGTGTCCTCCATAGAGGTCAAAGTTTGGCATTGTGATGAGACTCTAGCTGTCAGGCTGAATGTAGCCAGGAAGTAAAACATTGCTTCCAAAGTCAGGGAGAGGTGAGAAAAGAGCTCAGCTCCATGACACTGGCAGAGACCTGAGGCTGGTGCTCTGGGCAACATTTTGCTCAGCAATCTGTGGTGAGATTAGACCAGCTGGGCCTGTGCAAACATTGCACAGTTACAAAACTAGCAGATGTTATAATGGTCATTTGGACCCATAGCTATAGGGAAGATTTTCTTGTAAAAGTTCAGCAGTAGGCTGAGAAACTCAGCATAGCCTGGTGGCTATTACAGGTGGCTCACACCTGTAATCCTGGCTAATCAGAAGACTGTTATCTGAGGATCGAAGTTCAAAGCCAACCTGCAAAAGAAGGTCCATGACACCATTAACTTTAATTAACCCTGCAAAAACCTCCACCTGTAGCTGGGCACTGGTGACTCACACCTGTCATCCTAGTATTTAAGAAACTGAGATCTGAGGATCATGGTTCGAAGCTAGCCTAGGAGGAAAGTCCATCATGAGATTTTTTGGGGGGAGGGAGCGGTTGTGGGGCCTGAACTCTGGGCGTGGGCGCTGTCCCTCAGCTCTTCAGCTCAAGGCTAGCACTCTACCACTTGAGCCACAGTGCCACTTCCGGCTCTTTTCTTTTTGCTTATGTGGTGCTGAGGAATTGAACCCAGGGCCTCAGGCATGCAAGACAAGCCCTCTACCACTGAGCCACCTTCCCAGCCCCATCATGAGATTTTTATCTCCAATTAATCTCCCCAGAAAGCTAGAAATGGAGCTGTGGCCCAAGTGGGAAAGTGGTAGCCTGAGCAAAACAAAACAAAACAAAAAAGCAAAAAAGATTCAGGGACAACTCCCAGACCCTGAGTTGATGTCCCAGTGCCAGCCTCCAGAGAAGACAACAACAAAATAATGCAGTATGCTACAGCACACTCTTCTACAGATTTGGTATAGATGTGCTTGACCTTCATTCAAATGACGAGAACTCTGCTTGATGCTTCTCAGTGGAGCAGAGGTGAACCTCTCCGTTCTCTGCGGGTGTCAACCATTCATGTTGTACGTTGAAGGTTCTATTCCCACTGGTTACCATTCCTCGGCCAAAGCTGTTCTATGTGATTGAGTTTTCAGTTCTCTCCAACTATTTTGAAGCTCTTCTGACCCATTTTCTCTCCTGGGAGATTGGTCCTTCTAGGACACTTCACCTGGATGAGTTTTGCTGGTTGGTCTCACATATAAAGGGGCCAGTGAAATATCACACTTAGATGTTTTTTGATGGGCTGGGTCAGTGGGAGGTAGGAAGGAGGCCTAGGCCATTCTCTATTGCTTTCTTGATTCAGTGTGACATTGGTGATCATCATGGCTTCCATCTGTGTGGTCCCTGATGGACAGTCCCTTGGGCACAAATCTGACTCTCTGTGGACACTTATAACACTTCTTCTGAGCTTTCATCTCCTTTCGCCTTGGGGAATCCACAGATCTCTTTTGCTGCCAATCTCCATGTGGCTCAGTGGCCCTTGTTTATTCTTTAACCTCCTACCATCACTTCTTTCTTCCAGTTGGTTCACACAAGTGAACTGAATTTGTGTGTGTGTGTGTGTGTGTGTGTGTGTGTGTGTGTGTGTGTGTGTGTGTGTGTGTGTGTGTGTGTATGCAAGTACTTAGACTTGGGTCTCTTTGCTTGTTTTGAGTCCACTCAAGACTTGTGTTCTACCCCTTGAGCCACAGCTCTACTTCCTGCTTTTTGGTCAATTGGAAATCAGAGTCTCACAGACATTTCTACCCAGGCTGGCATCAAATCTTGATCTTCAAACCTCAGCTGCCTGAATAGCTAGGATGGCAGGCATGAGCTACTAGTACTGGGCTTTCCATGGGGCATTTTGTTTCTTGCTGAGACATGGAGCAGATGCTCCTGCTGAATTCACTCCTATGTGTTCCAAGTTGTTTTTCCGTTATTTCACAACCAATTACGTCCAGCCCATCACCAAGATCATCACATTGGCTGCCTGCCCCTGGCACATATCGTTGCCCCTCCCTGAGTTCTAGGTCAACTAGAAATGTGAGGTCATTATGATCAGGTCATTCTTTTTGGAACTTGATTTCAGAACTAGGTTACTCAGGCTAAAGGCTTGCCGCCATCTTAAGGACTGTTTATGAGTGAGCTACTGTATTCCTTCATTCTCAACTTTCTGCTCTTAAATAAGAGTATCATGGCATTCCTTTCAAGCTAATTACTGCTATGATGAAGTGAATTGACATACATGGCAAAATTTTCATACAGGACAGTGCTTAGTGCTTCATACGGGTGGCCTTCATTGTCAAGCTAACCATGCTTTACATACTAGAGCAAACATTTAATCAAAACACATCACTTGTCTTTTATAGGATGCCGATTGTCTCATGGGCACTGCAAACATTGATGCTGTGGTGCTTTCTGGAGCCGGGTATCTTGGGAAGGAAATGGTGAGCCATTGTGTGTGTGTGTGTGTGTGTACACGTGTGTGTGCACACACGGGTGCATGTTCTGGTCCTGAGGCTTGAACTCAGGACCTGGGCACTGTTTCTGATTTTTTCAACTCAAGGCTAGTATTCTACCACTTGTGCCACACTTCCACTTCTGGCTTTTTGGTGGGTCATTGGAGATAAAAGTCATAGGGACTCTCCAGACTAGGCTGGCTTTGAACCATGATCCTCAATCTTAGTCTCCTGAGTAGCTAGGACTACTGTTGTGAGCCATCAGTGCCCGAATTGTAATTGTTTTTTTTTCTTTTCCCCAGCCCTGTTTGAGTTTTCTCAGGTGCTCCCTAATGTGGGATGGAGTTGTATGTGAAAAGATGATTATAAGCAAAAAATATTGTGTGTTGGAAAATGTGTTTAATTCACCCTGGCTACTGGATATCTTTGGCTAGCAACAATGTGCTAGAGTGGTTAGTTATTAACTCTTAGAATTGCTGGGCTGATCTGAACTGTAGGTACCATCTCTGTTCAGCTTTGCAGGAGAAAATCCCATTCATCAGCCTGAGAAAAGATTCACATTGAAAATTCAAGATATGAGCCAAGTACTGGTGGCTCACGCCTGTCAACCTAGCTGCTCAGGAGGTTGAGATATGAGGATTGTGGTTCAAAGCCAACCCAGGCAGGAAAGACCATGAAACATTTATCTCCAATGAACCACCAAAAAGCCAGAAGTGAAGCTATGACTCAAGTGGTAGAGTGTTAGCCTTCATCAAGGGACAGTGCTCAGGTCCTGAGTTCAAGTCCCAGGACTGGCAAACATGTGCATGAACTTACCGTCCAAACCCCTTACCCACAAATTCAAGATATGATTTCTACTAAATGGTTGTCATTTTCTGCCATCTATTACAATAAAAAAAGACTCCATAGTTGGGATAATATAGGCAGGGTAAGGTGATAGGGAAGCTAGAAAATATATTCAAAAAATTAAGCTGCAATTAGGAGTGAGGGTATAATCAGGCTAAAAAAAATAAACAGTCTGGATGGGTGCTGGTGACTCACATCTTTAATCCTAGCTACAGGCTCACGCCTGTCAACCTAGCTACTCAGGAGGCTTGAGATCTGAGGATCCTGGTTCAACGCCAGCCTAGGCAGGAAAGTGAATGAGACTCTTATCTCCAATAAACCAAAACTGGAAGTGGCACAATGGCTCAACTGGTAGAGTGCTCGCCTTGAGCTGAAGAGCTGAGGGACAGCGCCCAGGACCAGAGTTCAAGTCCCACATCATCATCAACAACAACAAATAATAATCAGTGGAAAAATCATTATAACCACAAGAATTTGAATCAAAAACTGTTTCAAGAACCCACAGACCTGCCTTCTTTCTAACACTTTCTTTTTTTCTTTTTTCTTTTTTCCACATGTAGAGTAAAGATTTCTGCTCCAGAGAAGTAAATAGGTGGGAATAAAAAGTGCCTTTTTTTTGGTAAATCTATGACCAGAATGAGTATCTTAAATACGATCATGAGGAGCAGACTTCCATGTCACAAAACCCCTTTGCCAATCCAGATCCACTGTGCCACTCTTGCATAATAGTAGCAAAATGAAGAAAAACAACCAAAGGATAATTGAGAAGTTGTTAGGTAACCCTTCATCCAGGGGACCAGTTTGTGAATAAGGGGCTGCAACCCACATAGAGACATGAAGGTCACCTACGAAGGCCCTAATTTTCTGTTTGTAAGAAGCCGTCAAATTTTCCCACTCCTGGCAACTGGCAAGATACTGTCAGCTAACTTGTGTGAGGTTTTGTGGATGACTTCAAGCTTGTATTGTTAATCTGAGTTCCTTAGGGGTCACAGTGGGGCATGGAAATCTGGTAGGGTTCCCTTTTCTTTCTTTTTCTTTCTTTTTATTTGTCAGTCATGGGACTTGAGCTCTGGGCCTGGATACTGATCTTGAGCTCTTCAGTGCCCTACACTTGAGTTACAGCACAATTCTGGTTTTCTGGTGGTTAATTGATTCTATAACGTGAGCCCCAGCTCTACCTCTGTTGAGTGTGTGTGTGTGTGTGTGTGTGTGTGTGTGTGTGTGTGTGTGTGTGTGTGTGTGTGTGTGTGTGTGTGTGTGTGTGTGTGTGTGTGTTTGGTGCTTAATTGACAAAAAGAGTTTCATTCATTTTCCTGCCCAGGCTGAGCTTGAATGATGAGATCTCAGATCTCAGATCTCTCCTCAGATCTCAGCCTCCCATATAGCTAGGATTACAGACATGTGCCACTGGTGCCCAACTATGGTTACCTCTTCTTCCTTTTCTCCTGTTTCTGTGGTTCCTTTTGTTCATTCCTGGCCACCTCCATTTGGTGAAGAATGTTTTAGCCATCTTCTTCCCAATCCCTTACCCTTTCAAGAAGCCATGTGTGATATGATCACCAGATGCAATCTCTTTGAACATAAATAGGAACCCATTTTACTTCCTGAACTGCCTGTTACACAGTGGCCTCAACAAATGTCCTATCTCCTTCCGATCTCACAACAAGCCTATGATCAAAGCAGTTGTCTTTTATAAAAATTGCCAAACTGTGGGCCAGTGTCTTATACTTACAATTCTAGCTGAGATAAAAGGATCATGGTTTGAAGCCAGCTTGGGCAGACAAATCTGAGAGCCTCTTATCTCCAATTAACCACCAAAAATAAAGAGCTTTATATACAGCACCAACCTTGAGCTGCAAAAAAGCTCAGGAGCAGTGCCTAGGCCCTGAGTTCAAGCTCTAAGACTGTCAAATGCACACACACATACACACACATGCACACACACACACACACACACACACACACACACACACACACACTTGTCATTTTATAGTTAAGAAATGGAGACACAGGTTAAGCAGCTTGTCCAAGATTAACTCACTGACAAACAGCAAAGCTAGGGAATAGACTCATGCCTCATGGGCTCCATCAGTCATACTTATTCTTCCTGGACTGCCATATCAGCTGCAGAGCTCTGCCTCGTTGTTGGCAACATGAATTATGGCATCTTGAGATGGGTGGCAAATCCCTGTGTATCACTTGGCTGGGCTTCGCCTGATGAAGCTATCTTGGTCGCCCAGGTGGACATTGTCTCAACAACAGTGATATATTCAGGTCCCATGAGAGAGACAGACACCAGGGCCTCTTCCTTCTTCTGCTTTGGTGCAGGAGGAGCTACAGCTTCAAGGAAAGTGAGAATTTGGCTCTGGTTCCCGGGCTATTGCCAAACCAGCCTTGTAGAGGCTGCTTCTGCTTAGGGATTATCACAAATTGCTGGGCCCTGCACCTGACAGCCAGCCAGCTGCAGGATGTGTTCAGAAAGCCAATAGAAGCCACCACTGCAGAAGCCTTCTGTTTATGTTCCGATCCTCCTTATCCATCATGCCAGACAATGGAGTCAGTGCGACAGTCACCTTCGTCCCAGATGAGGATTCAGGGGTGAGGTGTCACGTCTCTGGGGGACAGAGGGCCTTAGCTCCCTCAGGGAAGGGCGGTCACCTCCTTCTGGCATGTTTGGCAGGCATTTCCTCATTCAACTCCCATTTGTTAATGTATGTATTGAGCAAGTTGCTGATGCCTAGCTACTGGTAGCAACAAATAATCCTTGACCTCTTCTAAAAGATGAGAAGAAACAAGTGCTACCATTCCTCCAGGGTAGTCAGCAAGAATCTGAAAGTTTAGTTTGGAGATTGCTGCTAACCGTGTGTGTGTGTGTGTGTGTGTGTGTGTGTGTGTGTGTGTGTGTGTGTGTGTGTGTGTGTGTGTGTGTGTGTGTGTGTGTTTGTGTGTGTGTGTGTGTGTGTTTTTGCGCACGTGCGTGCATGTGTGCGCGTGCGCGCACTCGCATGCCAGTACTGAAGCTTGAACTTAGAACCTTCTGCTTGCTCTTGTTCAACTTTGTTGCTCATGGCTGGTGTTATACCACTTTATCCATACCTGTACTTTCTTGTGCTGGTTATTTCGAAATAACAGCCTCCCAGATTTGTCTGCCCAGGATTCTCAGATCTCAGCCTCCTGAGTAGCTAGGATTATAGGCATGACTTGGCACACAGCTTCTTGCTAATTTTTGAATAAAAGTTCAGAAAGCCATTTTCATCCTTGGAGCCAGAACTAATCTATTGCTTTTCATGCATGATCTCTCTCTTTACAATTGGTGATTTAAAAATAAATAAATGAGGGCTGGGAAGGTGGCTCAATGGTAGAGCGCTTGCCTTGCATGCCTGAAGCCCTGGGTTTGATTCCTCAGCACCACATAAGCAAAAAAAAAAGTTGGAAGTGGCGCTGTGGCTCAAGTGGTAGAGCGCTAGCCTTAAGCTGAAGAGCTGAGGCACAGCGCCCAGGCCCCAGAGTTCAGGCCCCATGACCGGACCCACCAAAAAAATAAAAAAATAAAAAAATGATTCTTAGTTATGGTGGGCCACTAAACCTTTCAAAAGGCTTAGAAGGGGACTGGGAATGTGGCTCAGTGGTAGAGCGCTTGCCTTCCATGCATGAGTCCCTGGGTTTGATTCATCAGCACCACATACGCAAAAAGAAAAAAGCCGGATGTGGTGCTGTGGCTCAAGTGGTAGAGTGCTAGCCTTGAGCTGAAGAGCTGGAGGACAGCGCCCAGGCCCAGAGTTCAGGCCCCAGACCGGAACCCCCCCTCCCCCGCAAAAAAAGATATATTTCAAAAGGCTTAGAAACCAAGCAAAGGCTGGAAGTATAGCTTGATGGTAAAGCATTTGTCTAATGTATATGAGGCCCGGAGTTCCTTCAACAGCACAAAACCAAATAGCAGCCAACCAAAGTTCTTCCTCCTGAGCTCTAGCCTCTCTCCACAAAGTGACAGCTTTTCCTTTCTGGAAAGCAGTTTGGGGACACGTAAAAAAATATGAGGGTGTTCTGTGTAGAACCTTGATTTTCTTAGCTAAACCATTTATCTTAGAAGCCTTTCTGTGCCAGTGTGATATGTTGAATTTATTCTTTTTAAAGATTGTGCAGGATTATATTGTAGGGATGTGCAATACTTAATGATGCAACCCAATGGCTCTGTGTGCGTGTGTGTCAGTACTGGGGTCTAGCACTACCACTTGAGCCATAGCTCCACTTCTACTTTTTGTTGGTTAATTGGAGATAAGATCTCACAGATAATCCTGACTGGGTTGGCTTCAAATTTTGATGTTCTGATCTCAGCTTCCAGAGTAGCTGGAATTACAGGTGTGAGCCACAGGTGTCTAGCCCCGTTTGATATTGACAGATGCTTATGGTTTTTTTTTTTCTTTTCTGGTTGCTTTATATTCAGCTCTACAATTTCCTTGGCATACTTTAGGCTAAATGCTTAGTGAAGAAACTGCTGATTAAGAAATGTGATTTAATTTGTTATAGCTGTTTTCACAATGTCTTCTGAAGCATCCTACAGTATGAGACTATTTTTTTCCTTACGATTTTCCTTCTTTTGGCCAATCTTGCAAAACCCATTTTCTAGTATGTGGAAGGAATATCCTGTTATCTCAAAAAATGACTTACAACTTCATTTAAAAATTTCTTTTGTGCTACTATATATGTTTGTATTCTGTCCTTTTTTTGAAGGGAGCTTAGTGAAAGTGTTATTGTTCATCTGTGTATTCATAAAGGTATTTTTGCTTTTTTTTTGGTGAGTCGTGGGGCTTGAACTCAGGGCCTGGGCACTGTCCCTGAGCTATTCAGCTCAAGGTTAGCTATCTATCACTTTGAGCAACAGTACCACTTCCAGTTTTCTGATGGTTTATTGGAGATAAGAGTCTCGTAAACATTCCTTTGTGGGCTGGCTTTGGACCTCAGTCCTCATATCTCAGCCTCCTGAATAGCTAGGATTACAGGTGTGAGCTACCAGCACCTGGATTATTTTTATTTTTTAAGTTGTCTAATAAGAAAAAGGTTTTAGAGAAGAAAGTCCACCTATATGAATGTAACCAAAAGCTGCTTGGCTCTAATTGAGGAGGCCAGAAGGAAAGGTAAGAGTGTGAGAGTCATTTGATTGTAAAAACAATCCCATCTCATTATTCTATAGGGACTTGGCCTGTGATGGCCTTGATCCTTTGTGAGTTCCTGTAAGTAATGTGCTAGTATGCTTTTCCCAATACTTGTCCCTAATTTGCAATTGTCATACAGCAATGGTGTTTGGGGTTGGAGGCATGGCTCAGGTGATAGAGCACCAGCCAATGAGCAAAAACATCAGATACCCAATTTGAGTCCTAGGCTCAAAAGAAAATGTGTGAGGAAAATAAAGTATTACCTGATTGAAATATTACATATAAACATCATAATCACACAGTTTCAAATCTTTATTTAAATCATGGATCCATTTGAGTTGATTTCTTCTTTTGAAACTGCTAAAGGTAGGGATCTGATTTTATTCATCTGCAGGCAAGATATCTAATTTCTCCAGTCTCAAGTATTGAAAAGATTGTCCCTTTTCCAGTACCTGCCTGTCTTTTCTGGGCATGGTCAAAAATCACTTGGCTCCAGATGTTGGGGTTTATATATAAGCTCCATATTCAGTTCCATGCATCTAAATGTATTTTTAAATATATATTGTGCCTGTCCTTGGGCTTAAATTTAGGGCATTCAGTTCCATGCATCTATATATGGTTTTAAATATTTTTGTGCCTGTCCTGGAGCTTGAATTTAGGGCCTGGGTGCTGTCCCTGAGCTTCTTTTGCTCAAGCCTAGTTTGACCACTGGAGACACAGCTCTGCTTCCAGCTTTTTTTTGCTTCAGATTAAGATCCTCAGATCTCAGCCTTCTGAGTCTCTAGGATTAAATATATAATCCACCGGTGCCTGGATAGTTTTTCATTTTGAATAAAAGTTTACAGAATCAAATACTTCTTTCAAGGATAATTGAGTATATATAGTAACCAATAATTTCAATTTTGTACCTTTAAAAGGGTGTGTCAGCTGGGCACTGGTGACTCACACCTATAAATCCTTGCTACTCAGGAGGCTGGAGATCTGAGGATCATGGTTCAATGCCAACTCAGGCAGAAAAGAAGTCCGTGAAATTCTTATCTCCTGTTAAACACCAAAAAGCTAGAAGTGGAGCTGTGGCTCAAATCGTAGAGTGCTAGCCTTGAGCACAAAAGCTCAGGGTCAGGGTCCAGGCCCCGAGTTCAGTCCCAGTTCTGGCACACATGCTCCACTAAAGAGAAATAGTAGTTATTGGTCATCCCCAATACCCCTTTAATGTACAAATCCCATCTTCATCATTTGAATCCTTCCTGTGAGTATTACATAGGTGATTGCATGAATATTGGAAGCTTACTTTAGGTGAATGTCATTCTTTGCTAAGCCACAAAGACATGCTTCTAACTTGATTTTCTGTGGACTTGCTTCTACATATATGTATATAATTTGTGCATAAATACATATATATGTATATAATTTAATGTAATTATAATATAATATATGTATAATATAAAGTATAATATAATATATGCTAATGTATATGCATACATAAATTATATAAAATTATATAAATATATAAGTAAATGTACACATAAAATTTATGTATAAATTATATACATATGTAATTTAAAATTAAATATAATTAAAAATTTAAATTAAAGATTAAAATATGCCTCCATCAACCATACTGTCCTTATGTGTTCTAATTTCTCTTCACTATTTTCATACATATTGAGTGTACAACCTATTGTAGAAAACATTGTACAATAGATTCTAGAATATGTTCCAGACCCAATCCTGGAGACTATTCCAGTGCCTATTCTAGAACCTATTCAAGAACATACTTTCTGGAAATGTTCTAGAACATTTTTTTGGAGCTATGACCTGTTGACTTTCTGACTTGTTTGAACCTGTATATGTCCCTGTTTCTCTCTGTGTTTTCTGTCAGCTCTCCTATTGGGGTCTCTCCTGTTGTCATCTTTGTGAATTCCTTCTCTTCTTTTCCCCAACTGAACTTCATGTCCATCACCTTGCTTTTTAGTCCCTGCCTGGTTTTGGGATGAGGATTATGCTGAATTCATAAAAAGAGTGTGATAGGGATGTTTTGCATTTAATGTCATTGAAGAGATGGAGGAGTATTGGTGTGAGTTCTGCTTTGAAGGCCTTGTAGAATCCAGATGTAAATACATCCAGTCCTGGACTTTTCTTTGGTGGGAGGTCTTTTTTTGTCGGTCATGGGGTTTGAACTCTGGGCCTGGGCGCTGTCCCTGCCCTCTTCAGCTCAAGGCAAGGGTTCTACCGCTTGAGCCACAGTGCCACTTCTGGTTTTTTTTTCTAGTGTTTTATTGGAGATAAAAGTCTCACGGACTTTTATGGAGGGGCTGACTTTGAACTGTGATCCTCAGATCTCAGCCTCCTGAGTAGCTAGGATTATAGGTGTGAGCCACTGGTGCCTGGCAAAGTTTGGGGTCTTTTATTGCTGCTTCTATTTCGATGCTTGATATGGGTCTGTTATGTTGGTTTAAATCATCTTGGTTTAGTTTGGGCATGTCAATATTTGCTAGAAATTTGTCCATACCTTTCAGATTTTCAAACTTACTAGCCTAAAGTTTTGAGAAATATGCCCGTAGTATATTCTGAATCTTGGCTGTTTCTGTAGTGGTGTTTCCATTCTCATCTCTGAGTTTGTTTATTTGGGTGTGTGCTCCTTTTTTCTCATAAGATTTGCTAAGGGTCTGTCAATTCTCTTAATTTTTTCGAAGAACCAAATCTTTGTTTTGTCAATTCTTTCTATAGTTTTTTAAAATATAATTTATTTAATTTGGATTTAATTTTAATTATTTGTTCCCATCTACTGGATTTGGGTTTAGCTTCTTGTTTTTTTTTTTTCAAGGAGCTTTAGGTGCCTCATTAAGTTGTTAGTTTCGGATCTTTCCAATTTGTTAATGCAGGAACTCAGAGCTATAAACTTGCCTCTGAGTACTGCCTTTGCTGTGTCCCAGAGGAGCTGGTAATATGTGTGTTCTTTTTGTTGAATATCATGAACAGTTGAGTTGCCTTTCTAATCTCTTCCAATACCCATTGGTGGTTCAAGAGTGTGTTGTTCAGCGTTCATGTGTTACAGTTTTTCCTTTGGTGGCTTTTGATGTTGAATTCTAATTTTATTCCCTTGTGGTCTGATAGAATGCAGGGCATAATTTCAATGTTTTTAAATTTGGACAGATTTGCTTTTTGGCCTAGAATGTGGTCTATTTTGGAGAATGTCCCATGTGCTGCTGAGAAGAAGGTGTAATCTGATGCTGTTAAGTTTTGTTGATCTATACAGATTTTAAGATCCGATATTCTTCTCTTGAGTTTTTGACGGGTTGATCTCTCTAGTGAGGAGAGATAAAGTCCCCAACAATTAATGTCTTTGGATCTATGTGAGATTGGAATAAAAGTAGTGTTTCTTGGATAAGTTTTGGTGCTCTGTTATTTGGTGATTAGATATTTAGGATCATAATATCCTCCTGAAAGAGAGATCCCTTAATTAGTATGTAGTGACCTTCTTTATCAGTTCTCATTGATTTTAATTTGAAGTCTATTTATCTGATATTAGGATTGCAAGTCCTGCCTGTTTATGGGGTCCATTTGCTTGATATATTTTATTCCAGCCTTTCAGTTTCAGAATATATTTATTTTTGTGGACCAGGTGTGTCTCTTGAAGACAGGAGATAGAAGGATCTTGCTTTTTGATCCAACTGGACAATATATGTTGCTTAATTAGAGTTAAGACCATTCATTAGTATTGAGGGTTAGGACTGAGAGGTGTTTGTCCTTACCATTTTATTCATTTGGTGGGGGGGGGGGAAGCTGTGCCTTGGCTGGTCTTGTTGTGATTTGATATTTCTCTGTGGACTGCTTCATTGCATATATTCTGTCCTTGTTGGTTTTCTATATTTAGAATGTCTTTGAGGATTTTTGAAGAGCTAGTTTGTTAGCAATATAGTGCATCAGATATTCTTTGCTGTGGAAGGTTTTTTTTTGTCCGGCTGTGAATGAGAGGTTAGCTGTGTAGATTATTCTTGGTTGGTAGCTATTTGACTTTAACACATGGCAGACCTCTTTCCAGCACATTCTTGCTTTTATAGTATCTTCTGTGAAATCTGAGGTAATTCTGATTGGGTTACCTTTATATGTGATTGTTCTCTTCTCCCTGGCAGCTTTTATAATTCTTTCTTTAGTGGCTATTGAGCCGTTATGGATTATAATGTGGAGGTGGGATGACTTTTTCTGTTCTGGTCTATTTGGTTTTCTAAAAGCTTCTTGTATGTGGACAGGCATGTCCTTTTTATATTTTGGAAGTTCTCTGCTAGGATTCTGCTGAATGCATTTCCTAATCCATTGGCCTCTCCAAGCCCTCTTGTAATCCTATTATTCTCATATTAGGCTTTCTGAATGTATCCTGTATTTCCTTCAGTGATCTGTCATGATTCTTAATTTTGTTATGCATAATTGTGTGCTCTTTCTCTATGGATTCCAAATTGTCTTCAGCTACTGATATTCTTTCTTTGTCCTCTTCCATTCTAGGTTGAAGACATTTTACTTTGGTGTTTAACTCCTTTCCTTCTTGCTGGTCTTTCTTAATGGTGCCCAGCTTCTAATTAAGATTTTCTTTCAAGCCTTGAATAGATTACCTTACCTCCTGGAGTTGATTATCTGACTTCTTTTTCCACTCTTTAATCTGAGTTTCTATCTTTTAATTAGATTCTTTCTCCTCTGCTGGAGTTCCTCTATCTTTTTATTTGTGGGGGCCATGAAGTCATCTACTAACTTCTGGTTGGCCTCTGATAACCCCATGTAGGGTGTCCAATTTTTTATTTAGCAGGTTTACCAGCCATGCATTTAATCTATTTTGATCATCATCTTCTAAGTCATTCTGGGACTGCTATGTAGCTTGTTTATGTGGAGATGGTGGTGGGATTTGTTTATTGGCTATTTTTCTTGTGTTTCTGCAGTTAGTTCTACCCATTTGGAGACAAGAACCACACTAGTACAACAGGACACTCTTTTAGGACCAGAGCCAACCTGGTGTCGTGTACATTTGTAGATCTTAGGGTTTCAGAGGTAAGGTTAGGTGTTTTCCTGTTTAGCTCTCTTTTTCCTTGCTTGCAGAGGGATATTTTAGCTTCTGGGTCGAGATTGCATATAGTTGTAACTTTTCAGACAATATAGGTTTGACTAATAAGTAGTTTGCTCCTTAAAGTTAACAAAATGGGCCCCTTGTACTCAAAGTTGGCAAATGGAACCAATTTTGTAGTCAAATATAGAACCAACTGTAAGTTTGGTCAGATATAAATCATTAGGGATCAATGAGCTGGATCAGATGGAGAAGTGAAGGATTAGGATTGGAGAGATACAAATTTAAGTTCAGGAGAGGACTTGGGTATAATGATAGTAGAGGGGTAAGAACAGCTTTGGGAAGGGTATATTTACTAGGAGTAGAATAAATACTTGTTACTGAGTGTAAAAGGTTTAAATAATTCCAAGAAAGCTTATGTAGCAAGTAGCTTAGAGATCAAGATGAAGATAAGAAAAAGAATTTATATATATACATATATATATATATATATATATATATATATATATATATATATATTGGGGAGACTTGCTGAGATTAGAAAAAGATCATCCAGATATTATTGGAAAGTTGCTTAATCTAAGTTAACTCCTGTAATTATTTTTTACTCTCATAGAAGGAGGCCTTATTTGTGTATAGAACTAGACAGGGTAGCCTTGATGGAGTAGTAGTATAAGGTAGAGAAAGAGAGGTGAAGGGGGAGTGAGAAGAAAAGAAAGAGGAAAAAACTTACAAATTAGCAAATTGGAAAGTAAAAGAAGAAACCAAATAATAATGAAAAATAGAAACTTTAAGTGGAATAGCAAATCCTAAATCACAATACACATAAGTAACACATAGAAGTACAAATGAACAACAAATGATCAGGCATAACAACGAACAAAGCAAAACCAAAGCAAGAAGAAAATACTAAAGATTGGATTTTTCTGGTACTTTGGGGAGCTTTAATCTCCCTGTAGTCCTCAGAGCAGATTCCTGATGGAACCTCATATGCCTTGCTGTAGTCCACTTTCCTTGTGGCTTAGTTGGGAGCAGATGTCTTTTTGATTGGGGAGGGTGCCTGCTATCTAGATTTCCATTCTCAGGCCTGGTGGCAGGGAGTTTGGAGGGTTTCAGGCTTGTAGACTGCTATCATAAGCCTGGAGTTGGGTTCCCAGGCTTTGCCAGATAGCCACAGGAGCCTTAGGAACAGAGCTTATGTCTGTGCTCAGTTTTGATGTGATCCATCCCTTTTGGAAGTGGGCTTGTGTCAGGGGGCTTTGGGATCCCTCAGAAAATTACCACTCACAGAGCGTGGATCCAGTTGTGTTACTCACAAGATCTGTAGCTGATGGTGTGCTGCACCACAGAGCCTGTCGTATGGTGGATAAGATGGTTCTCAATCAGAGAGTCTGGGTGTTAGCAGATCCAGGTGGGGGATGGCTTTGCTGATGCTGAAGGTTCTCTCTCCTATTTGGTGGTGTGGGGAGCCCTGGCACAGGGAGGACTGGGTAGAGGTTGGTGTGGCAGGCTGATGTGGACTGCGGGGGGTAGCCATGCTGGAGTGCGGCAGATGTAGTGGAAGGTGGCAGACACTGGAGGGCAGTCTTGGTAATTTCTGCCTGTGGCTGCTAGGTTTGTTGGCAGAGATGCATGCAGAAGCTTGGTGGTGAAGCAGCTGAGAGCCTGGGGTCTGTGCAAGGTGACAGCAGGGAGGGAGCAGGTCTCAGCAGAAAGCCCAATAGCCAGAGCAATTGGCCATTAGAGCATACAACGTTGGATTGGCTACAGCTCTGGTTTCCTGGAGGCCTTGTGCAGGGTTGCAGGGGGCCCACAGGGATCCTGCCAGTGCTGCAGGTTGGGCTGATTTGGGGGGCTTACCCGATGGTGCCAATTTCTGGCAATTGTAATAGTGGCGGTATTACTAAGTTAACTCCTTCCCCATAGCCCTTCTAGGTGGGGGACAGGTTAGAGGAGGCATTCACCAACTGGGAGATCTTCACCAGATTCCCTCCTAACATTCCATGGGTATAGTATTGCGCACTTTCTTCAGCTTTTGGGTGCTCTTCTGCTTAAAGTCTGCACTCCTCTGCTTAAAGTCTGCAGAAAGTCCCAAAACATCATGGCATGTGGTGCAGGTGTGCCACAGTGGTCCCGTTCACTCTTTCTCTTTTGCCTTTTCATATTCGCCTGCTAGGATAGTCCTCTTGTAGTAGAAAACGCCTTTAGGGGTTTAGAGTTTTATTGGAGTGGATTTCTTGAGGTAAAGTGTGGCTGTGGCACTAGACCTTCTTTAGGTCAGAGACACTTAATGGGGTTACCTGTGAGAGCAACACCATCTTCCTACAACCGGCTGAATTTTTAAATTATATTTCATCTAGTTGTTTGTTGGAGCATTGCAGTTTTTCTGGAATTTAAGGTTTTCTGTATAACTTTGTCTTCAAGTAATCCAAAGCATTAAATATTACATTTAAAAGCTATTCTGTAGCACATAGATTTTGGAATTATAATATTAAGATGAAATTCTTATTGTTTGTACAAAATACCCCTTTTAAGTCCAAATGGGAAATAGGCTCATTTCAGCAGCTTTGGGTCTCCTTCTTCTTTTTGTTTCTCCAGTATCTTTCTTGTTTTGGAACAAGTGTCATGGGTTATCTGTCCATTCCAAAGTAAGACTACTCCATTAATTTAATAGCAAAGGAATCTAACCTCCCTGTCTCTCAAGACAGCTTTGAGTATAATGATAATCTGACCATTCACATTAGTGAATTTTCAGTCATATTGATAATTTTTTGTAAACCAATCATTAAAAAGTTTCCAAAAAGCAAAATAAAGATGATGTTCTTCTTTCTAAGGTTAAAAAACTGGTATTTCAACAAAACACATTCTATTCTTCCCAGATTACATGGTGAAGAATTTCTCTTTCATCATAACCCTTAACACTGAACCCTCCCTTCAAACATGTAGCTTTATTCAATTTTCCTGTTCTAGCTTTCATTTTGGTACTAGCATCAGTAATCTCCTTCTAGTATTTGACAATGAAATTCCATTTACTGATAGAGAGCTCAATTCATATTGACAAAGGCAGATTGGTGAGCATATCATATAGCATAAAATATTGAATATTATTAACGTGATCTTATGTAACTATTCCATACATTAATATAAGTACCACATCAATGTGCAATTTCATGTAATTTTTACAATGCAAAACAATTGCATATCTACGTTATAAAATAATTCAGATAACTAGTAGAAGAGAATAAGCTAAATCCATTGCATCATTCCCAAAATTCTTTTAAAAATTTTATTTTCCCATTAATATTCACCTCGGGCCCTTCTTTTTCTAACAACCAGTGACATGTTGATGTCTCTAGATTTTAGTCACCTCTGATTAACCTCTTTCATTTCCACCTCCAGTTTGTCCTTCATGAGGAATAACGTCCCAATGTGCCTACAAGAAGACAGTAGTACCCAAGTCGACTGGCTGTCCCCATTCTTCCCTTGCTTTGTTAGGGAAGGGGGTATCAGCAACAAGGTTGCCAGGGACCAGGTGGCTGGAACCATGGTGTTGTGAATTATGAGTAACAGAGTGGAGTAGCGGAGAATAGGATACCAGGGAAAGGGGAATTGTGACTGTAATTGCTGAGTGACAGTGGCACCAACAGCTTTGCAAGGATTGGGATATCCAGACAGTTTAGCAGGGACAAGGAGGAAAAGAGAACGTGAAAGTGTAAAAGTTGTGAAGGATTAGGGTGGCACAATCAGGTTAAAAAGGTCGAGAGTGTGCAAACTGGGTAGCCAGTACTAGGATAAAGCAATTGGCATGGTAGACTGATGTAGTGCAGAGATCAGAGTTTCCCTCTCCAGTTTGGCTGTTAGATCTTTAGGGAACTACCATTAGCAGCTCATTATCAGCATGTTGGGTTCAGGCATGTTCCATCCATAAATGTCTACTCCAAATAGATTGCAATCTTTGACACTGGCTTTCGGATCTTTTCCCTTAGCATCCTGAGAGACCACACTCCACAATGCTGCAGAACAGGCTCCAGATTGTGAGCTGAAATCACCTTTTTTTTTTGTTTGTTTTTGTTTTTTGTTGGCCGTGGGCTTGAACTCTGGGCCTGGGCACTGTCCCTCAGCTCTTCAGCTCAAGGCAAGCGCTCTACCACTTGAGCTACAGCGCCACTTCCGGTTTTCTGGTGGTTTATTGGAGATAGAAATCTCACGGTCTCTCCTGCCCGGGCTGGCTTTGAACCGCGATCTTCAGATCTCAGCCTCCTGAGTAGCTAGGATTACAGGCGCGAGCCACGAGCGCCCGGCTGAAATCACCTTTTACAGATCTCACTGCTCATCTCCAACATCAATTATCATGGTAGCAAGGGATCTGTGTAGTGCTCAGCAGCAGTGCTCTGGGAAGCTACCAGTTCTTACCCTAGCATTCTGGGAGCTCCCTTGAAATGGGCAAGAACGCTTGCTTCTGCTCTTCTAACTTCTGTGGCTCTGGAAATCCAGACTGTTCTACCTCAGATGTGTTACTTTGATCTACAGGTCCAAATGTTGCTTCCAACTTTCTTTGTCTCCTCTAGGTAATCATCACCTTTTACTATCTCTCCTTTTCCTACCATGTTGCTTACTTCATCTCCACATCCTTTCATTTCTGCTTTGTATCAACCTGTGGCTTTCACACCAAACCCTTCCAATTTCTGATCTGCCTATCTAGGTGTGAATCCGGCACAGCAAGCTACATGTAACTTCTGTACCTGTTTATCAATATTGACTCTGGAATCCAAGGTGGTACTAGGCAACTAAGAACATAGGTAGAATCTTAAATACTCCCCAGCCAATCACTGCTCATTGAGAAACATGCAAATGTGCTGTGGTCAGTCTCTCCATCTCCATTACTAGTTCAGTAGAATAAAGTGAAATCAAAATGGAGCCACCAGACAGCTGCTATGGCAGCAACCGAACCAATCATAGATAATTTAGTAAGAGGATATGAATCAAATGTAGTAAGGTAAATGCACATATTTATAGGACAGTACACAGGATTTCCATCAAACAAGTTAGTTTATGTCCAAAATGCCAGACCAATCTTGGGTTCTGTCCTAGATCTTCCTTTTCTGAAGGTACTGAGGACTCCTAGATACAACTCAGACCTAATGACATGGATGAATAGAAATGTAGGTGAGTATTGCTTAGTGTTCTGAAGTTGTGCTAAGGTGTTGTCTTGTCATGGCTAACATCTAATCAATGTCCTTTCTTGATCTCCACCACATCTCTTTATTTGGCATAAGTGGCATGTGGGAAGATCTAACAATGTCATCTAGAGTTTGGGCCTGGGGTTAAAAACTCCATTTTGTGATCATAAATATTCCACCACTTCCTGAAACAAAATGTAAGGATCAGCAAGGAAGTTGGGTTAGCAATTCAAAAACTTATAATTACTTTATAGTGCAATATCTGAAATCTTTCCTTCCCACCCCTCAGAATCTGATTCTCCAACTGTGTAGACACTCATACACTCTGTTCTCCTGGAGCATTTGTGTGGGGGGCATCATCAGCTTCTTATGTGTACTGCTATACAAAGGGAGATTTTTCTCCTAGGCTCAAAATGACTTCAGTGATTGGGGTACTCTGCAATACCGTAAGGGCATGGTCATTTGTTCACACCCCTAAGTAGAACTGTCAAGGACTAAGGACTAGTCAGGGCTTACTTTCTGTCAGTGGTATTGCTCTGAGGAATTGCTGTCAATGTTGCCCACAGTGGCTAGGCTAAGGTCTCTCAGAAAGGCTCCAAACTCAACCTGCCTGAGTCTCTGAGTTGATCATCATTGAGCAACTATGCTCCACAGTATGTGAGTCACTCACTTCTATGGACCTATGCATATGAAGGCCCAAGAAGAGAGTTCCCTGGAAGGCAGGTACTGGAATGCAAAACATCTACTAGGACAATGGAAACCCATGGTTGGGTGTGCTTAATATGCAATGAAGTAACAAGAAAGAAAGAGACACTGTCAAACCCTAAACAAAGGGTCAGAAGGCCTGAGGGGAAGGGAGCCCCATGATCAGGAATATAAATGGAGCTTACAAGCCCTTTCAAGCTCTGACTTTCTAGGTTGAAAGTAAGATAACAGATAGCCTGAGTTCCTAGGAGCTCAATGTTTAGGCTATATTACTTTTTCAGAACTTCTTTTCCCTCCTCCTGTGTTCTGAGAGGAACAGTTAGTACAGTGCTTCTGTCTCCTAGAGGCAATCTTTCTCATCACACAATGCTTAAAGTAGACAATATATGGAAGCTTCTCTTAAATAAAAAATATGAAGTAGAAAACAGTGCTTCTCCTGAATTCCTGGACCTAAGAAGTTCCCAATTCTGAGCACAGAGTCATCATGGGTGAGTGCTAATAATCTGAATGGTGAACTTTGAACACTCCCCAAGGCAGATACCGTCCAGTACAGTAGTTGCCACCTATGATCCTGGTTATTAAGACTGAAAATTCTAAGATATTGAGTCCCAAAAGAGGAAACTGGGCCAAGGAGAGACAATTTATCATTGCTGGAAAAGGAGGAAGACAAATTGGAGAATATTTCTCTGAGCATGGACATGGTAGTCATTTCAACAGTTTTCAAATTGTGGCTCATCAGTAGAGACAACCAAGTCAAATCTCACTAAAGCAATACTAAAACATATAAAAAAAAAACTATTTGGATTTCGTTACTAACTTCTTTTTTCTTTTTTTTCTTTTTTTTTCTTTTTTTTATTTTTTTATTTTTTGGGTCCGGTCATGGGGCCTGAACTCTGGGCCTGGGCGCTGTCCCTCAGCTCTTTAGCTCAAGGCTAGCGCTCTACCACTTGAGCCACAGCGCCACTTCCGGCTTTTTTCTTTTTGCTTATATGGTGCTGGGGAATCAAACCCAGGGCCTCATGAATGCAATGCAAGCACTCTACCACTGAGCCACCTTCCCAGCCCACTAACTTCTTTTTTCAAGTGTGTGTGTGTGTGTGTGTGTGTGTGTGTGTGGTGTCAGATTTTGTATGGAACCACATTGGTTCTTAAAAAACAACATATTGGCACTATCCTTTAGGTTTCCCAATCAAGACTAGTGGCATTCTAACTCTACCACTTGAAACACACAATTCTGCTGGTTATCTGGAGATCAACATGTAATGGATATGTCAATCTAGGTTGGTTTCAAAGTATGATTTTCAGATCTCACTCTCTGAAGTATATAAGGTATAAGAGTGAGCTTCAATGCTCAGCCCAGTATTTCCAGTAAGTTACTTAATCTTTCTGAATCTCAGAAAGTGAAAAGAACTACTTTGTAGAACTTAGAATCTGGTGGGAGTTATGACTGGTTGCATGAAGTATAAGTGTTTGGGATGTGTGGACAGAGACTGACACTCTCATAAAACTACTGATGTTTATATTGAAATGAATTCCAGCAATTGGAAACAAGAGGGATTTTTCTGCTCTTATTTATCCATTTATGGGTAGTGAGGGGCCACAGAAACTCAAGGAGGACAGGGGAGCAAATGCAGCAGTGGTTCTCTGTAGATATTATGTTGACAATGAACTATACCACTTGTGGACAGGGACAGGGGGGAAAAACAGAGAGAGTGCAAAGGAAGTGATGAGACTGTCCAATAAGAAATGAACTCATTACCTGACTTACAAAATGGTGACCCATGTGTACACTTCCTTAACAATAACAATTTTTAAAATCCAGGTTGATAATTTTCTTCTCCAGTTTTCGCTAGAGGCCCTTAAGACTCAGATCCACCTATGGAGCTTTTAAAGGTTACTTTATATGATAATTAATATACAGCCAGAATCTCTTAAGAAATATTATAAAAAGTATTCCATTCTTAGTAACTTTCTGTTTGAGTGCAGATTATCTATGTTGTTGGCAGAGCTATTTTTTACTTTTTGTTTTCAGTACTTGTCAGGTGTTGAAATCCTTCTTAAAGCTTTGTGACAGAGGTCCAATATGTCTTGGTACCCTGCCACTAGGTATCATGATAATGAACCTTTGAAATTAATGTCCTTGATTATGAGTTTTATTTATTTATTTTTTGTTTTTGTTGGTGAACTCTGGGCCTAGTCACTGTCTCTCAGCATTTCATCTGTAGGCTAGTGCTCTACTACTTGAGTCACAGCACAACTTCTGGCTTTTTCTGCTTACATGGTGCTGAGGAATCCAACCCAGGGCCTCATGCATGCAAAGTAAGCAGTCTACCACTGAGTCACCTTCTCAGCCCCTATGAGTGGTACTTTTGTGCATTGATTTATTAAGCAAATCTATTGAGCAAGTACATTCATTTTGCCACTAGATATAATCAAAATTATGAATTATCTGATATTTTAATGAATAAAACTTTTGGAATTGTTTGTCTCCTCATGCCAAAATCACAAAGGAGGGTATTGTGTACTAAAACCACAAAAGAAATTCAAGATCTTGGTGCTAACAAGAGAATTCAAAATGGTTTTTCATTATGAATACTGAGCTCAAAACTCTTCTAATACTTATTTATAAATGCAAATTAATGGGGGAAAATCAACCAGGAAGTAAAATTATATTGATTGTTAATTTTTAAAGCGGAAAATATGATCATTGATGACAGACTAAAGACAAAGTAATACCACAGCCCTGTATGCTCAATAAGAAATAAGAAACTTTTATTGAAAAATTGAGTTGGAAAGTGAACATCAGGCAAAGGCAAGTAGTCAGAGCCTACCACCAACAAAGAAACACCACAATGTATATCTCAGAATAAGGAAACAATTTCAGAACAGCACTCATCATCTGTATCCGTGATTTCAATAATACGTGTACACTTCCCTACACACACACACACACACACACACACACACACACACACACACACACACACACAATGTATGCAACCACTCAACCTACTCACAAACATCCAGTCATCATGAACCATGTTCTTCCTGTAATATTTGAAATTTTAAAAGTTTTAAGTATTGTAAATAATTAATAACAGATGCATAAGCAATCATTTTCTTAATAGCACTCTGCTATGGAAGTGAGAGTTCATGATTATTAAAACTACCTAAAACATCTCTGAATCTGGAAAGAATTTTTAAAAAGACAATCTAAATTTTGGGACTATATTTCTACCAGCTATTCTGCAAAGGATTAATGAAATGATACTTATAAGATCCAAAAATTAAGTACTAAATTAATACAATGAATACATGAGTAAGTAAAGTGAAAGACACTGATCAGAAAGACCTATGCTGCCTCCAGCTCTCAGCCAGCTGCACACTGTGGCACCCTTGATGCCACCTGGGCCACGTGGTTGTGTTCCCCAGAGCACTGGCCATATTGGAGTTGGTGCTGGGGGTGGGGGTTGGGAGAGGAGGGTAAGACATGGGGGACACTACACTAGGGTTGGAGCTCCGGGTGATGGGGAGGGGAGTATAGGCTGCAGGGGAGGCTGCACTGGAGTTGGGGCTGGGGGTGGTGGGGGGTGGAATGTAGGCCCTGGCAGAGGCTGGTGAGGGGAGGAAGGAGGGGGGGAAGGTCAGCTTCTCTGACAGCAGCCACCCCTATGTTGGCTAGCTTCTGGGGAGTGTCTGTGAGTTGGGATGGTTGGGGCGGATCCCCTGGGGCCTGGCAGCCTCGTGAGGAGAGGAAGGAGTCTCAAGTCCTGTCAAAGTAGACAATGAGAAATGAGAGAACCAGTGGATGAAGAATTTCAACAATAAAGAGGAGGACTTGGAGGCAAACTCTGGGGGTGTGGAGGGTGGTGGCCACAGGACTGAAGCTGCAGTTATGCCTCTCTCGATGCCTCTGGCAGTTTGTGAGGGCCAGCTCCACTGCTTTGGGCTCAGCCTATGACTGGTTTTGCACTGGGCACCAGGAACGGCCAGCCCAGCCTCAGCCTGCCCTCACGGAGCAGCAGCAGGGAGGTCATGCACAGTGGGGTGAAGGAAACATGCCTGGCCAATGCTGTTTCAGCCCAGTCAGGACAAGGGCCACCGGGGATGTTCCAGCTGTAGATCAGGACTGGAACCATGGACAAGACCAGGTGAGTCTTCTGGGAACCAGCATGGTGGCTCTCACATGTGGGCGGGGAACTTCCTTAGTTGCCCTAGGGGTTTCCACAGAAAAGCTCATTCACCCTGGTGCCTCGCACACCTTCTGGATTCCAGCTGTCCTCCGGTCTCCTGCCTCATCCAAGTACAGTGTCAACTCCATGCCATTGAGAGGTCATTACATAGATGCTCACAGGGCTTCTCAAACCTGGTTCACCATGCATGCAAGGCTTATGGTGTGCCATCCTCCAGGCAAAGTGTACCCCTGTTTCAGCTTGACCAGCTATGCCTACAAGACCATGAACTCCATGCTTACACACAAAGCCAGGGATACACAAGGCTATGCTGCAGTCTAAGTATCCTATTCTTCATCCTGCTCAAGTGTGGGGTGGCTGTGGAGCCAACTGCACTATCACATTTGATTATCTCAGTGGAAGAAGAAAAAAGCTTCATTGTCCGAGATACAGCTGCCCCTGGGTTTCTATGTGTACAAGAGGTTTGTGTGTGTGTGTGTGTGTGTGTGTGTGTGTGTGTGCGTGTGACGTGAGAGATTCAGACAGAGCAGAGGTTAGGAATAAAACATTTCTTTCCTTCAGCACTGAGTTTTGGTATCTAGTGGTTTTTCCCCCCTCCACCAATCTTTAGTAAACGTTCTAAAGTTGTCCGTTTGTATACTTTTGTCCCCTGATCTTCCTGATGATCAGGTTCCTAGGGTCTGCGTGTGAACTTCAGCATTTGCTGCATGAAGGTGGTGCCTTTTTAAACATCTTTTTTTTTAAATATAATTTTATTTTATTTGTGAACATACTGTACAGAGGAGTTACAATTACATGGGCAGGATAATGCGTACATTTCTTACCAAGCATTGCAGCCTCCTCCTTTGTTTACCCTTCACATCCCTTCCCAGCCTCCCCCCTCCCCCCATCCCAATCCTTCTCCTTCCCCCCCTCCACACCCCCCCCCCCCCCGCACCGACGTTGTAAAGCTCGTTTTGGACATGACAACTTGTACTTCTCATTGTTGCAACAGGTCCACCTGTATCCTTAAACAACTGGTTTTTCCCCATCTCCTCCACAAGTTATACTGACATCAAATATAGTGAAAGCAGGGTTATACTGTGGGGTAGGGACATACAAGGCAACAAAGAAACAATCTTATAAATGCGTTAGAAACACATGCATGAAAGAAAAAAACGTTAAAATACACATCAAAGTCTTCATTTTTCTGACATCACATTATCTGAACTTTTCCGCTTGACTCATACATGTACTAGATATTACAAATAAGGGAAACCATGGGACCTATGTTTCTTTGGGCCTGGCTTACTTCACTTAATATAATTTTTTCCAAGTTTTTCCATTTCCTAACAAATGGGGCAATGTAATTCTTTCTGATGGTGGCATAGAATTCCATTGTGTATATATACCACATTTTCTTGATCCATTCATCTACTGAGGGGCATCTGGGTTGGTTCCATATCTTAGCTATGGTAAATAATGCTGCAATAAACATAGTTGTGCTGGTAGCTTTAGTGTGGTCTTGTTTGTAAACATTTGGGTAAATGCCCAAAAGTCGGATTGCTGGGTCATAGGGGAGTTCTATGTGAAGTCTTTTGAGGAACCTCCATACTGCTTTCCAAAGTGGTTGAACAAGTTTACATTCCCACCAACAATGATGTAAAGTTCCTTTCTGTCCACATCCCCTCCAGCATCTGTTGTTGTTAGAGTTCTTGATTTTTGCCGTTCTAACTGGAGTGAGGTGATATCTCAATGTTGTTTTGATTTGCATTTCTTTTATGGCTAGGGATGTTGAGCATTTCTTCATGTATTTATTGGCCATACTTCTTTCTTCTTCAGAGAAGTTTCTCTTTAAGTCTTTTGCCCACTTACTTATTGGGCAGTTGTTTCTTTGAGGATTTGTTGTTGGGGGGTTTAATTTTTTGAGTTCCAAGTATATTGTAGATATGAGACCCTTGTCCGTTGTATGGCTAGTAAAGATCTTCTCCCAATCCGTGGGTTTTCTATTGATCTTGCTAGCTATGTCATTTGCCCTGCAGAAGCTCTGCAACTTTATGCAATCCCATTTGTCCAACTTTCTTTGATTTATTGTGTTTCCGGGTCTCTATTCAGAAAATTTCGGCCTGAGCCAAGGAGAGCTAGGGTTTCTCCTATTCCATCCTGTAATGTTTTCAGAGTGTCTGCTTTGAGTTCAAGGTCTTTGATCCATTATGAAGCTCTTTGATCTCTTTAAATGCAATTTGTGCTGTGTTAATGTGTTACTTAGCCAAACTGTTTGGACCTAGGCTGTGACTGTTAATTTTGAGATTATCTTAGCACTAATATGAGACACTATCCTTTCAATCTACATTTCTAGTGAAAGAAGTTCAACATGTTTATTAAAATAATTTCCTGGGTGTAAACAAACAAACACAAAAGCAGTGTTATAAATGTACAATCACTAGATTTTAGTAAATTGTGGACCACTGAAATAAATTTTTTAACTAATGTTAATAATTGGAATAGGAAAAAATCACAAATTATAAAACTTAAAAATTGATCAAATACCAAAAAAGACACTGATCAGGAATGAAGTACAAATGTTAATGTTTAATAAATAAATGAAATATTTGAAATTCTTATCCACATAGGAAATACATACCCAAAAGTCAGTGACATACCATCTTACACATTAAAATACTTATAGCCACTCAAACAAATAAACCAAATGCTGGAGAGGTTGTGTGGCATTGTAACTGAGTACAACTTATATGTAGTTCAGAGTGGAAGTTTACACAATACCAAAGACAACCCCACATATTTTAATGACCTTTACAGAAACTTGGATACATATTGAAGGAATATGATTCAACATGAACATCCATGTTAATGGCAGCAGTATTCATAACAACCAAGATCTGCAATCAACCTAGTTGTACCAGTAAATGGAATTAAAAAAATGGGCTATTCATAGCTATAAACATATTCTGGAATATAAGAGAAGTTAATGCTTCTACTGTTACATTGCAAAGTATTTTTGCATATACACCTAATACTATTTTCATGGGCTTTTCTGGCATTGTGTTTTTTCTTTTATGAGGAACGTCAATATTGATTTTCAAAGTAGTTACTACAGGTTAAAGATATCCTGTAAGGAGCTGGGAAGGTGGCTCAGTGGTAGAGCGCTTGTCTTGCATGCCTGAGGCCCTGTGTTCGATTCCTCAGCACCACATAAGCAAAAAGTAAAAGCTGGAAGTGGCACTGTGGCTCAAGGGGTAGAGCGCTAACCTTGAGCTGAAGAGCTGAGGGACAGCGCCCAGGTCCAGATTTCAGGCCCCACAACCGCACCCCCCACAAAAAAAAGATATCCTGTAATAGGTGAATATTAGACCAAAAGTTAAATATATCAGTGAACACATACAGGACCATCATATGTAGTTTATAATTTGAAGCAATTTTAAGAAAGCAACAATTGAGAAAAAAAGATAATGCTAGAAGTTTAATAACAAATTATTTTGAAAAGTTGAATGAAGAAGGTATAAAATAAGACTCATCAAAAACTGTTGAATGATAGAAGATGGATGAAGGTTAGAAAAACATTCATCTGCATGGCCAATTTGAATGAAGTAATTGCATATTTGGTGTACACTGAAGAAACATTCCAATTCATAATATACACTTAAAATGTTTATGAGAAGACAAATCAGGATCTGTCTTTTGTATATGTAATAGCAAAAATTCACAGAAGGATCAGAACTGTTAAAAAGAGAGAATATGGCCAAAATTGTTGATGTGATTGTTTGAATATATCTGTGTTTGTGTGGAAAAGGAGGAAAGAAGATGAAGAAAACATATGGGGTGCTGATCAAGATATATTTTCACATTTATAAACAAGGTAAAATATGAAAGATGTGCAACTAATTAGTGTTAATTTAACAAATCATTTTGCTCAAGTTTTAAAAGTGAAACAATAAAAATAACTTAATAACATCAAATAAAAAGGTCATTGAAGAAAATGTCCCATAGACAGATTTTCCCCATAATTTGTTTTATAAAAAATGGATAAAATAAAATGTAATTACATCTGAAGATGTTAACACTTTCAAAGGTTACTTTTAGAATCCAGCAAAGAAAAGTATCAGAGAAGTAGAGAGCAAGAAAAACCTGTGCTATGGATGAAGATATTTAGTAGAACATTGTGATGAAACAATGTGCTCTCTTTTCCTAATCAACATAGTCCAGGTCACTTACCTTTTTACAGAACACTTGTAGTCAGAGAAGTAGAGTTACTAATTAGGTAGTAATTTATTACTTTTATTCATTAATCTTATTATGTGATTACTGAATGATGTAAGTGATCCTATGAGATTTTCTGACCTCATTTTCACGGTGTCTAATTCCTCCCCTTGACCATGATTCTTCTGCTAGTCTCATTTTTCCTTGTTTCTGAACTCAACTCCTGTGATCTTTCGGGTCATGAAAAAGAGCTGGAGAAATGTGAGTATGGCTTGGAGTCTGTGCTAACTTTCACTCCAGCTCAGAGGAACTATTGAAGGACCTCCACCTGAGCTTCAGAATCAGATATTAATTGACCTCTTTGGAAATGGAGAAATTCAGGCAGAATCTGTCATTCCTTGACTTTCTCTGAAGAGATTTTGTACTAGGGCACAATTCAGAGGATGAGCTTTCCCACCAACCACCACAACCTTGATAGAAGGATCAGATTTAGAACTGATAGTGGTCTCAGTTCCCAAAGGGCCAATGGGAATCCAGGAGACCACATGTTCCTCCTGATTAGGGACCTTCTGGTAAGAATAGAAACTGGACAAAGTCTAATGTGGAGATTAACTGAGACTGGGCCTAAGGGCCACACAAAAGAATTTCCCTTTCTTTGACTACAATTGTGTTGTTTAGTGAGACATGACACCTTCCTTCATATCAGAAAATGCACTAGGTGAATTATGTCACTGCCACTATGTGGGAGGTCAGTTCCTTGGAGGAGAAGGGGTTAAATGTTGTGAGTACCAGTTTTTTCTCTAGGCCGTTATCTCTCCCATGCCTTCCCCTGCCAGGAATATGTTGCTTCTTTCCTGCATTCAACTACTTGTGTACCATAGGGTATTCTTTTTCTAGTCTCTTACATTTGCAGTAGCATAGGCCCAGTCTCTGCTCCTTCCAAGAGGTGACAACAAGATCATATTTGTACTGAAGGTCAATCATATTGAAAAAAATAACTGAAATTAATAGCACCCTTTCATACTTGCATCTTTAATAACAGACAACATCCTTGTTGCTCATTCTGTAAATTCAATTCTTTAGTGGCAAGCACCATTCTAGGAGGTCTTTCCTGGCCACTGAAAATTGAACTCACTAGAAGCTGAAAAGTTTCATTTTGTGGGGTGGTGGATAATGGTGGCTCACATCTATAATCCTAGCTAGTCATGAGGCTGAGATCTGAGAATTGTGGTTCTAAGCTAGCCTGGGAAGAAAGTCTATGAGATTTGTCTCTAGTTAATCAACAATAAAACAGAAGTTGTACTCTGTCCCAAAGTGGTAGAGGGCTGAGGGACAGTACTCAGGCCCTTAGTTCAGTCCTCGTGACCAACAAAAGGAAGTTTCATTTTTCTACCATGGTTTCTTCTTCTAACACACTGTGTGCTTTATCTGTAAGTCTTAGGGTTCCTGTGTCTCACTCAAGTAGATTTTTTCTTTCAAAAATAAGAAAGTCTACAAAGTCTACCTATTGTACAATCACTAAGTTTGGAATAAACATTTGTTAACTGTTGGTGTGCAGACATTAGACTCTTACTTTAAAGAAACTATGTTGGCCTTCATTCCACTTGAACAATTGTGTGGAAAATAGATATATCTTTGGATTCCTTTGGTTCTTTCTAGAATCTGTATTCTCCAGATTGTTTTTCCATTGATGCAGAAAAGTTCCAAATTGTGGCAACTATTATTTATTGTATTGCTAGTTTTAAGCATGGAAAAACCGATCAAAGATATTTCAAATTTAATTTTGTGAAAAATGTTCATTCATTATCTAAATTCAAAAAACATAAATTACTAAAGGAACTGTTTCTTTGGTAGGAGTCTTGGAGGGTCTGCCTATATAGTGATCTGACTTTGAGAAGTAGTTTGCCATAATGGGTCTTTTCAACACTTCTTGTTTGGCACTAGAAGCCTGGTGAAACAAACACATTTGTGTATGATTCTCTTTCAGGAAGTCCATGGCTGACATTGATTGTGTTAGATAATAATTGTCCTCCTACCATTTCCTTCTAAGTAATTTTACTTATATTTGTGATTTTGGGACTTGTATCAGGTTATATGTAACAATATCCTGTGGAGCAATTTAAAGAAGGAAACTTCAGTATCTCTGTTATAATGTAGTGGTATCATAAAAGTTCCTTATATTTTACAATATAAGAAAAGTAACAATGATTATCTTATCAACTCTAGCTAAATTATGTAACATTAGGCATTATGATAATAGTGTCTGAAAGTCCACAGATCACTTTATTTTCAAAAAAATCAAAGTAATCAAATATTGATATTTTTGAAAAGTATATTATGAGGCACGGATATTTCCAAAGACAATGTTACCCACAAGACATTTTGTTTCTTATTTTGTCATGTAGCTAATTTAACTTTTCTTTTTATCCAAATTATAACTTACGATTTACTACTTGTGCTACAAAAAATGAAGCACAAATTTATTTTTTGTCTTTTTTACTCATTTGTATTTATCATTGTGCAAAGTGGTTTCAATTCAATGAGTTTGTTTATAAGTACAATGCATCTTGATTACTGTTCCATTAATCTACCCATCTTTCCCCAAACTACCCATCTTCCAAGTTACATGGTTCCATTTTTATGTTGATATCATTAATATAATGATTATATTTGCCATTCCTTCCTCTTTTCATTAATCTAGCCCCTCTTTTCTTAAACTTCTTCTCCAGCCGAACATCATTTCCCTTTCTGCTACTTATTTGATTGAACTCTTCATTGTTTGTTAGCTATTCAGAGAATCATCATCACTGAAATACTTTCATGAGCATACTGAGTATTGGATTTTTAATTTCATTTTGATTTCAACTTGTACACAGGAGTTGACATTCATTATGAGTACTGAGTACAATCTCACCTCTTTCATAATTTTCCCCAGCACACTCACTCCCACCTTTTCCTCAAGTTTCTTCATTTGGTAGGATATGCATTAAGTTAGAGCACTGCATTTCACTCCAATTTATTGCTTCATTTATCTATTTCTTCTCACCTTGACTCCATCCATACCTCTGAGTACTTGATTCGTAGTGTTTATTTTGTTGGAATGTGAGTTAGCTATTCTAAGGAATTACATTTTTTGAATTATTCTCTGAACTATCCATATTTCAGTTCATACCTAGGTGTATAGTTGGATTCCACCACAAAGTGTGCATATTGTATTGATCTATATTATGTCTAACTTCCTATATAACAGAAAACATATGTCATTTGTTTCTCTGGGTTTGGCTTTCTTCCCTTACTTCATTTAGCATGATTTTCCCAAATTTATTTCCTTTCTTTGCAAATGATTCATTATAATTCTTTTGAATGGATAAATAAAATTCTGTTGTGCATGTACCTGTGTATGTATGTATGTATATATATGCATATATGACAATGTATATGCACACATGTATATTTATATGCATATAGCTATCATATTTTCCTGTTCTACATGTCCACTGAGAGGCATAGTCCATGTCTAAATGTGATTTCTTGTACTATTATGCTTTTGCTTTCAATGTTTTGGAAAATGACTAAATATCATTTGCCTAATCTTATGCATACAGTCTATTCTATTACAAAAATCATTCTATTAATATCCTAATCTGTTGGTTTACGTTTCTTTTCATGTTGGCTCCTATAAATCACAGGGGTTCATAATTGCATATGAATCTGTTTTTAAGAGCAACACTAAATATTTGCTTGTATATAGTTGACACTTGCTAATAATTTATTATAAAATTACATACATATGCATATACAATTTATATATATTGACACACATATATGACTATATATGCATGCATATAGAATATATATGTGCATATATATATATATGTATATATACACACACACAAACATATATGTGCTAGTACTAGGAATTAAATTCAGGGCCTAGTTTCTTTTGGTTTTCCTTTTTGCTCAAGGTTGACCTACTTCCATTTGAGCCACAGCTCCTTGTTTAGCTTTTTGTTTCTTAGTTGTAGATAAGAGTATCATGGTCCATTTTACCTTGTCTGTCGTGAATCTACTATCCTCAGATTTCAGCCTTCTAAATAGTTAGGTTTAAAGGCATGCAGCATTAATACTAGCCCTATTATATTTGAATTAAAAATATATTTAAAGAATGATAACTTGTAGTATTTTCAAATAAATCTTTTCAGTTAAATAAAACATACTGCTTAATTTTTTTCTTATTCCAACTCACCTACCAAGAAAGGAAAGGAAAAATGTGAAACTGAAGAACCTCTGAATGTAACCATTCTCAAGCCTGCTAGCCACAGTTTCTTTGCTGGAAAATAGAAGAGGATGCTACCATATACAGGCAAAGTGGAAAAACATGCTCTTCACTGAAGATTCTGAAAGGCTGATGACAATGAGGACAAGCAACTTTATCCATGAAATGTCACGAAGGATACGCTGTGTTCGGTGACTCTAGTGGATAAGTTTAGCCAACGTTAGAGGATGGTCATAGCGATGAGAATAATCAAAGGTGTATATGGGATTACAGAGGTGTGTTTTCTTGAAGATGAATGCTCTTGATTTTGTTGCTAAGCTTGTCAACCCTCTTGAAGTCTCTTGTCTTGCTGCTGGCCCTTTTTAACTGTTTACTCATTTGCTTCAACTGGGCCTTCTTTTCACTTATAAGGATTATTAACTCCATGTGGTCCTGGTAAGTTATGAAAATAGGAAGCTCCATTATTACTCCATCTTTCTTTTCTACTTTTTATTTGTTCCACTATGAGAATATGAAATCACGGCCTGGACACTGTGTTTTAGCTTTTTCTGTTAAGGCAGGTATTCTATAACTTGAGGTAAAGTTACATTTCCATGGTTTTGGAGAACTAAAGGGAGATTTTTGTCTTGATTGGATTTGAACTTCAATCTTCAGTTTGCAGACTTCTGAATAGTTAAGATTATAGGATTGAGCCGTTAGTGCCTGGCCCCCAACGCATTTATTTCTTAGCCACAAACATGGCATGCGTCTTATAGAGTTTTGTAATTGAGAAATTCTCATCATATATGAGAGTTAATGCAATTTCACAGGGAAACGTTGGAAAGTCAAGAAGTGCTCACTAAACAAATTCAAAATGTGGTTTGTTCTTACTTTCTTGATACAACAGCCCCACTGATTTCTCTCATGGATATCTTCTAATCTACTTCTAATTTACTTCTAATTCACAAGTGGATATAACTCAATTTCATTTAACTACATGAATTCTTGTTACATGTGTTACTGAACTACATTACATCTGAGGCCTAGTGACTACATGAAATCATCAATTTAATCATGAATGACCTCTGCTCTTTTGCAATAACTAGACTCCTTCAGGGTTCTGAGACACCAAGATACTTTAGGAGACACAAGCCCCTTCTCCTATCAGACTTGCCAATGCAGAAGAAGCAACTGTTCCTTTCAATCCTTATAGAAAACTTGCCTGTAACATGAGATTCTCAGCAGTGAGAAGGGTGTTCAAACTACACCTGCCTGGACACTGCTGGCTCACCTTCTGAAACTTCTCAAACCTTTCTTCAATAATGCTGTCTGCTGTATGTAGAATTGTTGTTCGTCTACACCAGCCATCCAGACATCTCCTTATTCTCTTCATTGAATAGGATCCACGAATTGAGTCTGTCTACAATCTCCTCTTTGCTTATAATCACCTACAGAGAAAAATGCATTTGGCTGTTGAAGACAGCAAACAAAATGGTGCCCTTCCCTCCTATTAATGGAGTGTGAATTTCATTCATTTTAGTCAGCATCTTTGAGGACTTATATCTGTGTTTTTCCTCTCAGAAACCTAGGGTTCAACATCATCAGACATTCTCATACATTTGCTGAAGTAACAACTCTGTGTGACCAACAACACTTTTACCCATTGCAAATCTATTACCATCAGGTCACAACAAACCTTATAAACAAGAAAGGCTGAATATATTAAGCACCCCATAAATTATTCTGCTTTATATCTTTTCAATATTTATTTTCGAATGATGATAACCTAATTTAATTCTGATGATATTTTTCCTCTGAAAATTAATCAAATTCTTACATGATTAAAGCCAAATGTCCTGCTTATTTAATTTAAAAAACTATAATTCACATCGTGTAAAACCAAATGTATATAAAACAACGTATCAGGAAGATTCAAGCCATATATATATATATATATATATATATATATATGATGGAAGATTCATACATAGTAAAATAAAAGAAACCTTAAACCAATGCCCATCATTCATTTGATCCTGCACCTCTAGTGGAAGAGGGTGATTTTACCTATAAATCATGGAAATGTCATCGCAATCCAGTCTACTCTACAGAGGCTAACCCCAAAATACCCAATGCTTCATTACTTACAAACAACTCTAGCAAGTAGACTTTATTCACATAGGATTCTCCTCCCTACAATGATAAATGGATTATGCTAATAAATTTGAAAGTAAATAGTTCAAAACAGCCTGGCTGAGAGTACAAAAGGATTTTGAGGTCTTAAAAATCTTGAAATACTTCCAGTTAAAAAGGGGCCACAGAAGGTCCATTGCTAAAGTTTTAACATGAAGTTCATAAATACGAAAGCAAAGGGATTTTCTTCTTACACACAAAAACCTCAACAAGAATTTTCGAGTGAAGCAAAATTACCAAATGTAGCACCATCTACCCAGCCAAATGTGTTGAAAGGGTTTGAAAGTCTATCCCTAGAAACCCAAGTTTTGTTTCTATATCTCTGACATGTATTTATTTCAACTTTAAAACTTTAGTCTTTCATGGCTCAGAATTCCTAGTTAATCTCACAATGGCCCTACATACTGCTCTACATTAACTTTTGGAGAACTTTCCTAGAACACCAAACACATTCTTTTTGTATAAAATTTGAATAGAAAACTTAAATTGACTTTTAAAAATGAAACGAGTAAATGCTCATTCTGATATAAAATATAGGTCAACACTTCAATTTAGAGGACAATGAAGTTTATATTTAGTTGAAATTTATTTACTAATTATATATATATATATATATATATATATATATATATATATATAAGTTGATAAATACGTGACATCCGTGACATCTCCTTTTAAAAAACTAAAAAATGTATTGTTTCTGAAGTAGTCATCACATACAATTTCTCTTCAACTGGCATTATTTTGGGGCTAATTTTCTAAATTAAAGAGTGTAAGAAATGTTTTTAAAAATATAATTAGTGCAGATTTCTAAGCAAATGTTTCATCTGGCTATGGATACATAATTTGTTGGTTTGTCTATTTATCTTTGTGGTGGCTATCAAACTAAGAATTTTAGGAAAACTAGGCAAACTGTCACTAGCCATACCTAGGATTATTTTATGTTCTATTTATTTTAATTTTTGTGCTGATCTTGGGTTTGCATGCATTGCCTGAACATTGTCCCTAAAATTTTTCTGCTCAAGGTTATGACTTTAAAACTTGGGCCACAGTTCTACATCCAACCTTTTGGTTGTTAATTAGAGATAAGACTCATAGACATTCTGTCATTAGGCCCAACTTCACACCAAGGTTCTCAGTGTCCATAATATCAAGGACTATAACCATGAGCCACTGTTAGCTACATTATGTGTTTTTTAAAGCATCTGTCAATAATAATAGAAAACTATCACCATTACTAAAGGCTTAAACCTGTAAATCTAGCAATTTCAGAGGCTGAGATTGATAAGATCATGTTTTAAAACTAGACTTGTCAGACAATTCAGAGTTTATTTGTTTAACCTGCAGGACACAGGGTTTAAATCAGGCCTAGGCACTTTATATGAGTTGCTTTTCATTAAGGCTAGTGCTCTACCTCTTGAGCCACAGTGACACTTCCAGCTTTTCCTAAGTAGATATTAGAGGGAAGTGGTAAGGAGACCTCACAGTTTGGCTCTTAACTGTCATCCAAAAACTAAGCCTTCAAAGTAGCAAATCAGAGATTCTTACCTTCAACTAAGCAGCAATGAAAATACTGAAGGTGTGATTCAAGTTGTATAGTGTCAGCCTTGCTTGGAAAAAGTTAAGGAAATTCAAGCCTCAGTATTGGCACATATGTACACAAAAGCATGCACATACATACATATAAAGGATCTTATACTCAATTCCCTGGGATTAAAAAAATAAAATATTAAATTAAATTAGGACAAAAATAAGAAATTCAAATTGCTAAAAAAAAAAAAAAAAAAAACAACCTACCATAGCCGGGTGGTGGTGGCTCACACATAAAATCCTAACTACTCAGGAGGCTGAAATCTGAGGATCACGATTCAAAGCTAGCCCAGGAAGGAAAAGTCCATGAGACTCTTATCTCCAAGGAACCACACAGAAAACTGGAATTGGCACTGTAGCTAAAGTGGTAGAGCATTAGCCTTGAGCTGAAGAGCTTAGGGATAGCACCGAGGCCCAGAAGTCAATCCCCACGACAAATAAAAACAAACAAACAAACAAAAAACTGCCACAACTGAATTGTGACTTAGGTGCTAGATTTATTTTTTTTTGTTGTTTTAAATTTAATTTTATTTTATTTGTGAACATACTGTACAGAGGAGTTACAATTACATGGGCAGGATAATGCGTACATTTCTTACCAAGCATTGCAGCCTCCTCCTGTGTTTACCCTTCACATCCCTTCCCAGCCTCCCCCCTCCCCCCCAATCCCAATCCTTTTCCTTCCCCCCCTTCACCCCCCCCAGACCGACGTTGTAAAGCTCGTTTTGGACATGACAACTTGTACTTCTCATTGTTGCAACAGGTCCACCTGTATCCTTAAACAACTGGTTTTTTCCCCATCGCTAGATTTCTTTCTTCCCATAAATGAGGTATGAGTTCAATCCCGAGTTGTTCATACCAAAGCAATCCAATAAAAGCATACTAAGAACTAACTAACAAAAAATATGTCATTCGTTGTAAAGAAAATTAAAATTTATGAAAATAATTGAAAGAGAGCTAAAAGGAGAAGCATGGCTCAATAGTGAACAGCAACTTAAGCCATACCACCATTTCCAGTTTTTAGCTATTTATTGGCAAAATGAATATCACAGACATTGCTGCTTGGGATCCCTTTGAATCTGGATCCTCAGATTTCAGCCTCCTATGTAGCTGGGATTACAGGTGTAAGACACCAGCAGTCTGAGATATGCATTTATTTTGTCATGTTATGTGGCAAATTATCACAAATTAATTTGTTTGGCCACTGAATACCAACTATTGTAGGATATAAGATTGGGCTGGTAACTTGGGTGTGGTTTGACTATAGTAGCTGCTCAGTTTCTAGCAGGGGCCACTAGCCTATAGTCTCTCACAGAATGTGGGTATCTCTTACAAGCTTATGGGATGCCTAGTAGGGTTTAGGTTCTGTGGTGGTGAGACTGTGGTTTCTGCTTTCTGGTCTCCTATCATACAGCCACTGTTGTCAGCTCCTAGGCACCCCCATACTTTCTTGAGAAACATATTCTCCTTACTGTTTGATTCATTCTGTTTGCATCACTGACTTCTAGAAAGGCCTTAATTTGCACTCACACCTTGGAAATAACTCATACCAACTCTTGTGGGAACTAATTACATTTGTAGAATCTGTTTAATTTTGTTATCTACCAGAGCATATAGTGGGGTTAGATCCTGCCCGACTGGAAGATAAAAGACTTCCCAAGGGTCTGAGTTGTTGTGTATCACCTGATACACATTAAAAGCTATTTATTGGGGCTGGGAAGGTGGCTCAGAGGTAGAGCGCTTGCCTTGCATGCATGAGGCCCTGGGTTCGATTCCTCAGCACCACATACGCAGAAAAAAAAGCCGGAAGTGGCATTGTGGCTCAAGTGGTACAGTGCTAGACTTGAGCTGAAGAGATGAGGGACAGCGCCCAGGCCAGAGTTCAGGCCCATGACTGGACCCCCCCCCCAAAAAAAAGCTATTTATTATCTGGGCACTGGTGGCTCATTCCTGTAATCCTAGCTATCTGGAGGATGAAATCTGAGGTTCCCAGTTCAAAGGCAGCCTGGGAATGAAAGGTTTAACTCCAATAAACCACTCAGAAAGCTGGAAGTGGTACTGTAGCTCAACTGGTATAGCAATCACTTTGAGCTGAAGAGCTGAAGGATTGCGCAGAAACCAGAGTTGAATCCTCAGAATTAAAAAAAAGAAAAACATTGGAAAAAGCTATTTATTATTCTAAGTGTCCTCAATTTCAGACACTGGTAATGTTGAGTTATTGTTTGACATTAACCAATGAAGTGTGAAATTTAAGAAAATGAAAGATAGTTCCTTGGGTGGAGTGGAAAATATTTTGGCAGTTATAGGTAATGAAACACAGTTAGGAGTTAAATTGAGGATAGATTCAAGAACAATGGCCGTGGCTTCAGAGATGGGACAGAGCTAAACATGTTAGACATATGTTAAAAAGAGAACATGGGGCTTGGAATGTGGTTTAGTGGTAGAGTGCTTTCCTAGCATGCATGTAGCCCTGGGTTCAATTACTTAGTACAACATAAACAGAAAAAGCCAGAAGTTGCCCTGTGGCTCAGGTCAAAGGGTGCAAGGCTTGTGCAAAAAAGAAGCTCAGTGACAGTGCCCAGGCCCTCAGTTCATGCTCCAGGACTGCCAAAAAATAAAAAGACAGAACATGTCAATAATGAATGAGGGAGGGATCCAGAAACCAAATTCCTCACTGAATATTTTCTCTATTTCAATATCATTCCAGAGAGAAAAATGAGGCATAAAGATGGTCCAGAAAGAACATATCTTATGAAGTAATACAAGATTCTTTAAAAAAAAAATATGGAACGCTTCACATATTTGCATGTCATCCTTGTGCAGGGACCATGCTAATCTCTGTATCATTCCAATTTTAGTATATGTGCTGCCAAAGTGAGCACTACAAAATTTTTTTTTTTTTACTGCAACTGGCCTGTAGAGACAATCCATTAGACATAATTGTGACTTGCAATAGCATAAGAGCTCATTGTAATAGCACAAGTGCTTTCTGGATATTATGTATGGGTCCTGAGCCTTGATAAAAGCCTAGGTGCTATTCCTATGTTTTTCCTCAAGAATATTACTCTATTACTTAAACCACAGCTCCATTTCTGACTTTTCTGGTGATGAAATGGAGATAAGAGTGTCATGGACTTTTCCTGGCTCACCTGGCATAACATTGGGATAACATTGGGTTAATACCTGGGATAACATTAATAATGTCAAAAATCTCAGCATTCTGAAGAGCTAGAATTATAGTTATGAGCCATTAGTACACAGAGAAATATTTCTTTTTCAGTGGAATGAATTAAGAATACAGATTCTTAAGGAAGATTCACCCTCAGTACTAAGTAAATCATCAAGAACAGTTCACGTGTATACACACACACACACACACACACACACACACACACACACACACACACACACACACAAGCACACAACCAGACACACAAACCCACATAAACATCTCAGGGATCTGTATCTCTTTCCCCTAAAGAGTAGTATGGTCTAAAGGGCAAACTGTGGTGTCACAGTCATGTAATCCCAGATATTGAGAGGTAGAGGTATAGGAGCATGGGGTACTAAGGGTGACTTGGGTGAAGTTAGCACAAGATCCTATATGAAAAGCAAACTGAGAAAGGAAGAAAAAGAGTTGGGTGCATGTAGGCACAAGTGGCAAGTTATGTGCCTAGTAAGTTTAAGGCCCTCAGTTTAATCCTCAGTTCCATGAAAAAGACAAAAGGAATAAAATCTCAGTCCATTTTGTCATTGTTTAAAATCAATTAACCTGTATACTTCATGAGGAATATAAGGTCTATTTCAAGCCTAATAGTAGTAGCTGGAAAGTCTATATAGCATGGTAGCACATGGGACAAGGCCCCGTAGGTGCATCATATCACAGAGGATCTCAGCATTATGGCATGTGCTAGAATGACAGGGATTAAGGGTCATAGGTTGCTTTTAACAACTGATAACAGTGATAACGTTAGTCCCTTGAGAGTTGATGAGATAACATTTATCCATTTATGACTGAAACATCTTTTAAGGTTTCTACCTCCTGACACTGCTACATTGAATAGTTAAACTTCAGTATGAGCTTTGATGGTGACAGACCATTAACACAGGCTTCTGACCGAGGCAGGTGAGACCATTGGAAGCCAAGGATGTTAATACAACTAGGCACCTTGGACAACTGCTTCGATCTCATTGATTCTGATATTTACTGTATTTGGGGCCATCTCACAGCCAAGATCCATCAAGTCTATGTCTGTTCCATGTGCCAGTGTCAGTTATGCTGAGTGTTACATAAACCACTAGACAATAGGGAGAAATAGGATGGGGATAGACACAAAAATGTAAGTTTGGCATTCTTCTTGGCCCTTAAATAACATTAAAAGATTTATGTAGGTAAGTCATGAGAAAGCTCTATGTCGTTATAAAATACATAGAGCCATATAATAACTACTCTACCACCCTGAAAGATACCTTGTAGAACAGCCTGTTTACACATAATACAGACACTCCTATGAACACAAAAGATGGAAAAAACAAACAAGTTTCGGTTTACAAAAGTAATTGTCAACCTCAGAGTCAAAGCAGACACCCTGAAAACAGTAATGGAAAGAATAGGAGAAACACTAGGTCTCCTTGGCACAAGTCAAAATTTCCTTAATAGAGACCCAGAAACACAACAAATCAAAGTTACACAAATGGGATTTCATGAAAGTGCAGAGCTTGTGCATGGCAAAGGACATAACTAGCAAAATCCATAGAAAGCCCACCGATTAGGAGAAGATTAGCCATACAACAGACAAGGATCTCATATCTAAAATGTGCTTGGAACTCACAAAAATAAAACCTCCAACAAGAAATCCTCAAAGAAACAACTGCGCAATAAATAAGTGGGCTAAAGTTTTAAAGAGAAACTTCTCTGAAGAGGAAAGGAGATGGCAAATAGACACATGAAGAAATGCTCAACATTTCTAGCCATAAAAGAAAAGCAAATCACCAAAATTACTCAAGCTGATTTAAAATTTGGCAAAGGAGCAGGGTATAAAAATAACCCTCAAAAATCAATGGCTTTTCTGTATGCCAACAATGAGAAAAGCGTGGTTGAAATCAGGAAAGCAACTCCATTCATAACAGCCCACCCAAAAAATACCTAGGAATTAATTTAACCAAAGAAGGGAAGGACCTCTATAATGTAAACTTTAAAAACATGAAAAGGGAAATCAAAACAGAACTTACAAAGTGGTAAAACCTCCCATGCTCCTGGATTGGAAAGATCAACATCGTGAAAATGGCAATATTTTCCAAGGGTTTCTACCAATTTAATGCAATACCTATCAATATTCCAACCCCTTTCTTCAAAGAATTAAAGAGGCTATCCAAAAATTCATATAGAACAGTAAAAAAACCCAGAATAGAAAAAAAATCCTTAACATAAAGAACAGTGATGAAGGAATATCAATACCAAATTTCAAACTCCACTACAAAGCCATCGTAATTAAAACAGCTTGGTACTGGCACAAGAACGGACATCAGGAACAATGGAATAGAATTGAAAAGGCAGAAAATAACCTACAGATATATAGCTACCTAATCTTCGATAATGGAGCTAAAAAAATAGAATGGAAGAAAGCCTCTTAAGTAAATTGTGCTGGCAAAATTGGTTAATCACTTGTAGAAAACTTAAGCTAGATCCTTATATATCAATCTGCACCAGAATCAGCTCCAAATGGATCAAAGACTTCTGAGTCAAAGCAGACACTCTGATGAAATAGGATGGAATAGGAGAAACCCTAGGTCTCCTTGGCACAGGCCGAATTTTTTTTTAATGGAGACCCAGAAACACAACAAATCAAAGAAAGTTTGGACAAATGGGATTGCATGAAATTGCAGAGCTTCTACATGGCAAAGGACATAGTTAACAAGATCAATAGAAAGCCTATGGATTGGGAAAAGATCTTCACTAGCCATTAAACAGAAAAGAGTCTCATATCTAAAATATACCTGCAACTCAAAAAATTATATCTCCCAACAACAAATCCTCAAAGAAACCACTTCTCACTAAATAAGTGGGCTAAAGACTCAAAAAGAAACTTCTCTGAAGAGAAAAGAAGGATGGCCAATAGACACATGAAGAAATGCTCAACCTCCCTAGCCATAAAAGAAATGCAAATAAAAAGAGCAGAAGTACCATCTCACCACAGTTAGAATGGCTATAATCAAGAACTCTAATAACAACAGATTCTGGAGGGGATGTGGATAGAAGAAAACCTTACTGTATTGTTGTGGGAGTGTAAACGTGTTCAACCACTTTGGAAAGTTTATGGAGGTTCCTCAAAATACTCCACATAGAGCTTCCCTATGACCCAGAACTAGCACTTTTGGGCATTTACCCAAATGTTAACAAACAAGATCATACTAATGCTACCAGCACGACTATGTTTATTGCAGCATTATTTACCATAACTAAGATATGGAACCAACACAGATACCCCTCATATGATGAATGGATCAAGAAAATGTGGTATATATACACAATTCCATGCCTCCATAGAATTTCTTTGTCCAATTTGTTAGGAAATGGAAAGACTTGGAACAAATTATATTAAGTGAAATAAGCCATACCCAAAGAAACATAGATCCCATGGTTTCCCTTATTTGCAATAACTAGTATATGTCTGAGAAAAACAGAAATTTTTAGACAAGTTGATGTTAGGCGAAATGAACCCCAAGATAATTTTTTCTTTCTTGTGATTGTTTCCAACATATTTATAAATTGATTTCTTTGTTGCTTTCTTTGTACCTCCCCCATGGTATAACTCCTGTTTTCACTGCATTTGATTCTGGTACCCTGCATCTTGTATATACATTTTTCTAATTTGGAGAAGGTAAGGGAAAACATAAAATGCTTAAATAAGGATACGGGTTGACCCATTGTAAAAATGCAATGTACAAGACCCTACGTTGAAAACAAACATTAGAACTTCGGAGGTGGGGAGAATACTCGTGGAGGTGGGAGAGAAGGAATGGTAGGGGAAAAACAAAGGAGGAGGCAACAATGCTTGATAGGAAATATACTTGATAGGAAATTACCTTACTCATTTAATTGTAGCCCCTCTGCACAGTATTTTTTATAATAAAAGACATACAAAAATTAATTCAATGTATGATTATGGGCCAGTACTAGGATTTGAATTTATGGGCCTTCCACTTACTTTCACACTTCAAACTGGGATCTCTATCTGTCTTTATTTATTTATTTTTTAAAATCAGGAATGCTTCACAAATATGAGAGTCATTCTTGCACAAGGGCCATGCTAATCTCTGTATTGTTCCAATTTTTGTATATGTGCTGCCAAAGTGAGCAATGTTTAATTTTTTGTTGATCTTTTTTTCAAGGATAAATCTAATAACACTGTCCCCTAATTTTGTATAAAATAAGTTTTGGACATATATTTAATATGTAATATATTTGTGTGATATATACGTATATACATACTATTTATCTGCAGGAGTTGGGCACACTGAAACAATTGAAGGCACTGATTTAATTTCACTGCTGTCATTCTATTTTAAGACTTTTTTTAAATCAAAACATTTATGACCATGATTTCATCGAATGTCCTGTCCAATATTGATTTGTGTGTATCAGGCAGGCTGTAGCTCATCTCACACAAGAGTGCAAGAATAATAGGGTTTAACTCATTACAAGTGGCTCATCAGGACATAGGAAATATCCCTCAATTTGGTTGAGCTGATCTCCATTGTTTGTTGTATACTATGCCTCTGCTTTGGCTATGCAGTTTACCATTTCAAGATGATATTTTGTTCTTTTGGAGACAGATGAATGGAGAAATGTATGTGGCCTCCAAGACAATTACCTGTATAAGGTTAAAATTCATACTTTCAAATGGGATATTTGCCATCCCTGTAGAATATAAATGAGGACTCCCACGCACCAGCTATCTACTTTGCAGCCATTGTAATATTCATGGAAGCAATATTTTATAGGGACAAAATTAAGGTACCAAATATGTCCTTCAGCAACTACCCTACGGAAATCCTTATGCTCATGCCAAAGTCATTGAACTTCACATTGCCTTTGTCATCCAACACGATGTTATTGGGTTTAATGTTTCAGTTATTTTCAGTTTCATTAAAGTAGTGCACAGTCCTCAAAATCTGTTTGAATAAACTCCTGACTTCATTCTTGAAAAGGCAGTATGATTTTCACATTTGTCTAAGGAGGTCTCTGGATGGCCAGTTCCACTACCAAATATTTGTGCTCATCCATTTCCCTCACCTGGTATGACCTGATCATGTTTGGGTGATGGAAAATCTTAATAATGTCCATCTCATTTAAAAATTTTTTGTGGGTCCTGGGGCTTGAACTCTAGGGCCTAGGCATTGTCACTGAACTCTTCAGGTTATGTCTACTGCTCTACCACTTGAGCCACAGCACCACTTCCAGCTCTTTCTGTTTATGTGGTGTTGAGGAATCGAACCCAGGGCCTCATTTATGTAAGGCAAACATATACCACTGAGCCACCTTCCCGGCCTGTCCATCTCATTTTTGATTTAACAATTGTTGAACTCTCATCTTCAGGATTATTTTCACTACAACCTTATTGACTACGAGGTGTTGCTAGGCCAACTTTCCATATCCATAGCTTCCATAGTCAATGATTTCCTCCTTCATGCTATATTGTTCAGGGAAAATCTCCTGCCATAGCTAATGATCACCTTCAAACTATCTTGTTCATTGAAAATCTCCTTCTCTGAAGAGCTTGAGGATAATACACTATGTTCTTCCATCTTTCTGCTAAGATGGCAAGGAGTAAATCTACCTAAACTTAGCTAAGAAAATAAAAACCCCAGAGCAATAACCTAAAGGAAACTGTCAATGTAGCACTCAGTCCTGCAGGTCACCAGGAACTCTCAGCAATGTAATGGACTGCAGAGACCACTCACAATATTTGCAATGGACCAATCACAGCTTGGAATGAACCCACTGGATCTTCTGGTCTTGAGCCTGGAGGACTGTTGCCAAGGTTTCCACAAGGATGTGAGGTGCACAGAATGATGCCACTGGTGCTGCCTTGGCAGTGTTGCAGGAACATAAAGTGTATCAGAAAGTGCATTCTGTCCTTGTTGGCTTCAAGATCCTACGGTTGCTCCCAAGGATTTTGTCCTTGAGTAGTATCCATGTCCTTATGTCTGCTCCTGCCAGAACAGTGGCCATGTGCAGGAGCATACATCAACCAGTGGCTTCCATTCACTATATGTGCAAGTCTTGGAACTTGCTCCAACAATCTAAAAACAAAGTGGAATCCTATGTATTCCTAGATGCAGGGGACACATAACGAAGAGTTCAATTGGAAACTTTCACTAAAGTACAACCAGATTTTTTTTTATCTTGACAATAAAGAGAAAATTCAAAGAAGTTGTTAAAGTATAAGAGGTGTCCCTCTTTGTTGAATTAGAACCTTCTTGCACAACTGCTTAAAATAATATTAAAGTCCTTATTTGTTATGGACGTGATTTAGTGTTTTGGTACCATATAATAAATAATTTCTGATTTTTAAAAAGTTGTAATATCAGTATGCACTTTGGTGTGTTTTTAATGGAATCCAAGATGGGCCCCATAGCTCTTGAGTAGATCTAAAACAATATCACATTCAACAATAGCATGTGGTTGAAAGAAGGCAGGAAGTACCAGCCTACTGTAAAGTGACTATTGCCAGGATGAATCTTCTGTAGAAATACTGTTTTTTTTTTCCTTTTCAGTATTTACTAATAAAATACATCCATGTATTATTATAAATTATGTTCTCTATTCAGCTCAGTGAATTTTGACAACTATTTAATTATGTAATACTAAGAGTCCCCTAATAAAGTCAAAAAATGGGCACTTTTGTCATTTACATTAAAATGCAAAGAAAATAAGTCCCAGTAAGTTTTATACTTAGGTGGATAATGGAAAACAGCTGTTTTCTCACTCAGAAATTGAATCCAATAGGGTATTTCATGGCATCCATAATCTGAAAAGCTGCTCTAACTTTTGCCTTTTAAAGACCTCATCAGTTAACTCAAGATATTCAATGTCTTCTTCTTTAAATGTAGAATGACTGATGTCAAAAGGATAGTGGTATCGCTTCAGAATCATCTGATACTGTATCAAAATGCCCTATGCCATACATCTCCATGAAGTGGGTTATTAACATCTATAGGAGTGAGAAAAAATAGAGCATCAACATTTCTCATGATAGTTTCCTCTGAGATAATTTACATCAGAATCCTTGAAATCCATAAGGCAATGTGTTGATAAGTTCAAAGTGAAGAACAAGGCCTGGAGTAGGGAACTTAGATGGTAGAACCCCTAACTAAACAATTGGAGGTCCTCCGCTTGAACTCTCCTACTGCCAAATCCATGAGTCTTCCTGTAGAGAAAGAGGTATAGCTGTTTATTTCAATTCCATTGTGATGCTATAACAAAACTCCTTAAGACAAGGTCCCAATAGCTTAGAGAAACTTATGGGTACTCAACAGAAATTCTGAAGGACATTATCTAGAACCAAGAAAATTCAATATGCTGAGAGGTCAGCTTCACCAGGCCTTTAATGTGTTCCCTTGTTGCTGCATTCTCACATGGTCGAAAGGCTAGAAACTTATTTAAAAGAAAATAACAGAGCTGAGAGACTTCTTCCCACCATCCAGATGAAGTTTAATTTGTATCAGATTATTATTTCTTCTGTCATGTCCCTCCTCCTCGTTTTTTGTTGTGCTTTTTTTTTTAGCTGACTAGCCTTGAACACTTGAACCACGAAAGAACGGATGATTGGATTCCAAGTATGTACCCCCAAAATCATCTGTTGCTACTTCTTCTTTGGAAGTAAACCACTTACTTGCCCCAACCCCTGTGCTTTATTTTCCTTCATGTATCATTTTTTAAAGTTTTTGGTCTATTTTGTATTTTGCAGGTGATTTAACAAGGACCCTTCACAAATAGTAGGTGAATACTCGACCACTAAGTTTCAAATTCCCTGCATAGATTTTTTATTTTTTATTTATTTTTAATTTTATTATTTTTTAAACAAATTTTTTATTATAAAAAAACTGTATGGAGTGGTTCCAGTTACATGAGCAAGGTAATGAGTACATTTCTTATCAAGCATTGTTGCCTCCTCCTTTGTTTTTCCCCTACAATTCCTTTCCTCCAACCTCCACAACTACACTCTAACCACCTAAATTTTGTTTGTTTGAGATGTACAGGTTTTTTTTTTATTTCTTCATTATTAGACTTCGTGTGTACCCAACTTACTGAAAGCATGTAAAAGTGTAAAACGGTAAACATGTTTGAATTTTTATGTAGACTACCATGCAATCTTGCTCACAAATCACAATATTTTCCTTCCATTGCAATCTTATGCAATCTTCTGTGATCTTGTTGTTGTTGTTGTTGTTGTTGTTGTTGTTGTTGTTGTTGTTGTTCTTCTTCTTCTTCTTCTTCTTCTTCTTCTTCTTCTTCTTCTTCTTCTTCTTCTTCTTCTTCTTCTCCTTCTCCTTCTCCTTCTCCTCCTCCTCCTCTTCCTCCTCCTCCTCCTCCTCCTCCTCATTCTCCTTCTTCTTCTTCTCAGTTAAAACATCAAATGTGTTGTCAAATGCCATCATTGATAAATTTCTCTCTTGTTTGCATCAGAAATGCCTCAGCTATTTTTAAAGAATATTATAAGTGCTTGATAAATATTCTACTTAAGCTAAAGCTATTTTCCTTGTTTCAGAATTTTCACTAATATTAAAAATATTAAATGCTTCTGTGTCAGCATCTATTGGGATTATATGGGATTTGTTCTTTACTTAGTTTAATAAATTGCATTAGATTTCCTAAATTGTAGCTATGTATGTAGGCTTGCACTTTGGTGGTAGAATAACTTGATTTCTATGTGTGAATCCTGTGTTAAATCTTCAGAAAAAACACACACAGGAAAAATGGAAAAGGAATAAATGTAATCTATCCATTTCTGATACATATTCTCTTTTTTTAGGAACTTTTGCCTTTCTCTTCATAAGTAAAATTACTATACATGCATTCTGATTTTGTCATTGCGCTTATGAAGTTAGTTAAGAAGTGTTTCTTCTTTTTAAAAAATTTCTGGAGCAGTCAAATAAGAGATGCATTAGGTGAGATGGTATATATTGATTATTCCAGCTAATCATAGTCTATCCCCACAAAAAAAAGAAAGAAGAAAGCAGGAAAGAAAGAAAGCAAGCAAGCAAGCAAGAAAGAAAGAAAGAAAGAAAGAAAGAAAGAAAGAAAGAAAGAAAGAAAGAAAGAAAGAAAGAAAGAAAGAAAGAAAGAAAGACTCCCAGCCATCCAAACTAAAAAACACCATGTAAGTAAAAAGGCTTGGGGCATTACTCAAGTAGTAAAGGACTTGTATACAATGGGCAATTTTCCAGGTTTGACACCTAAAAACAGGGGAAAAATGCATTTTCTGGGACAAAATTGCACATGAAATATTTGATTAGAGTTTTTTTTCTTTCTTTTATTTCAGAGACATAGTTTTGCTAAAACTTATATAAAAACTTCCAATCCTCCCAATTTAACTCCTAAGAGTTGAGATTAAAAGTATAGGTTTTCACACCTAGCCTCGTTGACATTTTTTACAATAAATTTTATTGGCATAAATTCAGTATACAGAAAAGTCTAAATGTAAACAGTTTGTCTGTCCCCTCATTGTCCTACTGTTAATGAAATATACCAGTATTGTATGTTTGTAAAATAAAAACGCAACATCGGTGTAATGCTATTTATTAAATTGCAACCTTTACTTCATTTTGCCAATTTTTGTACTACTTTCAATTGTTTTTCTAGTATCTACTACTGTTGCTTTTTCCTCTGCCTTTCTCCTTTCTTCATGTTACCTACTCAGCTGTTTCATTGATGAGGAATATCAAAAGTAGGTTAAAATTCACCATTTGCCAGGGACCAGTATCTCGTGATCAAAGGTATTCAGAAAGCTGAGATCTGAGGATCACAGTTCAAAGCAAGCCTGATCAAGAAAGTGGTAAACTCATGAAAAAAACAGCATTTAAAAAATAACCAAACAGCTGGAATGTGGCTTAGTGGTAGTGTGCTTGCATGAAGGTCTGAGTTTGATTCCTCAGTGCCACATAAACAGAAATAGTTGGAAGTAGCACTGTGGCTTAAGTGCTAGAGTGCTCGGTAGCCTTGAGCAAAAGATCCTCAGGGTCAGTGTCTAAGCCTTGAGCTTAAGCCCCAGGACTGGCAAAACAAACAAAAAAGTAGCTCCCCTCATTGTTTTGTATGTAGTGTTCCAACTCCATGGTGCACATTATCCCTCACAGCAAAATCAATACAACAAACCAAAATTTACAATGCTCAGTATCCCATGTGGTCATCAGTCATCATATTGTACACCAGATGTGCAAAGTTAAGGAAGAAATATAAAGAAATAAAGTCACTAGGACAACCTCTCTTGAGACTATACAAGAAAAATTTATGTTCTAGCGTATCACTCTAGAAGTATCACTGAACTCTAGAAAGAAGTGTTCCAAGAATATAAGCCTTGTTCACCTTGGCTCCCACTGAGCATGAATATAAAGTTCATCATCAATAATGGTTGGAATCAAAGAGAGAATTCACAAATGGGATTGTGCCAAACTAAGAAGTTTCTGCATGGCAAAGGACATCATTAGCAACGTAAAGAGAGCCTATGGAAGGAGAGATCTTTGCCAGGTCTATGTCAGAATATACCAAGAGTTCAATAAATTATACTAACAAAGAATTAACAACTCAATTACAGATGGGCAAACAAGCTAAGTAGAGACGTCTCAGAAGAAATAAACTTGTCCAGTAGTCATAAAAATGTTCAATATCTCTGGCCATAAAGGAAATGCAAACCAAAACACTTGAGATGGGCTAGGAAGGTGGTTCAGTGATAGAGTGCTTGCCGTGCAAACATGAGGCCCTGGGTTTGATTCCTCAGCACCACATAAGCAGAAAAAGCTGGAAGTGGTGGTGTGGTTCAAGTGGTAGTGAGCTCTATCCTTGAGCTGAGGAGCTGAGTTTCAGTGCCCTGGCCCAGAGTTCAGGTCCCATAACCGAACAAAAACAATAACAACAACACTAAAAACAGAATCACTTGACTTGCTTCTCTTTTTACATCTCATTTAAGCTTGATTATAAAATATTGTTGGTAGGAATGTAATCTTGTTTAACTACACTGAAAAAAACCCACAAAACAACTTTACCTACCTTGTGGTTCAGTACTACCATTCTTGGGCATTTATCTAAAAGACTAAAAATCCCGATAAAGTAAGGCCACCTAAACATCTATGTTCATTGTCAAGGTATTTATATTGCACAAATAGCTTCAATAGATGAATGAATCAAGAAAATTATATATATATATATATATATATATATATATATATATATATATATATATATATATATACAGAGTAACATTACTCATGAATTAGAATATTCCATCATTTATAAAGAAATTGATGAACTGGAAAATTTTTTGTGAAGTCAGGATGCATGTTTTCTTTCAAATGGGGAAGCTTGGTCTATATGAAAACATACAGAGTATTGTATGCACGTATACCTAAATATATTTCATGAAGTACAGTATATGTTGGAAAGAATTTAAATGGTGTAATTCTTTAGAAAATCCAACAGTACAATAAAATGTAAATGAGGAAACTGGCACTTGAATGGGGGGTAGGAGGTGAATGAAGTCACAATTTTCAATGCATATCCAATGAAACTAGGAAAATTGAGAGGAAGGAGCTGTTTCAGAGATGGGGAGATGATGAAAAAAGTATCACAGATTAGGATTCATTGTACTTACAATTAAAAATGTAATTAAAAATAATTATGCTTGAGCCTACCTCCTATGATTTCCATATTCACACTTCTGAGTAGACATCCCCTTTCCAAACCATCATGAAACACCTCATCTTACTTAGAAGGGGTATAACTTTGCTGTGTCTGTGAACCAAGGAATTGTAGGCAGATTAAATTAATGCTGTCCACATATGTCAAGCCATCAATATAAGGCCAGAAACCATGAAAATATTACAAGAACTGGCAGGGGAAACACTATGACTTCTACAACACAGGTCGAAATTTTCTAACTAAAGATCCATGATCACAAGAAATCCAAGAAAGACTGGATAAACGGGATTGCATGAAACTTAAGTTTCTGCCTGACAAAGAACATACCAAGCCAAATACAAAACTCATGGCATGGGAGAAGAATTCCATGAGCTATTCATCAAACGAGATCCTAATAGGAAAAAAATATGTAGATAGCACAAAAATTGCCCCCAATAAACCATGAAATAACATCCCAATTAATAAATGAGGTAATGACCTAAAGACAAACTTCTCAGAATAAGTAATTAAGGCCAATCAACACAAGAAGAAATGTTCAATATCTCTGAACATAAAGGAAATGTAAACAAAAACAACACCCTAATTCTACGTCACTGCAGTAAGGAAGGACAATAAAAACATTTTAATGTGATTAGTAACAAATGCTGTCATGGATGTGGCAAAAGGAGCTCTATCACTGCTGGTGAGGATGTAACTTGTTCAATCAGTCTGGAGACTGAGAAGTGCATATTAAGGTTTGGAGTCAACTTGTGCAGAAAGTCCATGTGTTTTTTTTTATCTCCAATTGGCAACCAAAAAGTCGCAAGTAGAGCTGTGGTGCAAATGAGTAAAATGGTATCTTTCATTACAAAATCTCAGGGATATTACCCACATTTGCGTTCAAGCTCCAGTACTGGCAGTGTGTGTGTGTGTGTGTGTGTGTGTGTGTGTGTGTGTGTGTGTGTGTGTGTCTGTGTCTGTGTCTGTGTGTCTGTGTGTCTGTGTGTGTCTGTGTATCTGTGTGTGTGTGTGTGTGTCTGTGTCTGTGTGTGTCTATGTCTGTGTATCTGTGTGTGTCTGTGTGTGTGGTGCATGTGGGGAGAGGGAGCTAGTGATTTCCTGATGGCATCAAATGGTTTGGTGTATTTAAAGTATTAAAAAAAAACAAGGTTTAAATGTGCTTTGATTTTTTTTGTGTTTCTGTATGTATGTGTCTATCCAGTATAGGTGTGGGTGTGGGTGTGTGCATCTGTATGTGCATTTATGGTTTTTCTTGCTTGTTCTCAACTTGTGTTAACAAAATGGCCAGACTTGAAAGGTGGACACTATGGTTTAATGTTATGACAATTTTCCAAGGTTTTGTTCAACAAATGATTATTTGAATAGTTTATTGAAAGATAGAGAGGGAGGAGAAAGAGAGGGAGAGAAAGACTGGAGTTCTAAATCTAAGACTGAAACAGCCATATTCCAGAACAAGTCTGCAGAACTAGTTCCAGTGTAGTGTCTTCAGTCAGCTAGCTGTAACAAAGCCTCTATTTGGCCATAGGTGTGGATTGTAGGCAAAAAGACAATTCAGTAAAAACAAATTCAAACAGTCTGAGACACTTGCACAAGGTCTGGACATCACTTCCTAATGGGCTGCTGTTGTGCAGGCCCAATATTTGATCTGAAGAGAAACTTGGAATTACAAAAGTTAAAACCCAGTTTAGTAACCACTAAAAGGCCTGTGTAACTCCTTGGTCCTTAGACCTGATACTGTGACTTAGTGGCAAAGGCAAAGGGCAGATTTCTAGCTATTTCAGACTTCTCCCTTAGTGAACAATAAGTTAGCACCTTCAGTCCTGGTTCCACCACAGACTTGGCTCAGGTCTGTGAACCTGAGTGTAGACTTTTGAATCTAAATGGTGTGAATGGAAATTTGGTCTCCTACTAAGATAGAAGTTTGAGTGACTTGGATAGCTGTGGGCAAGTCTCTTTTTAATAGCCTGTTGTTTGACCACATTTAGTTTAGATGCAGGGATACATTACTAATTAGTCGCAGTGGTCACCCCAAGGTAGAGCAAGAGAGACAGAGTAGAGGGACAGTGATCAAGCTCACGCCATCTGTCATTTTATGCTGCTTTAATTGACATGTTCTTCATGTATTTTAGTAATTCAAGAATAAAAATTAACATTACATATAGATTTTTAATTGCCTCTTTGTTTCTGACAAAAATTAAAAGTAAAAATGAATTTAAATAACAAGGCAATATGGTAAGAGCAGGGGAAAGAAATGGAGCAATGATCATGGGCAGCTCCTGAAGTCCAATCTGGAGGTTTTATTTATCAACATCGGGGAATAAAATGAAACTATGTAACAAGACAGGCCTGCCTGCTTTTTCTCAGCAACAAAGCAGCCCTGTCTGCTTTCCTTAGCAACACAACAGCCCTGCCTGTCTTTCCTCATTTATGCCAGAGTCAAAGGGGTCAATAGACCATGACTAAAGGAGGAAATTAGAGCTGTCATTGACAGATAAAAAAGAACAAGCCCTGGATATGTCTGGAAACTTATAAAGCATCTGAAACCTTAAACACTTAGGCCTTTCAGAGACCAGTCTTTCACAGAAACTAAATATTCAGAGAGAAAGCCAAGATGTGTTCTGAGAACTGTAGATTCCCTTACTCAGAGAACACACAGACCTCCCAATGACAGAATCATCCCTGCCAACAATAGAACTTTCTAGTGAGGCTCAGAGAATAGAGGACACATTAAACTTTTCTCACTGCCAGAAACCAGCCCACACACTGAAGGCACCAGGACAATATGGGTTGGAGGGCTCAGCCCTGTTGCAAACAATGGATGAAGCTCAGAGGCCCACACCTATCTCGTGATGTACTCACACCTCCTAAATGTCCAACAGCTTCCAGATGGTGTCGGCAGCCCTTCAAAAAGATCAAAAACAAGTCGTTTATATAAGGATACAGGTGGACCTATTGCAACAATGTGAAGTACAAGTTGTCATGTCGAAAACAAACTTTACAACTTGGGGGGAGGATTGGTGGAGGGGGAGGGAGGATGGGAAGGGATGGGAAGGGTAAACAAAGGAGGAGGCTACAATGCTTGATAAGAAATGTACTCACTATCTTGCCCATGTAATTGTAACCCCTCTGTACACTATTTTCACAATAAAAAAAATTAAAATTAAAAAAAGATCAATTTGTGGTGCCCAGCTCTAAAGCCCAAACTCCGCACCCAGTGTTAGCCCTATTGAGTGACTTACAAGCCAAGTGGGGCTCTCTCATAAATTTCCTAAAACCATCGCACTCCATGATAGCATCCAGTCACAGGTCTTTTGGTGACAAAGCCTCGGGGTCATTCAAGACAAAAGCAGCCATGACCTCAACTCCACCTGCCATATCAGTTCAACAAGACTTACTCTTTTGCTTGCTCAAAAGTTGGTTTAATTTTGGGATAATCTCGCCAACACTGTCTCCTAATAACACTGCCACCAAAGGGTGACTCCCTCACCCAACCAAACAGTCATACAAGCTGGAGGTGTTGTCTTTGGACAGGACAGACTAGCCTTACATGAGCCCATTTCCAGGGCCCTCTATTCCCCCAGATGTCTTGGAAGGGGCATCTGCTCCCTCCACCAGCAGGCCTACCGCTCCTCCCAGACTCGCACTGAACACAGCAGAATCTAGCCAGATGGACACTTCATGTCCATGTTGTGAGGGCTGCTGTCTCCAAGTTCTATGGTTGAGGAGATGCTAGGCAGGTTCTTTTGCTGGCAGGTGGGCCAGGGGACTCTGCAAAGCCATGCAGCAAAGATTCACCTACCAGCCTGCCCAGTGTGCAGCTGGCCAAGCCTAGTGTCTGCTTGGAGCTGTAATATTATGGAAACTTCAGATTCCCCCTGCCAGGCCAGCAATGAATTGCCCAAAAAGAGCACCAAGTACTCCTGATCCATCTACTGCAGTCTTCAGCAGTTTCCTCCCACCAGCATGGAACTATGTGGTGCAACCAGATTTAGAGGGATATTTCTGGATAGCAAGCAAGTCTAATTTTTTTTTTGGAGCCAGCAGACTACTAATATAAGCTCATCATCTGCCCCCTGCCAGCCTGGACAGCCCTGCCCCACCCAGCTCCATTGCCCACCCTGTGTTTAGGGCCCCCCCTGAGCTCAGATTCTGCTCTTGAATCTGCCCATGTATTCAGAAAAGAGCCCAGAGAAACCTTTGGCATTTGTTGTGCCCCTGAAGTCAGGCCACAGTGAGGCTTCTGCAGCCCCCAGCCTTGCTCCAAGCATAGCCACCAACCAGGGAATACCCCCGGTTCCAACGCAGACCTCTGATGTGTAAGAAAAAGAGGCTGTGCTTGTGCTGGCACAGTCACCAGTCAGCAGTCCTGGCACAGGGGCATCTGCTAAGGCCACCCCAAGTAGCTGTGGGGCTCTGACATCAAGACAGAGGCAGGAAGGTGCACCCATGCAGGCTGCCTTTGAGAAGCTTCTCTTACAGGTGCAGGCCTGGCGGCCTTTGAAGCAGAATATGACACTGCAGAAGAACACAGCACACTAGAAGAACCCGACAAGCAATGTCCCTGTGATTAGAGACCTGACTAAGGCAGGAAATGAGAGAGAGACAGAGAGACAGAGAGAGACAGAGAGAGAGAGAGAGAGAAGCTATTTGTGCTTTATACTTATTTCAATATCCTTGCCGAGTAATGCATATTTTTATCAAGAAATAAAGAGGAGAACTTCAAACTCTAACTCTGATGAAGTAGCTAGGATCAATCTAAACTTCCTACCATAAACAATCACAAAAGTGGGAGCTATGTGAAACTATATATGTATATAAATGTATATATAATATAAACATATAGGCATATATATATTCACATATACAATGTGAATATATAATGTATAATGCATATATGTATACAGAGATTTGAAGGAATAAAAACCAATACCTTCCCAATTTTGATTGAAAGCATGAACCCTCCTATGCAGCAATCTATCAGATCAAAAAAGTCAATTAACATAATTACACAGGTCCAAATTGATACATTCTAATTAAACAAAAACAGAAAACATCCCAAAGTACAAAGACACAACTCATCACACACAAGTAATCTTCAATTATATTAAGACAAATTTCTCATCAGAAACTAGATTCACTATTAGACAGTAAGGACAAAAAATTTAAAGTGTTAAAAGGACATATGTAAAACCCACCTTTCTAACAAATATACTTCCTCCAAATGTAAGAGATGTGCTAAGTACCTACCCATGGCTCAGGCCTATAATCCTAACTACTCAGGAAGGTGAATTGTGAGGGTGGTGGCTCAAAGCCACCCTGGAACATGTCCCCTCAGGAGGAAGTTGTAGGACAGAGTTGTCCTTGAGAAGGACGGAGGCCTTTGTGCAGTGCTTTTGCTGGAACAAGTCATAGAATAAGGTGGGCATCAAGAATGGAGGCTATTAGCTAGTGTCTCCAGAAAAGCAATTTATAAGATTCATGAGTCTTCTAGAAAATCAGAGGATTTTGACCACTGTACTACTGGTTTTAGAAATGCCACGAGAATGACCAGAGCAATATGAAGCCACATGGATTCCTTAGTAACAGTCTTTGAGGCCTAAGAGCTAGTGTTTCAATGCTGGCAGGCTGTAATTGGTCCACTTTTTCACTGACCTCACTGGCCCAGATTCTGATTGGTCCATTTCTTCTATGACGCCTAGTTGTGATTGCTCCATTGTGTGAGGTCATGCAGGATATACAGTAAGCCACTGTGCTCCAACCTATGTCAGTTAACAGAGCTTGGAGCTCTTGCTTGATGACCCCCTGGACTGAATCAAAGCTAAATTATTTTTTGGGTTGTGGGGACGGGCTGTTATTTGGATTTTAGTATTTCTTTTTACTCTTTCTGGGTTTTCCTTTACTTTATTTAATTTATTTAGGTAGACTTGCTACCTGCCATTGTAGCAGAAGGATGGAAGTACAGAAAGAATCATCCTTGAGCTCCTTGAAGGAGGAAATAATCAAACAATACCAGAAGAAAGAGCTCTTTGACACAGGTACCTATGGAAAAGTGAAGCTGGCCCATTCCCAGCTCACAGACAAGGACGTGGCATTTAAAATACTCTTGAAGTGAGAGTCCTCATCATTGGATAAAGAATGAGGTGGACATTTTGAAAAAGGTATGGCACAAACACATCATCAGGTTGTACCAGGTAATGGAGAAGGAAGAGTATGTGTATCTCATCATGGAACTGGCCACTAGGGGTACCTCCTGGGGTGGATCTGAAAATTCTGCCGCCTGTATGAGGATGAAGCCAGGAGGCTTGTCACACATGTTGTAAGAGCTGTTCACTACTTACACCAAAACAAATCATACACGAGTACCAGACAATATCAAGGTCAGTTGATTTGGTCTGAGCATCTGGCTCACCATAGGGCAGTTGCTAATGAATGTATGTGGTGCTATCCTATTCCATCCTCCTGAAATGTTCTTGGAAGTAATGATGGCCTGGTGCAGGTGTCTCATGCCTGTAATCCTAGCTATTCAGGAGACTGAGATCTGAGGATCATGGTTCAAAGCCAGCCCAGGCTGGCTCTACCCTCTGAGCAGACTCAAACTGATACCAAAGACTAATTTGAGTAGGAGATGGCAGAGGATAGAGGTGGCTAGCAAAATAGCTACTATTCTTCTCAGAACAAGCTGCTGAATGTGGGCCCAGATGAATTGGTTTATAAAATATGAGGTGTGCATAAATTATGACATCCACAAAAGGCTGCAATTAATATATGTCTGTCATGGATGGACACAAAATAGTCTATTTATGTGAAATATATTGACTCAATCATTCCATAAGGAAAAAATGAATGATTAAAATTTTCTGGGGCCTTGGGCTAGGCGCTGGTGACTCACACCTGTAATCCTAGCTACTCAGGAGGCTCAGATCTGAGGATCACAGTTGAAAGCCAGCCCGGGCAGGAAATTCTGTGAGACTATTATCTCCAGTAAAACACTAGAAAACCGGAAGTGGTGCTGTAGCTCAAGCAGTAGAGAACTCACCTTGAGCTGAAGAGCACAGAGACAGTGCCCAACCCAGAGGTCAAACTCCATGACTGACCAAAAACAAAACAAAAAAATAATTTTCTGGTGCAGGTCATTGTGTGGATTCCATCAGTATTGAAAAGAAAGTTCACAAGAAAAGGTAATAGTTACAAAGTAGTGTGGAAATAATTAATCACTGAATTTTGTACCTAACTAGCAAGCAGGAGACCCTGTGTTCAACCCCCTGCACATACAAAAAATGCCAAATCATCCTTCTATTATCTACCTTAAGTTGTAGGTGCTCCTCTACTGTTATGATTGTATTGCTCAGAGGTTCTCTGATGGATGTTTACTCATGCTTTTACACATAATCCATTATTTGAATATTGATGTTGAGTTTTAAAGTGTAATGTGTGTATTAAAATTAGGGCAATGCCTGTATTTCTAACTTAAGAGGCTAAAGCAGGAAGATCCCTATTCAGTCAAGGCTTCATAGAAAGGTACTTCCTAAATCCCCATGCTAGTGCTGAAACTGGAGGTACAATTTTTTGTAAGCAATTACAAGTGAGAGATAAGTTTCTGATCATATTAGATTTTGGTCATGACAGTTTGGAATTAATATTTACATGAATTTTAAATTTTCCCTTTTCCCCTTACTCTCTGTATGTCATTTTGAAACTTTGTAGTATGTTCCTCTTTGTTGCCCTTAAAAAAATAGGTTTCCTTTGTATCATATTAAACATGATTTTTTCTGTATTACAATTTATTATTAATTTTTGAAATTTTTTATGTTTTTTTTCTCTATCTAGATACTGGCCACTGTCTCAGAGATTTTGCTCAGTTCTGACAATTGAGCCACAGCTCAACTTCCAGCTGCTTTCTTTTTGAAGAGTCTCATGCGAACCCAGCACAACTAAAGAGGCTGAAATCTGAGGATCTTGGTTTGAAGCCAGTATGAACAGCAAAGTCTGAGGTTCTTTTTATTATTATTATTTTGCCATTGGTTGTGAGCCTGAAAACTAGGCTTTGGCACTATCCATCAGCATTCCAGCTTAAGGTTAGTGCTCTATCAATTGAGCGGCAGCAACATTTTCGGCTTTTCCTGCTTATGTGGTTCTGATGAGTCAAACCCAGGTCCTCATGCATGCAAGGCTAGCTCTGTACCACTGAGCCAACTTCCCAGATGAAGTCTGAGATTCTTATCTCCAATTAATCACCAAAAAGCTGGGGATTGTCGTACTCTAGACTTGAGTAAAACAGGGCAAGTTCAACCCCTAGTACTGGTAATTACATACACAAGTCTCATGGACTTTCTTGCTAGTGCTGGCTTTGAACTGCGGCCTGCGTAGCTAGAATCTACAGGCATGAGCAACCAGATTCTGACATTTTAATATTTTTACTCAGCTCTTTCTTGCCTTCAACCTCATTGCTTTTTAATTGTGGTCAGTAGACCTGATCTCTGGGCTTCTTTACTGTTTCTTACCTATTTTTAAGGAGGGTGGATTTGAACCCTCAGTCTGAGTGCTGTCTTTGAGCTCTTCAGCTTAAGGTGAATGCTCTACCATTTCAGCCTCAGCAAAACTTCAGGTTTTCTGGTGTTTAACTGGAGATAAGTTCTCATTAACTTTCCTTCCCAGGTTGGTTTTGAACCATGATTTTCATATCTCAAACTCTGAATATCTAGGATTACAGGCTAGAGTCTCAGCACCCTATGTTTATTAGCTTTTTGACTCAAGGATTGTTTTACAACTCAACCATAGCTCCACTTCTAGCTTTTTGCTGGCTTATTGAACATAATATTTTAATATACTTTTCTGGGTAGTCTGGCTTCAAACCATGATCCTCAGATTTCAGCTTCCTGAAGTGCTCCGATTATACACATGAACCACACACCTATTGTTCATTTAAAAACGTTAATGTGTTTTTTTTTCCCATTTTTCTTTTTAAAATTTTTCTTGTTTGTTATTTTTGTTTATGTGCTAGTCCTGGGGCTACAAATCAGGCTGGATACAATACCAGAGCTTTTTCTGCAAGACTAATGGCTTACCACATGAGCCAAAATATAACTTGTGGCTATACATGTTTTGTCTTGGTGCTTGAAATAAGGCCCTGAGTGCTGTCCTAGAAATTGATTGCCCAGTTTGCCACTTGAGTCACAGTTCAACTCCAGGTTTTTTTTTTTAATTCTTGGTAGCTAATTGGAGATGAGTCTTATGCAAACCCCAGCATGAATCAGTTTTTTGAAATCTGAGGATCATGGTTCAAAGCCATCTAGGGCAGGAAAGTCCATGAGACTCTTAGCTCCAATTAATCAATGAAAAGCTGGGAGTGGTGGAGCTATCCTTGAACAAAACAGCACAAGCTCAAGGCATAGGACAGCACACAGATGCACACACAGAGAAAGGCTCGTGGACTTTGTTGCATGGGCTAGTTTTGAACCATTATCCTCAGATTTCATCTTCTCTTCATCTTCTCTTCTTTGAAATTTTATTGGTCCTGTGGCTTGACCTCTGACTCTGGGACCTGTATCTTACCGTTTACACTCAAGGCTGGTGCTTTTACAACCTCGGCCATAGCTCAAGGTTTTGTGCTGTGTGGCTGAAGATGAGTCTCAAGCATATTCCTGCCCAGACTGATTTGACACTGCAATCCTTAGAAGTCAGCCTCTTGTATAGTAAGTATTACACACATGGCCAGCAACATTTGTGTCATTTTAAAACTTTCATATGTGCTTGCTTCCACCTTCTTTTCTTATTGTCTTCATTTTTGCTTGTCCTATGAGTAGAAATTGCAGCTCAGATGCTGTCTCGGTGCATATATGGGACTAACCATAACATTTGGCTTTTGGGGGGAAGTTAATTGGAGACAAGAGACTCATGTAGAGCTAAGCCAGATTCGGGAAGCTGAAAATTGAGGAAAGTCCTTAACACCCTTTTCTCCAATTAACCGCTAAAAATCTGAAAGTAAGTATGCCATTAAAGAAAATAGTTAAAGTTCAAACACCAGGATTGGCACAGAGAGAGAGAGAGAGACAGAGGGAGAAAAAGAGAGATAGTTACAGAGAGAGAGAGATATCTTATGTACTCATATAACTGAGCTGAGCTTTAAACAATATCCTCAAATTTCAGCCTGAGTAGCTAGAATCACAGATATGAGCCACCAATGATTGGTTCATTGAAACCTCTGGTACTGCCTCTTTTTTCTCTTCTTCTAGCCTTCTTTTCATTTATTTAATTATTTTTGTGTTTGTTGGTCCTGGAGCTTGAACTCATGATAGGCCTGGCCTGATACACGACGCTCAAATCTGTCCATCATTGTTTGAAAGCAGCCTGAGCAAGGAAGTCCATGAAACTCATTTCCATTCAATCAACAAAACCTACCTCCAGTGTTGCCACCGCACACAAAACAGTCTCCTGGAATTTCTTGACTGAGTTTGCCTTTACACTGGATCTTATATTTCAGCCTCCTGCATTTCTAGAATTACATGAGCCAACAGTCCAAGGTTCTCTAATTCCAATCACTTAATTCGCTTATTGTAATCCTGAGGCTGGATCTCTGAGACAGGGCACTATTTCATAGGTTTTTCCTCAAGGCTGTTGCTTTCCAACTACAAGCACAACCTCATGTCTGGATTTTTTTGCTGATTAGTTGGATACTTAGGCACTTCCCTGCCCAGGTTGGCTACGAACAACAACCTTTAGATTTCAGCCTTCTGAATCACTAGGACTATACACATCAAGCAAAAATTCATGGATAATTTTTAAACTTTAATTGGATTTTCTCACACCTTTTTTCTTTGTTTCCCTACCCTTGAGGCTTGAAATCAGGGCTTGGGCACTGTTCCTAAGCTTCTTTTACTGAAGCTGAGGACTCTATTTATTGAGCCATAGTGCCACTTTCAGGCTTTTCTATTTATGAGGTACTGAGGAAACAGACCCAGGAATTCAAACATGCTGGGCAAGCATTCTAGCACTAATCCATATTTCCTGCTATTCTTACACCTTTTTATTTTTATTTTTATTTCCTTAAATATGCTGGTCCTGGGTCTACAAAATAGACCAGGTGCTATCCCCGAGGTGTTTACTCAAGACTAGCAATGAAAACATGAGCCACTGCACAACTGTGGCTATTTTTTTTATGTTATTTGGTTTTAAGTAGCTACTTAGAGTTGAGTATATGAATTCTCCTATCTGGGCTGGCTTTCAACTGTGATCCTCAGATTTGAGCCTCCTGAGTAGCTATTATCACAGGTGTGTGCCACCTATGCCTAGCTCATTTTAAACTCTGAAATTGGCTCTTTCTTCTCCCACCCTCCTCCATATTTATTTATTTTATTCTTTGTATGTATGTTAGTCCTGAAGTTAATATCAAGGTCTGGGTGCTTTATCAGAAATTATTTTCTTATTTCTGCCATTGAAGCCACAGCTCAATCTCCAGGTTTTATTTTTCTTCCTTTTGGAGATAACAGTCTCATGTAAAGCCCAGCAAGACTCAGGAGGCTGAAAACTGATTATCATAGTATGAAGTCAACCCGAGCAGGAAAGTTCCTGAGATTCTTTTCATCAACTACCAAGATTCTGAGAGTGGTAGATCTCCTACACAACTTCAAGCCCTAGGTTGGCATACACAGGAAAAAAAACCCATGGCCTTTCCTGTTTGGACTGGCCTTTAAATACTATCTTCAAACTTCAGCCTCCTGAGAGCTAAAATTATAAACATGAACCACCAGTGCCAGGCTTATTTTTTTAATCTCAAATGGTCATTTCTTCTCTTCTGTCAGTTTTGTTTTTGGTCGACTTTGGCCTGAATTCTGGACCAGGAAACTACTTCCAGAATTTCACCAAATTTCAATACTTTATAACTACTATCACACCTTCATTTCCAGCTTTTGCTAGGTAGTTGAAGATAAGAATTTCAATCACTTTCCTAGCCAGTCTGGCTTTGAGTTGTGATCCTCATATTTCAACTTCCTCAGTATACACAAATAAACCAACAACCCATGGCTCATTTTGAAATAATAATTTTATCTCTCTCATCTTTCATAATTTGTGCTCTTTTTTCTTTGTTTTTGTATGTTTTTGTGCTGGGACCTCAGCACCAGGGCCTGTGTGCTGTACCAGAGCTTTCTGTTTAAGACTAGGAATGTACCACATGAACCAGAGCACAGCTAGTGTCATATTTTTGGTGACAAATGAGACATAAGGGTCTCATGGATTCTCCTACCTCAGCTGGCCTTCAATGGTGATCCTCAGATTTCATCCTCCTGAGTAGCTGATAGAATATTGGTGAGCTACCCATGCTTGATTTATTTAAACCTCTGTCATTGGATCTTCTGCAGTTCTAGCCTCTTTTTCTTTAATTCTTCTGTGATTGTCCTGAGGCTTGACCTCATGGCCTGGTTACTGTCCCAGAAACTGATTGCCCAATTCTGCCACTTGAGCCATAACTTAATTCCCAGACTTTTTTTTCTTTTTGACAATTAATTGGAGATAAGACTCTAAGGAAAGCCTAGCATGAATCAAGCCAGGCTGAGAAGGAAAGTTCATGAGACCGTGACCTCCAATTAACCACTGAAATTCTTGGAGTGATAGAGCTCTGTCCTTTAGCAAACTAGCACAAATTCAAGGAGGCTCACACACAAGCTGCAAGATGGCACACAGATGCACACATACACAGAACGTCTCATGGATTTTCTTGCATGCATTAACTTTGAATTGTGGATCCTCAGATTTCAGTCTCTCTTCTTCCACTCTCCTTTGCATTGATTGTTTGTTGTTTGTAATATTTAGTTGCCCTGCAGCTTGACCTCTGCCTCTGGGGACTGTTTCTTAGATTTTAACTGAAGGCTATTCCTTTACCACATCAGCTCTGGCTCAGGGCTTTGTGCTAGATATCTGGGATAAGCATCTCAAGCACGTTCCTACCCAGGCTGACTTGTTACCACAATCCTCAGATGTCAAACTCTTGTGTAGTTAGGATTATACACAGGACCAACAACCCTTGTGTCATTTTAAAACTTTAATATGTGCTTGTCACTAACTTCTTTGTTTACTTTTTATTATTTGCATGTGCTGCTGATCCTGGGTCTAAAATTGGGGCTCATATTCTGTCCTAGAAGTTTTTATTCAAGCATATCCTCTATTACATGAGAAACAATATAACTTTTTGGCACTTTTTGGGTGGGTGTTATTTAATTACAGACAAGAGTCATGGACTCTCCTGCCTGGGCTGGCCATGAACCATCATCCTCAGATTTCAGGCTCTTGAATAGCTAGTAAAACATGTATAAGCCACCGATGCTTGATTCATTTAAGCCTTTGTCAGTTGCTCTTCCTTGGTTAGTTCTACTCATTTCTTCTATGCATGTCCTGGGGCTTGAACTCAGGGTCTGGGTGCAGTCCCAGAAAATATTTTCCCAGTTCTGCAATTTGAGCCATAGCTCAACTTCCAGCTCAATCAGGTGGCTGAAATCTGAGGATCATGTTTCAAACCAGCCTGGGCAGGAAAGTCCATGACACTCTTATCTTCAAGTCAACACCCAAAACTGGGAATGCAAGGGCACTAAGCAAAAGATACTACAGAAACACACACACACACAGAAAACACACACACACACACACACACACACACACACACACACAGAAACACACACACACACACACACAAAAAAACGTTCACACATACACACACAAAGTCCCCTGGACTTTGCTTTTTGGGTTGGCTTGAAACTTGATCTCAAGATTTCTGCACCCATGGATCAACTACAGCCATGATAAATAAGCACCAGGCTTATATTTAAATTTACAATTGGCCTTTCTTCTCTTCTCCTACAATTTTTTAGCACTAAGAATTGAACTCTGGGTCAGCACTTTTTTAAATTAGCTTTTGCACCTAACACAGTAGTTTGCATATACAATCATATCTGCACATCCAGCTTTTGGTTGGGTAGTTGGGGTGAACATTTTCATGTACTTTCCTGCCCAGTCTAGCTTTTAACCTAGAATGGATAGGAATACACATGGGAACCAAAAACCATGGCTCATTTTTAAATCTTAGTTTTCTCTTTTTCCCATCATTTTTAAATTAGTGGTGTTTTCTTGGTTTGTTTGTTTTGAAATGCATGTCTAGGACTTCAACTCAGAACTTGGGTGCTGCCCAAACTTTCTATTTGAGACTAGCACTCAACCGAATGAGCCAAAGTACAAATTGTAGCTTATTTTTGCTGACAAATTAGACAATTAAGTCTCATGGACTCTCCTGCCTGTGCAAGTCATAAACGGTGAATCTTAGATTTAATTCTCCTGAGTACATTGTACAACATGTGTGAGGAACCAATGTTTGATTCATTTCAACCTCTGTCACTGACTCTTCTTTGTACTTCAATCCTCTTTTTATTTCTTCTGTTTGTTCTCCAGCTTGAACTAAGGGTCTAGGTGCTGTTCCAGAAATTTTTTCCCAGTTGAACAACAGCTAAACTCCAGGAATTTTTTCTGTTTTGGTGTTTAATTAGAAATGAATATAATGTAGAGCCAGACCAGATTTATGAAGCTGAAATCTGAGAATCAAAGTTGGTGCCAGCCTGGGCAGGAAAGTACATGATATCTACAATTATAACCACTAAAAAGCTGAGATTAGTAGAGCTTTGAGCAAAACAGTACAAGTTCAAGCAACAGGACTCACACACAGACATACTTACACACACACAAGTCTTAGGGACTTTCCTACTTGGTCTGGCCTTTAAATATTATCCAGATTTTACTCTCCTAAGTAACCAGAATTACAGTTATGAGCCACCAGTGCGGGGCTGATAGACTCATTGCAGCCCATAGGTATCGGTTCTTCTTATCTTCAAGCCTTCTTTGCATGTATTCATTTCATTTTTTGTGAGTGTGCTGGTGCTGGAGCCAGAACTCATGCAAGGCATGGCCTGTTTCAGGAGGCTAAAATCTGACCATCATGGTTCAAAGCCAGGCTGAGCAGGGAATCTAAGATCCTTACCTCCAATTACTGCCAAAATTGTGGGAGTATTACAGTTCTAGCACCAGGATGGCCAACAAACAACTGTCTTCTGGACTTTCCTGCTTGAGTTGGCCTTTACACTGGATACCCATATTTCTGCTTCCTGAAGTTCTAGAATTACAGGCATAAGTCACCAGCCCCAGGTTCTCTTCTTATTAACATTTTTGTGAACCTGAGGCTGGATCTCTGGGCCAGGACCCTGTTTCATAGCTTTCTCACTCAAGGCTGGTGATTTACAATTCCAATTACAACTTCACTTCTGTTTTCATGTTTGTTTTGCTGGTGACTTGGTGATAAGAGACCATAACACTCTAAGTATCTTAGTATGTAGGATTACACTCAAAAACCAAAAACTCATGACTCATTTTGAAAATTGAATTGGATTTTCTTACACATTTCTTTATTTTCTACTTTTTATTTCCGTATGTATGCTGGGCTTCTAGCTATAAATCAGAGCCTAGGTATTGCTCCAGATCCTTTTTTTTTTTTTTTGCTGGTCAAGGGGCCTGAACTCTGGGCCTGGGCGCTTTCCCTCACCTCTTCAGCTTGAAGCTAGATCCCTACCACGTGTGCTATAGTGCCGCTTGTGGCTTTTCCTGCTTATGTGTTGATGAGGAATGGAACCCAGGCCTCATGCATGCATGGCAAGCACTCTCCCCTTGAATCACCTTCCCAGTCCCATCCCACTACACTTTTAATACTAGCCCTCTAATAACTGAGCCACAGCACAATTTGGAGCTTTAAAAAAAACTGTAGTTGACTAATTAGAGTTGAGTCCATGCACTGCCATTCCTTGGCTGGCCTTGAACATTGATTCTCAGATGTGAGACCCTTGAGTAAGTACAATAACAAGTGTAAGCCACCTCAGTATTGCTCATTTTCAACTCTGAAATTGGCTCTCCTTTTTCTTCTTCCTCTTTTGTTTTCATTTATTTATTTTATTCTTGTGTGTGCTAGTTCTGGAGCTTGATCACAAGGTGTGGGTCCTGTCCCAGAAATCATTGTCTCATTTCTGCCATTGGAGCTACAGGACAACCTCCAGGAGTTTTTTTTTTTTTCTTCTTTTTGGTGGTTCACTGGAGATAAGAGTCTCATGCAAATCACAGAATGAATCAGGAAGCTGAAATCTGAGGATCACAGTTTGAATTCAGCCTGCACAGGAAATTCCATGAAACTCTTTACCACCAATTAGCTGGTAGCGCTCCCACTAATGAGCTGAGAGTAATAGAACACTAGCCTTGAGTAAAGTAGAACAAATTCAACTCCCATGACCGTCACACACAGAAAAAATGTCCCATGTACTTTCCTGCTTGGGCTTGCCTTTAAATGTTATTTTCTGATGAGTTCCGTGAAGATGGCAAAGGAGAAGCTGGAGGCTAAACAAGCTTTTGTATACAAAGCAGTTTTAATGTTCCAGTGAACAGTCTTAAGACAGAGAATCAAAGAAGTTTGCCATCACAGTATAGAGAGTTAGGCCAGAGACAGAAAACTGAGGCAAGGAGACAAATCTGAGTACTTGCCGGTAGGCGTGGCTGTGGCGGTGGCGGCGGCCTTAGCCACGATACCTACAACACAGATAGTCCAGGACAAAGGTGCCAGATGTGGCGGGCGAGCAGATTCTACTCAACACCAGCAAGAACTGACAAGGGGCACACATCTTCATCCTGCAGTTCACAGACCAGAGACGACCCAGGAACCAAGACTCCAGCGTGAGTAGAAGCCTGACATCCTCATTCCTTCTCAGGGAGAAGAGGAGGGAAGGCCACCCCTCCCTCCCTCTACCGGGAATCTCCATCTTTGATACTGACAAAGCCTGGCTGAGCAGCTAACTCCAAATCAGGACTTGGAAAAAAAACAAAAACAAAAACAAGAGTCATTTAGCAGGTCACAGGAACCTAACCTGACCGTCCAGGCTCAGATCCCTCCAGGGAAAAGTCAACCAGCTTGGGCCGCCAGCCCCAGCAGTGGCTTTCTTCACTGGGTAAACAGAGCCAGAGGCTGCCCCTCCCTACAGCAGCCTTGACAATCAATTGAAATTCAGTAAACATAAAACCTGAGAATGGCTCCAGGCTGGGCTATGTGAGTTTCTTAGAAGCTACCTCTTCAGGGAAGACACTGCTGAAAGGCTTCAACTGTACTCAGAACCTAGACTCCTCACAGCATATCCAAACTGGAGGAAACAGCCATGTCCCTTTTTTATGATACTGAAAGCAGATCTCCCTCTCATTGAAGTAGCCTGGAAGGAGGATCACAAATTCCTTGATAAAGCAGAGCATTTTTCTGCCTGATCAAACTGACTTAAGAAACCATCCAAGCTACAGGAATATCAATAACCTCAAGCAGACTAGAGACTCCAACAAGAGACTGGTTACGGACACAAGGGAGATACTGGATTGTCCCATCCTCCGAAAAAATTTAAAGAACTCTTTTTTGTACCTTTTATTAAAAAATTATTTTTCTAAAAGTTTTTTTTTATTTAAATTTTTAACTATAATTTTTTTTGTTTTCTCTTAACTCTTTTTCTTCTACTTGTAATTTCAATTTTAGGGGTATATGTGTGTGTACTGTTTTTTCTTTAAAATTTTTTTTTTGTTTAGCTCTACTGATCATTTGATCCTTTTTTTCTTTCCTTCTCATTCTTTTCACTTTTTTCTTTCATTATTCTTTGCAAGACTTAATTGCTGTTTTCCTCATCTTCAGATGTACCCGTAGTCGATTATTAGATCTTAGCCCCATTTTGTACACACTTAGTCCAGAAATTTATTGCTCAATTGAAAACTGCCTAGACATAAATTTCTTAATAGCAGTACTACTTTTTTATACCTATATAATATTTTAAGCATTTTTATTTTTAAGTTTGCCACAGCTCCTTTCTATCCCTCCCCTGCTCTTATTCTATCCATATTCATCTCTGAATATTGTTTTCAAATTTGCATACTTCTTAAGCATTGCACTTCTTAATTTTTAATATTTGTTGTTCTATTTTTTCTTGTCTCTTCTCTTTCTCTTCTTCTTTTTTTTTCCTCTCCCTCTGCTAGCATTCTATCCAACATTTTTCCTGCTTAGAGATTATGACTCAGTTAACTCACCCTCTGTCTTTCCACATCCCTCTATTCCTATTTTTATCCACATCTCTCCCTAAACCTAATAATTTCTGTTTGCCAAGTTCTTCTCTGCGGTTCATAGCCCATTAATACATACTTGTCTGATGTTGAACTAGATTGTATCTGCAGACTATTGACTGTGCAATTACACACTTTGGTTGATGTTTGCCTTAAAATAGTGTGCTAGGACAAAACTGGTTTACTTTCATCCCAAATGGGCAGAGCTCCCTGGAAAAACACAAGAAAAATGACAAGTCCAGTTATCTCAACTCCCACTCATGATAATTAGGGGACAGAAAAGATAATGAATAATCCAAAGGAGAGTTCCCAAAAAGCCCTAAAAATACTACTTGTAGACATTGTAAATGAAAAGACTGAAAACCTGCAAAGGTATGTGTCATAGGGAGAGAGAGGCAGCAAAACAAAGGTTAATACAGGAATATCATGAGCATGAGGAAGCTACTCAAAGATTGATACAGGAATTGCGTGAGAAGCTTGAGAACACTCAAATAAAAATAAAGGAATGGTATGAGCAGGCTGAGAACACGCAACAAGAACTCCAGGAACTGCGTTAACGTGAAATAGCTAATCAAAGAGTAATGGAGGAATTGAGAGCGGAGGATGAGTATACAGAAAGATCACCTAAGGCATTCATGGAATCCATAAACAGAGAGCTGAAAGAAGTCAGGGAGACCAGAAAGGGAATGTTCAATGGAACCCAAGAGAAATAATGGGAGTACAAGTAAACCATAACCAATCAAATAAGTGATTTGAGAATAAACAATGAACACCAAATTAAGGAAGGAAAGAAGTTCATACAAGATCTAAAACAAAGCTCCAACAAAAAATTTGAATCCATGAAAGCTGACCAACTACAAGGAAAAGAAATAAAAATGTAGAAAGTCTTAATAGGTTAGACTATGCAGAATATCGAATCTCTGGAATTGAAGGCCACCTAGATATTACAGAGAAAGGACATACAAGCATCCAAGACAAATACAAGAAATATGATAGATCTATTCAACACTTGGAAGATACCATCAGATGGCCTAAAACGAGGATAATGGGTGTAGAGGAGCACCTAGAGACAGAAGTTGATGGTCTAGGAAATTTGTTTAACAGGATCGTAGGAGAGAACTTCCTAAACATGCAAAAAGATAGGCCTCTTCAGATACAAGAAGCTTTTAAAACTCCAAATAGACCAGAATAGGACATCCCACCATCACATTATAATCCACACAGGATCAATTCAGACCAAGGAAAAGATCCTTAAAGCTGTCAAGGAGAAAAGAACAATCGCCTATAAAGGGAAACCAATTTGATTCACCTCATATTTCTCAGTGGGCACAATCAAAGCAAGAAGGGCTTGAAATTCTGCACCCAGCTACACTCTCCTTCATAATCGAAGGTCAAATAAAAACCTTCCATATCAAAGAAAAATTGAAACAATATATCTCCACCAAACCAGACCTGCAAAAGATCCTTAAAGATGTCCTACACATAGAAAACCAACAAGATCACAATAAAGGCCAAGAAACCTCACCCAAACTGAGAATCCAAGAACCATAGGAAGAACCCAGTTTTTCCAGCCCCTAAGAAGATGGATAACATGGCAGGAACTCCCAAATACTTGTCTCTCAACATTAACAATCTTAACTCTCCAATTATGCAACATAGACTGTCTAGTTGGACTAAAAAGCATGATCCTTCAATCAGGTGCCTTCAGGAGTCACATCTTTCCCATAAACACAAACATGTTTTCAGTTTGAAATGCTGGAACAAAATCTACCAAGCAAACGGCCCCCATAAACAGGCGGGAGTTGCAATCCTAATATCAGATAAAAAAGACTTCAAATTAAAATTTGTGAGAAGAGATAAAGAAGGTCACTACATACTGATTAAGGGATTAAGGGATCTCTCCTTCAGCAGGATATTACAATTCCAAATATCTATTCACCAAACAATAGAGAACCCAAATTTATCCAAGAAACACTACTTTCCCTCAAATCTCACATAGATCCAAAGGCAATAATTGTTGGGTACTTTAACACACTACTTTCCCCACTAGACAGATCAACTCGACCAAAACTCAACAGAAAAACCACAGATCTAAACAACTGCATAGATCAACTATATTTAACAGACATCTACCGAATATTTCACCCAGCAGCATCAGAATACACATTTTTTCTCAGCAACACATGGAACATTTTCCAAAATAGACCACATTTTAGGCCACAAAGCAAACTTGTCCAAATTCAGAAACATTGAAGTTTTACTTTTTATTCTCTCAGACAGAAAGGGAAGAAAATTAATACTCAACACCAAAAGCCATCAAAGAAAATCCTGTAACACATGGAGGCTGAACAACACACTCTTGAATCACCAGTGGGTCATGGAAGAGATTAGAATGGAAATTCAAATGTTCATGATATTCAACAAAAATGAACAAAAAAAATTACCAGCTCCTCTGGGACACAGCAAAAGCAGTACTCATGGGCAAGTATATAGCTCTGAGCACCTACATCAACAAATTGGAGAGATTTGAAACCAACAATTTAATGAGACATCTGAGCCTCCTTTATAAAGAGCAGCAAGATAAACCCCAATCCAGTAGATGGAAAAAATAATTAAAATTAAATCAGAATTAAATGAATTAGAATCCAAAAAAACTTAGAAGGTATCAACAAAACAGAGTTGGTTCTTCGAAAAAATTTTTAAAAATGACAGATCCTTAGCAAAACTTACCAGAAAAAGAAGAGAACACACCCAAACAAATAAACTCAGAGATGGGAATGAAAACATCACCACAGAAACATCCAAGATTCAGAACATCATAAGGGAATTCTTCTCAAAACTTTATGCTAATAAGTTTGAGAACTTGACAGAAATGGAACTTTTCCTAGCAAATATTTGCCTGCCGGGACTAAAACAACATAAGTTTAATCATCTTAACAGAACCATATCAAGCATTGAAATAGAAATAGCAATAAGACACCTCCCATCTAAGAAAAACCTAGGACCAGTTGCCTTTACAACGGAATTCTACAAGGCCTTCAAAGCAGAGCTCACACCAATACTCCTCCAACTGTTCAATGAAAGTGAAAGAGAAATTTCACTACTGAACTTATTCTATGAAGCCATCATGACCCTCATCCCCAAACCAGGCAGGGACTCATCAAAGAAAGAGTACTATAGACCTATTTCTTTGGTGAACATTGATGTAAAACTTCTCAGCAAAATTCTGGCCAATAGACTTCAACAATTCATCCAAAAAATCATACACCACGATCAAACCGTATTCATTTCAGGGATGCAAAGCTGTTTCAATAGATGAAAATCAGTTAATATTATTCATCACATCAACAGGAGCAAGGATAAGAACTACATGGTTATCTCAATAGATGCAGAACAAGCATTTGACAAGATCCAACATCCCTTTATGAAGAAGGTTGTGGAAAAATTAGGAATCCATGGAACATTCCTCAATAAAATAAAGGCTGACAAATCTACAGCCAGCATTATACTTAATTGTGAAAAACTACAGCCATTTCCTCTTTACTCAGGAATCAGACAAGGATGGCCACTCTCTCCACTGCTCTTCAATCTGGTTTTAGAATGCTTAGGTACAACAATAAGACAAGATACAAACTTAAAGGGGATCCAAATTGGGAAAGAAGAAGTAAAACTCTCTCTCTTTGAAGATGACATTATCTTGTATTTAAAGAATCACATAGACGACAGTCCCAAATTTCTCCAGCTGATTCAAAGCTTTGCAAAGTAGCAGGGTATAAAATTAACCCCCCCAAGTCAATGGCTTTTCTGTATGCCAACAATGAGAAATGTGTGGCTGAAATTCGGAAAGCAACCCCATTTGTAATAGCCCCACAAAAAATAAAATACCTAGGAATTAACCAAAGAATTGCAGGACCTCTATGATGAAAACTTTAAAAACTTAAAATAGGAAATCAAAACAGAACTTAGAAAGTGGCAAAAACCCCTATGCTCCTGGTTTAGAAAGATCATCATCTTAAAAATGGCAATACTTCCCAAGGCTATCTACAAATTCAATGTGATACCTGAAAGGTTAGAATATGTGAGGCAGTGACCATTTGTTGCTTGTTTTAGAGTAGAGCAACACGTAGTACTAAACCACCTGGTTGTGTGCCCTTATAAGACCTGCAAATCCTAGGCTTGGGGCTCTCCTCCTGGGCTTCTCTGTGTTAGAGCGTAGGGTGAGACCTGAGCTGCAGCCCATCATTTAAATGAAACAGCTGTAGAGTCTGACTCTTGGTGGTCTTCTTGGTGGGTGTCCTGCGAACCTGGCATAACATTAGTGGGGGCTCATCCAGGATCCCCGCAAAGACCCCAGAGACTTCAGACTCCAAAGGTAAAACTGTGCTTTCTTTGTTAATTTGTCTTGTCCTGTCATTTGTCTGTTTTGCTTTCATTTTCTCTTGTGAGGATGGCCGCTCCGATTCCTAAAGGGTTGTCGAAGGGGACGGACTTGCTCTACAAACCTGGAGGAACTGGGAGATGTCCCAGATCCTCTTTTGGGGCCGGGGTAACCCTGCTGTGTGGAGCTGGGGTCTTTGGAACCCCACCGTGTGGGGCGGGAGAATCCCCGCCATGTGGGTGGGGAGGGTCATTGGAACCCCGCCGTGTGAAGCTTTTTTCATAACTGTCAGGCCTGTGTGTGTTTTATTTGTACTGTTTATTGTTTGTTTTTTTTCTGTGAGGCTGATGGGACTGGAAAACATGGGCATCACTCCATCTGGCCTCCTACACTTACAGAAAGAAACTAAGATAGAGGAAACGAAATTGTACCTCCCAGTGTTTCAGGGAGATAACATGGAAGAAATGTTTCCTCTCCCATACTCCCAGGTTCCTTTTGCAGAATCTGAGAATGATCAAGAGGAGGAGGGAACTATAGAACCCTCGGCACCTGCCTTTAAAATTTCTGAGGGGCTAGTTACTCGACGATGCCATGGTATCAACCCCCCTTTTAATGCAGCTGTTTTTGCCTTAAAAGCTGTAAGTCCTGTGGATGCGGAGGGTCAACAGCAACTCCAATATTGGCCATTTTCTACTAGTGATCTATACAATTGGCTCACCCAAAATGCCCCCTTTTCTTAGAAACCCCAGGATTTAATTCATTTCCTTGAAATTATTCTCTTTACTCATCAGCCCACTTGGGATGCTTGCAGTCAGCTTTTACAGGTCCTTTTTACCACCGAAGAGAGAGATGGTATCCGAGAGGCAGCCCGGAAACATATCCCTGTCCCGACAGGAGCGCCCACCGTGGATCCTGCCCTGATCGCTGCCTATTTTCCTGAGATCCAACCAACATGGGACTACAATATGGATGAAGGTAAGGAGTGACTCCTCGTCTACCACCAGGCTCTGTTGGCAGGTCTCAAGGCAGCGGCTTGCAAACCTATTACTATGGCCAAGGTTTATGATGTAAGACAGGGAGGAAGTGAAAGTCCAGCAGAATATCTTGAGAGGCTTATGGAAGCTTTTAGTCAATATACACCATATGATCTTGAGAAGGAGGAGTCGCTCAGATGATTATGTTTGCCTATACAAATCAAGCTGCACCAAACATAAAGCGAAAGTTGCAAGCTCTAGACAGATTTGGTGAAAAGTCTATTAGGGATCTAGTAGCCATGGCAGAAAAGGTTTACAATAAGAGAGAGACTGGAGCAAAGACAGAAAAGGAAAGAGAGAGAACATGAAATTGAGCATGAAAAGAGAGACTGGGCCAAGGAAAAGAGGCCAGATTTGTTGGACTCAACACTATCGCATGCTGAGCATACCTGGTTCACAGATGGCAGCAGTTTCATTCGAGATGGAAAAAGGTATGCAGGCGCAGCAGTCACCACGGACACTGAGGTAGTGTGGGCAGAAGCTCTCCTCCAGAGAACATCTGCACAAAGAGCAGAACTAGTGGCACTAACAAAAGCCCTACAAATGGGAAAAGGGAAGAGACTACACATTTACAAGGACAGTCGGTATGCTTTTGCCACTGTGTATGCCCATGGAGCCATTTACCAAGACAGGGGGCTGCTGACAGCTGAGGGAAACAATGTTAAAAACAAATAAGAAATTTTAAACCTCATCCGGGCCATATGGGAACCAGCAAATATTGCCATTATGCACTGTCCTGGCCATCAAAAGGGAACTGATTCTATAACCAAAGGAAAAAACTTGGCCAATCAGGCAGCTAAGGAGGCAGCCCTCCATCCAGAGTGGAAGTACTGACTTTAGTAGACCCAGGGCCATGAACTTTGACTCCTGAGCCTCAGTACTCCCAAGAAGACTTGGAGTAGATAAAGAAAACTCCCGTGGCCTCTAAACCCCTGGACAGAGAAGGAAAAAAAAGACTGGTGGAAAAATGGTGAGGGGAAACTTATCTTGCCACAAAGATTGGGCAAAGGGATTCTTAAGAGAATCCATCGGGTCTCTCACATGGGAACCCGAAGATTGCAGGACTTGCTCTGACACTCAGAAGTAAAATTAGGCAAGGAAATCAACTCACTGAGGAAATTGTTAAAAATTGTAAAGCCTTTCAGCTTAGCAATACCCCCAATCAACAGGTTACAAAAGGAGCTCACCTCTGTGGAGATAGGCCAGTTGTGTATTGGGAAGTAGACTTCACAGAAATTAAAACTGGAAAATTTGGATATAAATATTTGCTAGTTTTTGTAGACACCTTTTCAGGATGGGTTTTAGCCTACCCAACAAAGCATGAGACAATGAACTTCGTGGCTAAGAAGATCCTGGGCTGGGAGAAATCGTACCCTGGTATGGCTTCCCATCCACCATCGGGTGGGACAATGGACCCGCCTTCTTTTCAAAAGTAAGTCAGGGAATAGCCGTGACACTGGGAAAAGATCAGGGCAGGTAGAAAGAATGAATCAGACTCTAAAAGAGACCTTAACTAAATTGGCCTTGGAGACTGGCACAGACTGGGTATTGCTCCTTTCTTTTGCCTTGTTTAGAATAATAAATTCACCCTATTGGCTTGGCTTTACTCTTTTTGAAATAATGTATGGACACACTCCACCCATTATCCCTAGCCTTCAGACTGAACTGCTTGCTGATTTTGATGATACTGAAATTCTGTGTAAGTTTGACTATTTACAGCTGGTGCATAAGAGTATGTGGCCCCAACTTAGAGCATTATATGATTCTGCTTCTATTCCTACCTCCCATTTGTTTAAACCAGGGTCAGGGTGTTTGTTCGAATGCACAATTTGAGATCCCTGGAACCACTGTGGAAGGGACCTTACATGGTGCTATTTAGCTACACCTACTGCCCTTAAGGTGGACGGCATTGCTGCTTGAATCCACTGCCCCCATGCCAGACCAGCTGACCCCTTTGCCCTGAACGACCGTGGGGAAACATGGGAAGTCTCCAAGCATCCTACTCAGCCAATCCACATACACCTCAACTAAAGAAACATGGAATGATTGTTATTGGTATACTCGTTCAAGATCAAGAGCTGTTGGAGTTTAGTTTTGGGCTAGAGCCATAAGATTGGGGCTCAGGACCAGAAGTCAAGGAGGGGGGAATGAAAGTTTAGAGTATTTGAGGCAGTGACCATTTGTTGCTTGTTTCAGAGCAGAGCAACACGTGGTGCTAAACCACCTGGTTGTGTGCCCTTATAAGACCTGAAAATCATTATCTTGGGGCTTTCCTCCAGGGCTCCACTGTGTCGGAGTGTAGAATGAGGCCTGAGCTGCAGCCCATTTAAATAAAACAGCCATAGAGTTTGACTCTCGGTGGTCTTCTTGGTGGGGATCCTGCGACCTTGACATAACAATACCTATCAATATCCCAACCTCATTCTTCAAGGAAATAGAAGAGGTAAACCAAAAATTCATTTGAAACCATAAAAGACCCCAAATAGCAAAAACGATCCTCAAAAGAAAGAAAAATGCTGGAAGAATACAATACCAAATTTCAAACTCTACTACAAAGCCATTGTAATCAAAACAGCTTGGTACTGGCACAAGAATAAACCTCAGGAACAATGGAATAGAATTGAAAACCTAGAAATGAACTTACAGACCTATAGCCATCTAATCTTTGATAAGGAAGCTAAAAAAAACAGAATGGAAGAAAGACACCCTCTTCAGTAAATTGTACTGGCAAAATTGGTTAATCACGTGTAGAAAACTAAATCTAGATCCTCATATATCACCGTGAACCAGAATCAACTCCAAATGGATCAAGAAAATGTGGTATATATACACAATGGAATTCTATGCCTCCATCAGAAAGAATGACATTGCCCCATTTGTAAGGACATGGAAAGACTTGGAAAAAATTAAATTAAGTGAAGTAAGCCAGGCCCAATGAAACATAGGTCCCATGATTTCCTTTATTTGCAATTACTAGTATATGTCTGAGACAAGCAGAAAAGGTCAGATAAGTTGATGTTACGAATTGAACCCTAAGATATGTATTCAAATATTTTTTTTTCTTTCATGTGATTGTTTCTAACACATTTATAAGATTATTTCTTTGTTCCCTTCTATGTCCCTCCCCCACGGTATAACCTCTACTTTCACTGTATCTGATGTTGTTATAATTTGTGGAGGGGAAGGGAAAAAACTAATCATTTAAACAAGGATATATGTGGACCCATTGCAACAATGATACGTACAAGTTGTTATGTCGAAAACGAACTTTACAACTTTGGTGCGGGGGAGGAGGATTTGGCGGGGGGACAGGGAGGAGGATGGGATGGGAAGGGGAAACAAAGGAGGAGGCTATAATGCTTGATAAGAAATGTACTCATTATCTTGCCCATCTAATTGTAACCCTTCTGAATAGTATTTTCACAACAAAAAAAGAAAAAAAATGTTATTTTCTGGCTTTAGCCTCCTATGTAGCTAATACAACCTGTGTAAGCCACCAGTGATTGATTAATTCAAAACTCTGTCACTGACTATTCCTTCCCTTCTTCTACATTTCTTTATTTCTTTTGTGCTGGTCCTGAGGCTTGAAGTCAGGCTATGGTGTTCGTCTTTTTATGTCTTTTATATAACTAGATTCAGTTTTGTTGTTCTAAAGTTTTATTTGTTTATGTTGCTATTTCTATTTTATATGAGTAAATTTATATATTACCTGTAGTCCTACAAAGTTTTTTTTTTGTTGTTGTTGGTCGTGGGGCTTGAACTCTGGGCCTGGGGGCAGAGCCTCAGCTATTCAGCTCAAGAAAAGCACTCTATCACTTGAGCCATAGCACCACTTCTAGGTTTCTGGAGGTTATTTGGAGATAAGTCTCACAGAGTTCCCTGTCCACGCTCACTTTGAACTGTAATCCTTAGATCTCAGCCTCCTGAGTAGCTAGGAATACAGACATGAGCCACCAGCACCTGGCCAAAGTTGTATTTTTTTGTTTTGCTTGCTTGACTGATTAGAATCTAAAATTGTTCATCTGTTGTAAAATTTGCAATAGTTTTATTGCCAAGAATAGTGAAATATTTAGAATTACGTATTTTGAGAAAATATAACCGATTAGGTTTTATTGCTTTAAAGTAAAGAATATCTCTTTTTTTGTAAACCCTGAAGTCTGAGTTCAGAACATGTAGTTATTGACAGGAACCCTCCTGTGTGAACCACATCCTTGTTCTCATTTTATAACCAATCATCTTTTATATAATTTGAAGTTCATAAGGCATCTTTTGTTAAGAATAAGTAAAATAAGCCTAAACTCCTGCCTTTTGAGTAACAAAAGAAATCCTATTATCAAGAATGTATAGACACAAAAAATGAAACATCCTAAGAACAAAAATCTTATCAATAAATAGGCAAGTGAATTGACTAAAGAGTTCCCCAAACAGATATAGGTGTCTAAGGAATACTTGAAAATACTCAACTTGCTTAGTAATCAAGGAAATGTAAATAAAATCTATGTTGAACTTCCATCTCTGCCTAATCAGAATGCTTCTTAAAAAAGAAAACAGGTATATTTTAGATATGAGACCCTTGTCTGTTGTATGGCTAGTGAATCTGTAGGCTTTCTCCTGATCTTGCTAGCAATGTCCTTTGCCGTTCAGAAGCTCTACAATTTCATGCAATCCAATGTGTATAACATTTCTTTGATTTGCTTTCTTTCTGGGTCTCCATTAAGAAAATTTCAGCCTGTGCCAAGGAGACCTAGGGTTACTCCTATTCCATCCTGTAATGTTTTCAGAGGGTCTGCTTTGTCTCCGAGGTCATTGATCCATTTGAACTTCATACCGGTGCCAAGTGATAGATAAGGATCTAGCTTTAGTTTTCTAAACGTGATTAATCAATTTTGCCAGCACAATTTTGCCAGCACTGAAGAGGCTGTCTTTCTTCCATTCTATTTTTTAGCTCCCTTATGGAAGATTAGATGGCTATTTGTCCGTAGGTTCATTTCTGGGTTTTCAATTCTATTCCATTGGTTCAGAGGACTGTTCTTGTGCCAGTACCAAGCTGTTTTGATTACTATGGCTTTGTAGTGAAGTTCAAAATTTAGTATTGATATTCCCCCAGCACTGTTCTTTCTGTTAAGGATCATTTTTGCTATTCAGGATCTTTTATTGTTCCATATGAATTTTTGTATTGCCTCTTCTATTTCCTTGAAGGATGAGGTTGGAATATAAAACGAACAAGAGTTTCATATCTAAAATATACCTGGATCTTAAAAATTAAATCTTCCAACAACAAATCCTCAAAGAAACAACTGCCCAATAAATAAGTGGGATAAAGACTTAAAGAGAAACTTCTCTGAAGAGGAAAGAAGGATGGCCAATAGACACATGAAGAAATGCTCAAGCCCCCAAGCCATAAAAGAAATGCAAATCAAAACAACATTAAGATACCACCTAACCCCAGTTAGAATGGCTAAAATCAGGAACACTAATAACAACAGATGCTGGAGGGGAGGTGAACAGAAGGGAACCTTACTACATTGTTGGTGGTAATGTAAACTTGTTCAACCAATTTGGAAATTCGTGTGAAAGTTCCTGAAAAGACTCCACATAGACCTCCCCTATGTCCCAGCAATCCCACTTTTGGGCATTTACCCAAATAATCACAAACAAGACCACACTAAAGCTACTAGCACAAATATGTTTATTTCAGCATCATTTACTATAACTAAGATCTGGAGCCAACCCAGATGCCCCTTAGTAGATAAATGGATAAAGAAAATGTGGTATTTATACACAATGGAATTCTATGCCTCCATCAGAAAGAATGACATTGTCCCCTTCTTTAGGAAATGGAAAGACTTGGAAAAAATATATTAAGGAAGTAAACCAGGCCCAAAAAACATATGTCCCATGGTTTCCTTATTTACAATAACTAGTATATGTATGAGACAAACAGAAAAGATCAGATAAGTTGATGTTAAGTGAAATGACCCCAAAATAAGTATTCAAATGTTTTTTTTTTTCTTTCTTTCTATTGTTTCTAACATATTTATAAGTTGATTTCTTTGTTGCTTTGTATGTCTTTCCCCCAGGGTATAACCCCTGCTTTCACTGAATTTGATGTCGTTATAATTTGTGAAGGGGAAGGGAAAAACAAATTGTTTAAATTGGGATACGGGTGGACCCATTGCAACAATGAGATATACAAGTCATGTGGAAAAATGAACTTTACAACTTTGGCGAGGGGGGCATGGGGTGGGGTGGTGTGAGATGGGAAGGGATGGGAAGTGGAAACAAAGGATGAGGCAACAATGTTTGGTAAAAAATGTACTCATTACCTTTCCCATATAATTGTAACCCCTCTGTACAGTATTTTCACAATAAAACCAAAAAAGAAAGCAGAAATACTCACAAGGAGGGGGGCGGAAAGATACCCTAAACAATATTGGCAATTAAGTGAAACAGTGTAGTCCCAAAAGAAATCAGTGTGGAAGTTCCACACAAGAAATCCTACATATACTCCTGAAGAAATGTAAATTATCCCTACATAGAGCTATCTGCACACACATTTTTTGCAGCAGATTCAAAATAATCACATTCCAGAATTGGGCACCACAGGCAGAATAGTGTGTAAAACTATTATAGCCAATTAACAATAATAAAATCTGGGAGTATACCTGTGCACCAAGTGGCAGAGTACCAGACTTGATAAAAAAAGCCAATCAAGTGATTAAGGCCCTAGGTTCAAGTCTCAGAACTGGCAAACACACACACACACACACACACACACACACACACACACACATACACACACACACACACACACACACACAAACACACACAATCAAAGCTTACTATATTTTTTAGCCAAGTTTCTTATTCGCCTTATATCCGTGTACCTATGACAGAGCTAAATATAATGGGAAAGCGATACTTATAATGATAAATTCTACTGAAGAACCCCAGTTCTTTTTCTTGTTTTGTTTTATTTATGTGGTCACTGCGTTTGAACTCACAGCCTGAGTGCTGTCCCTGAGCTTTTTAGCTCAAGGTTCGTGCTCTACAACTTAGCTAAACTGCCACTTCCAGTTTTGTGGTAGTTCATTGGAGATAAAGAATCTCAAGGAATCAGATATCCACACACTGATTTCTAACTGCAATTATCAGATTTCAACTTCCTGAATTGTTGGAATTAGAGGCCCAATCCACCAATGCCGGGCTAGAATCTGATTATTTTCACCACTGCTCATTGGAAAAGTTCAATTCTTTTTACTCCAGAACACTTTCCAAGCACAATTCTCTCTGGATGGCAATCGAGCAAACAGAGAGGCGCCAGTAGTTCACACCTTTAAATCCTAGCTATTGAAATGTCTGAGACCTGAGGGTAGTGGTTCAAAGCCAGTCAGGACAGGAAAATTTGGGAGACTTTTAGTCCCAATTAACACAAAAAATCCATATGTTCAGCTGTGATGCAAGCAGTAGAGCTCTACCTTGATCAAATAACTCAGGGATAGACCTCGGGCCCTGAGTTCAAGACCAAGGACCTAGCAAACCCTGGGTCCCTCCAGATCAGGCAGGTAGACAAGCATGGCATGGGATCCACATCATCTTCATCTCCATCTTGTTGGTCAGACTCCTGTGAGTCTCTCGTCCAAGGTGCTGGCTGTAGGATCTGGTCCCTGAGAGGCTTCCATTGAACTTTTCTATAATTCATGGTCCACTTTACATAATGAAGTCTGCTGCCAAATAGGTGTGTGTGTGTGTGTGTGTGTGTGTGTGTGTGTGTGTGTGTGTGTGTGAACAGCACATTATAATTAACACTATGTCATAATATTCTTATGAGAATTGTGTGCTTAATCCAGGTGAAAAAACTAACTAGTACCAAAATATCCAAAAAGGGCCAGCTGATATTAGTACCAGTCATGGGTTAGTATTAACACTAGCATTACTATAAATCAGAGCACATAGAAGGACCCATCTGATCTACCAGTTGAAAATTCAAGAATCATTTCCTCCTCTGCTGCATCTCAGGCAGTCAAAGACAAATCTTTTCAACAGACTTGGGGAAGAAGGAGTTAACTCCATCTGTAAGGCCCAAAAGAATCCCCATGCTGATATATGAGTATTATCACACATACACACACACACACACACACACACACACACACACACACATACACAAACACACACTCACTTGTAGGTCCAGCAGTATTCTCAAGCAGGAGCTTCCCTGGATCATTGCTCCATCCCTTTTCCCTGCTCTTACCATACTGCCTTTCCATTTGAATTTATTTTTATTTTCGAATTTTGTATTAGTGATTGAATCTAGGGCTTCAATAAGTTGAGCATAGTGATCTGCACTTATAAGCTTAGCTTTTTGGGAGTCTGAGACTGCAAAAATTATGTTTTCAGGTCAACCCAGGCAGAATTCTGTGAGACCTTATCTGAACAGAAGCTGTGCATAGTAGTGTGCACCTCTCATCCCAGCAATAGTTGCAGAGGAAAGTAGGATGACTGAAATCCAGTTGAATACCTGAGCAGGAAATGCGACCCTGTCTAACAAACAGTGCAAGAATTACAGCGGTGGCTCAATATTACAGTGTGTATCTAGAAAACATGAGGTCTTGAGTTCAAACCTCAGTATCATACAAAGAAGAGAACCAGTTATGTCTGGTAAGCTTATCAAAAGTAGTCTTTTTTTTAAAAAAATGTGTATTGATATTCTGGCTTGAACTCTGGGCATTGACATTTTCCCTTAGTAAAAAATTTCACGTAAAACTAAACTTTGTGTTTTTGCGGGTGTGGGTTGACCCAGTGTAACAATAAGATGTTCAAAACACTAAGTTGAAAATGAACTTTACAACCTTGGTGGGGGTGGGGGGTAGGGAGGGTAGTTGTGGAGGTGGGAGGGAAGGGATGGTAGGAGGAAAACAAAGGAGGAGGCAACAATGCTCAATAGGAAATGTAATCAGTACCTTGCTCATGTAACTGTAACCAACCACTCTAACAAGGATTTTTAAAATAAAAAAATCCAAAAAAAGAGACTAAACTTATACTATTGAGCCTCATCTCCACTTCGAGCTTTTCTTGTGTGTGTGTGTGTGTGTGTTTGTGTATGTGCGTGTGTGTGTGTGTGTGTATGTGTGTGTGTTTGTGTGTTCATTAGGCTTGAACTCCAGGACTGGGCACTGTCCTTGTGCTCAGAGACCTGACAGAGGCAGGAAATCAGAGAGAGATAGAGAGGGAGACAGACAGACAGAGAGAGAGACAGAGAGACAGAGAGACAGAGAGAGAGAGAGAGAGAGAGAGAGAGAGAGAGAGAGAGAGAGAGAGAGAGAGAGAGAGAGAGAGAGAGAGAGAGAGAGAGAGAGAGGAGGGAGAGAGGGAGAGAGAACTCTAGGCTATCTCTGATTTGTACTGGTTTCAATATCCTTGCCGAGAAATGCATATTTTCATCATGAAATAAAAAGGAAAACTGCTAATTCTAACTCTGATGGAGTAGCTGGGATCAATCTAGACTTCCTCCCATAAACAATCACAGAAGTGGAAGTTATGTGAAAAATAAATATATGTATATATAAAATAAATATGTAGACATATATGTATATTCACATATATAATGTGAATATATAATGTATGTATAATGTATTATGTATATATGTATAACGTACAGGGAGAAAAAAAGAAATCATAGTGTTTGACAGAATAATGACCAAAACGTTCCCAAATTTGATTGAAAGAATGAACCCTTCTATGCAGGAATCTAGCAGCTTAAAGAAGTCAATTAACGTAAGTACACAGGTCCACACTAAGCCATTCTAATTAAACAGTCAAAGACAGAAAGCCTCCCAAAGCACAGACACACAACTCATCACACGCAAGTGATCTTCAACAATGTTATGACAATTTCTCATCAGAAACTAGATTAACTATTAGACAGCAAGGGCAACAAATTTAAGGTGCTTAGAGGACATATCTAATACCAACCTTTCTTTTTTATTTTATTTTTTATTGTGAAAATACTGTACAGAGGGGTTCCAATTACATGGGCAAGATGAGTACATTTCTTATCAAGCATTGTAGCCTCCTCCTTTGTTTCCCCTTCCCATCCCTTCCCATCCTCCCCCCGCCCCCACCCAATCCTCCCCGCTTACCCCCCACCCCCTGCACCAAAGTTTTAAAGTTCATTTTTTGACATAATGACTTGTATATCTCATAGTTGCAATGGTTCCACCTATATCCCTATTAACCTTTCTAACAAATATATATCCTTTCTCCAAATGTGAGAGATGAGCTAAGTACCTAACGATGGTTCAGGTATATAATCTTAGCTACTCAGGGAGGTGAAGATTGTGTCTCAAAGCCAGCCTGGACCTTGTCCCCTCAAGAGCAAGTTGTAGGAAAGTTACCCTTGAGTGGGATGGAGTCCTTCTTGCTTTGTCATTGCTGGAACAAGCTATAAGATAAGGTGGCCATCAAGAATAGAGGTTATTGTCTAGTGTCTACACGGATGAGATTTATGAGACTCAGGAGTTTTCTAGAAGGTCAGAGGATTTTGACCACTGATGTAGTGGTTTCAGGAATGGCATAATAGTGACCAGATCAACCACAAGCCCACATGGAGTCTTAGCAACAGTCTTTGAAGACTATAAGCTAGAGTATCAATGCTGGCAAGCTATGATTGGTCCACTTTTTCTCTGACGTCACTGGCTCAGACATTGATTGGTCCATTTTCTCTATGGTGTCACTATGCCTGGCTGTGATAGCTCCATTTTGAGAAATCATGCAGGGTATATATGAAGCCAATGTGCTCCAACCTATGTCTTTTAACACCTCTAGGAGCTCTTGATTGGTGACCCGCTGGACTGACTAAAAGCTAAATTCGTGATTTTTTTGGTTGGGGAGGTGAATTGTCGTTTGGATTTTGGTATTTCTTTTTTACTTTTTTCTGAGGTTTCCATTATTTTATTTAGTTAATTTTAGATAGACTTGCTACCTGCCATCATAGCAGAAGGATGGAACAATACAAAGAATCCTCCTCCAGATCCTTGAAGGAGTATATCATCAAACAATAAAAGATGAAAGAGCTCATCAACCATGGTACCAATGGACAAGTGAGGCTATCCCATCCTTGCCTCACACACATGAAAGTGGCAGTTAAAATATTCCTGAAGGGAGAGTCCTCCAGTCATCAGTTAAAGAATGAGGTTGTCATTTTTAAGACGGTATGGCACAAACACATCAACAGGTTGTACCAGGTGATGGAGAAGGAAGAGTATGTGTATTTCATCATGGAATTGGCCAGTAGGGGATACCTCCTGGGGTGGATCTGAAGATCCTGCCACCTATATGAGGATGAAACCAAGAGGCTCTTCACACCAATTGTAAGTGCTGTTCACTGCCCATACCAAAACAGAATCACACACTGAAACCTTAACTACAACAACATCATGTTGGATACCAAAGGCAATATCAAGGTCAGTGGTTTGATCTGAGCATCTGGTTCACCCTGGGGCAGTTGCTATCGAATGTATGTGCTGCTGTGATATTCCACACCTAAATTTTCCTGGAAGAAAGAAATGATTGTTGGGTGTCATTGGCTTACACCTGTAAGCCTAACTATTCAGGAGATCTGAGGATCATGGTTCAAAGCCAGCTGTGGCTGGCTCTACCCTCTGAGCAAACTCATACTGATACCAAAGACTAATTTGAGGAGGAGATGGCAGTGGATAGAGGTGGCTAGCAAAATAGTTACCACTCTTGTCAGAACAAGCTGCTGAATGTGGGCCCAGGAATAGAGCAGTTCAAGACAAAGGGGAGGAGAGGCCTGAGAGATATCAGAGATAACTTCACTTGAAAGCCAGAAAGCCTCTTTTTGAGATGGGAGAGATTTGTAGGTGGTCTACTAAAAGAAAGAGTTGTAAGTGGGATCCACGAATGGAAACGAAAACCCTATTTGCCCAGAAAAACCCAAGAAGACAGGTGCATCAACTGCCTTAGGTTTCCTCAGGAGGGATTCCAGGCAAGGGACACCTTGTACTGCAGTGTAAACTGAATGTTGTAGTTATCAAAGCATGTAATTTTTGTGGATTGTATCAGTTCCTTCCATTTACAAAACTACTTGAATTACTCTTGAACTACACCCTAGTCTTTAAAAATATAGTTTGTTTAATTTTATTCTATTATTCTTTAAGATACAGTCTCATTATATAGCCAAGTCAACTTCATAATTCTGTTGCCTAGTCTCCCAAGTTTTGGGTTAACAGGTGTGTACCTCTATGTCATGCATCATCCTATTATCTACACATTTCCTTAAGATTTAATACTTTATTTTATCCCTTGGCAGGACTACAGTTTTGATTGAGAGGCTGGTGCTGGGCAAGCAAGTGCTCTACCCCTTGACCCCTGCCCCCAGCCCTTGCTCTTCATTTTACTTTTAATAAGCTCTTATCATATTATTTTGCTTGGGTCAGCATCAGACTGTGATTGTAAGGTTTTTCCTGCTGGGAAGCTTTATTTGTGCTTTCATATATTTTGTAAATATAATTTTTCAGCCGAGCGCCAGTGGCTCACACCTATAATCCTAGGTACTCAGGAGGCTGAGATCTGAGGATTGTGGTTCAAAGCCAGCCCAGGGAGGAACATTCGTGAGACTCTTATTTCCAATAAACCACTAGAAAACAGGAAGTGGCGCTGTGGCTCAAGCAGTATAGCTCTCGCCTTGAGATGAAGAGCACAGGGACAGCGCACAAGCCTAGAGTTCAAGCCCCACGACCGACAAAAAATAAAATAAAAAATAACTTTTTATCTTATTAAAATGAAGCTACACATAGGTGTTGCCTTTATATAAGTCATTTTAAAATTCAAAGCCTTATTTTAAAAGAGTAAAAATGCATAAAATCACTAAAAGTTATCTCTAGAAAAAAAAAGACTACCAGATTAAATGTTTTTGGAGGTTGGGTCAGTGGCATTTGGTATTGTTCTCACTTCAGCTCTAGACAATGCTACATAGTTCCAGGGCTGCATGGCCTAAATAAAAACAAGTAAAAAGTAAAAAAAAATAATCCTTTAGGGCACAGCTGTGGAAGATTTGAAATACTCTTGTACATTTTATTGACCATTTGTACATTTCTGTGCTGATGAAAAGTGATATAGAAATTTTGGTAGAATTTGACACGTTCTTCTAACGTAACATAGAATTACCACATTACACAGCAATTCCTTTTCTCATTGCATAACCAAAACAACAAAAGAAAAAAAACTAATAGCTCATATACCAATGATAACAGCAAAGTAAAGAATAGTCAGAAGTTTGAAATACCTGGCGTGTCTATAAGATGAAAAATTTTATAAAATATTAGGTATACATAAATGGATTATGACTTATCCACAAAAAGGCTGCAATTAATATATATCTGTCACGGATGGATACAAAAATAATCTACTATTTATGTGAAACATATTGATTAAACTATTTCATAAGAGAAAATGGAAGATTAAAATTTCTGGGACAGGACATTGGGGTTATCATTACTCTATGATTGTGTGGATTCCATCAGTATCGAAAAGACAGTTCACAAATAGAGGTAATTGTTACAATGCAGTGTGGATATAATCTCACTGAATTTTATACCTACCTATCAAGTATGAGGCCCTGTGTTCAACCCCAACACATCCAAAAAATGCTAAATCTTCCTTCTGTTACATACCTTCAGTGGTAGGTCCTTTTCTACTGTTTTGATTATATTCCTCAGAGGCTCTCTCGTGGATCTCTGATGTTTAGTTATTCTTTACAGGAAATCCATTATTTTAATATTAATTTTGAGTTTTAAAGGAAACCTCATATATTAAAATGAGGGAAATGCCTGCAGTTCTAACTCAAGAGGCTAAAGCAGGAAGATCCTTACACAGTCAAGGCTGCATAGGTAGGTCATGTCTAAATCCCCATGCTGAAAGTGGAGGGACAATTATTTGTAAGCAATTACAAGTGAGAGATAAGTTTCCAATCACATTATAATATGGTCATGTCAGCTTGTAGTTAATATTTACATGAATTTAAAAATTTTTCTTTTTTCCTTTACTCAGTATGTCATTTTGAAACTTCGTACTTTCTCATTTTCCACATTTACAAAGAAACATAATTTTCCTTTGTATCATATTAAGCATGGTTTTTGATTTTTTTCTATATTACACCTACTATTATGTATTTTTAAAAGGTTTTTTTCTCTGCCTGTAAGGACTGGCCACTGTCTCAGAGGTTTTGCTCAGTTCTGCCAATTGAGCCACAGCTCAACTTCCAGCTTCATTTATTTGAAAAGTCTCATGCAATGCTCAGCACAACTAAGGAGGCTGAAATCTGAGGATCCTGGTTTGAAGCCAGTCTGAGCAGCAAAGTCTGAGATTCTTATCTCCAATTAATCACCAAAAAACTGTGGGTAGTGGAACTCTAGCCTTGAGTAAAACAGGGCAATTCAATCTCTATTACTGGTAATTACATGAACAAGTTTCATGGACTTTCTTCCTTGGGCTGGCTTTGCACTGCAGCCCTTAGATTTCAGCCTCCTGGGTAGTTAGGATTTACAGGCATGAGCAACCAACCACTGACTTATTTTAATATTGTTTTTTTTTCCTTTTTGTCGTTCCTGGGGCTTAAGCTCTGGTCTTTGGGTGCTGTCCCTGTGCTCTTCAGCTCAAAGCAAGCACTCTACCACTTGAGCCACAGAACCAATTCCAGTTTTCTGGTGGATTATTGGAGATAATAGTCTCATGAACTTTCCTACCCCGGTTGACTTTGAACTATGATCTTCATATCTCAGCTTCCTGAGTAGCTAAGATTACAGGCAAGAGCCACCAGTGCCCTTCTGTTTCTTAGCTTTTTGACCCAAGGATGATGTTATGCAACTTCAACCACAGCTCCACTTCTAGCTTAGTTTTGCTTATTGGACATAAACTTCTAATATACTTTTCTGGGTAGATTGGCTTCAAACCATGATCCTCAAATTTCAGCTTTCTGAGGTGCTCCAATTATACACATGAACCACAAACCCATTGGTATTTGAAAACATTAATATGTTTTCCCCCTTTTGTCTTTTTAAATTTTTTCTTGCTTTTTATTTTTGTATTTGTCCTAGCCCTGGGGCTACAAATCAGGGCCTGGATACAATGCCAGAGCTTTCTCTTCAAGACTAGTGGCTTACCACATGAGCCAAAGTGTAGCTTGTGGCTATACTTGTTTTGTATTAGTGCTGGAACTAAAGCTCTGGGTGCTGTCCTAGAAAGTGCTTTTCCAGTTTGCATTCGGGTCACAGCTCAATTCCAGGTTTTCTTTCAATTCTTGATAGTTAATAGATGAGTCTTATGCAAAGCCCACCACGAATTATTTGGCTAAAATCTGAGGATCATTGTTCAAACCAACTAAGGCAGAAAAGCCCATGAGACTCTTAGCTCCAATCAATTACTGAAAAGCTGAGAGTGGTAGAGCTCTATCCTCGAACAAAACAGAATAAGTTCATGCCTCAGGATGGTACACAGATGCGAAAACAAAGAAAGCCTCATGAACTTTCTTGCATGGGCTAACTTTGAACCATGATTCTCAGATTTAAATATCTCTTCATCATCTTTCTGAAAATTTTATTGGTCCTGTGGTTTGACCTCTGATTCTGGGGCATATATCTTATGTTTTACACTCAAGGGTGGTGCTTTACCACCTCTGCAACAGCTCAAGGCTTTGTGCTGTGTAGCTGGAGATAAGAATCTCAAGCACATTCTTTCCCAGGCTGACTTGACACTGCAATCCTCAGTTGTCAGCCTCTTGTGTAGTGAGGATTACACACATGACCAGCAACATGTGGGTCATTTTAAATCTTTAATTTGTGCTTGCTTCCACCTTCTTTTCTTATTCTTTTTTCATTTTTGCTTGTCCTGGGAGTAGAAATTGAAGCTCAGATGCTGTCTCACGACATACATGGGACCAACCATAACATTTTGCTTATGGGGGGAGGTTAAATGGAGAGAAGAGAATCATGTAGAGCTAGGCCATATTCAGGATGCTGAAAATAGAGGAGAGTCCATGATATTCTTTTCTTCAATTAACCACTACAATCTGAGAATAGTCTATCATTGAGCAAAATAGTGCAAGCTCAAGCACCAGGACTGGCACACACACACACACACACACACACACACACACACACACACACACACACACACACACACACACACACACACACACACACACACACACATCTTATGAACACCTATACCTGAGCTGAGCTTTAAACAGTATCCTTAAATTTCAGCCTGAGTATGTACAATGAAAGATATGAGCCACCAATGATTGGCTGATTGACACCTCTGTTACTTGGTCTTTCTTCTCTTCTTCTATCCTTCTTTTCATTTATTTCATTATTTTTGTGTTTATTGGTCTTGGAGCTCGAACTCATGCAAGGCCTGGCCTGATTCAGGAGGCTGAAATCTGGCCATCATTGTTTGAAAGCGGCTTGCGCAGGAAAATCCATGAAACTCTTATTTCCAATCAACCAACAAAAACCTATCCCCAGTGTGGCGCCACACACAAATTTCTTGATTAGGTTTGCCTTTGCACAGGATCTTAAATTTTAGCGACTTGCATTTCTAGAATTACAGACATGAGCCGACAGTCTTAAATTCTCTACTTCGAACCAGTTATTTTTTTATTGTGATCCTGAGGCTTGATCTGTGATCCAGGGCACTGTTTCACAGGTTTTTCTCAAGGCTGGTGCTTTATAACTACAACCACAGCTTCATTTCTGGTGTTTTTTGCTGGTTATTTGGAGACTTAGGCACTTCCCTGTCCAGGCTGTCTGTGAACAACCACCTTCAGATTTCAGCTTGTGAGTCACTAAGATTACACATATTGAGCAAAAACTCATGCATGGCTCATTTTGAAATTTTAATTGGATTTTCTCACACCGTTTTTCTTTTCCTAGTCCTAGCCCAGGCCTTGGGCAGTGTCCCTGAACTTCTGTTACTCCAGGTGAGAATTGTACTACTTGAGCCACAGTGCCACTTCCAGCCTTTTCTATTTATGAGGTACTGAGGAAACAAACCCAGGTATTTAAGCATGCTAGGCAAGCACTGTATCACTAAGCCACATTCCCAGCAATTCTTACAACTTTTTAGTTGTATTTTTGTTTCTATGTATGCTGGTCCTGGGTCTACAAATCAGCCCAGGTGCAGCCCCAGAGGTTTTTATTGAAGACTAGCACACCAAGACATGAGCTACAGCACAACTTGTGGCTATTTTGTTTTGTTTTGTTTTGTTTTAAGTAGTTACTTAGATTTGAGTCCAGGAATTCTCCTACCTGGGCTGGCTTTCAAATGTGATCTTCAGATTTGAGCCTCCCAAGTTGATACCATCACAGGTGTTTGCCACCTATACTTAGCTCATTTTAAACTCTGAAATTGGCTCTTTCTTCTCCTATATTCTCTACATTTATTTATTTTATTCTTTGTGTGTGTGGGTCCTAAAGTTAATATCAAGGTCTGGGTGCTGTCCCAGAAATTATTTTCTCATTTCTGCCATTAGAGCTCAATCACCAGGTTATATTTTTCTTCCTTTTGGTGGTTAATTGGAGATAAGAATCTCATGTAAAGCCCAGAAAGACATAGAAGGCTGAAACCTGAGGATCGAAGTTGAAGCCATCCTGGGCAGGAAAGTCCATGAGACTCTTTTCATCAACTACCAAGATGCTGGGAGTAGTAGAGCTCCTACATGAATTCAAGCCACAGGTTGGCACACAAAGAAAAAAAGCCCCATGGACTTTCCTTATTGGGCTGGCCTTTAAATGGTATCTTCAGATTTCAGCCTCTTGAATAGCTAAAATGATAAGCAGGAACCATCAGACCCAAGCTTATATTTAAATCTCAAATGGTCATTTCTGCTCTTCTTTCAGTTTTGTTTTTTGTCGACTTTGGGCTGAATTATGTACCTGGGTACTGTTTCCCAGGTTTTTCATGGAATTTCAGTACTTTACAACTACTATCACACCTTCATTTCCAGCTTTTGCTATGTAGTTGGAGAAAAGAATTTCAGCATGTTCCTCCCCAGGCTGGCTTTGAGCTGTGATCCTCATATTTCAACTTTCTGAGTAGCTAGGAATACACAAATAAACCAACAACCGTGGCTCATTTTGAAATTATAATTTTCACTTTCTCCCATCTTTTATAATTTGTGCTCTTTTTTCTTTCTTTTTGTAGGTGTCTGTGCTCGGGCTTCAGCACCAGGGCATGTGTGCTGTCCCTGAGCTTTCTGTTTAAGACTAGCACTCTACCACATGTGCCAGAGCACAGCTCGTGGCATATTTTTGGTGGCAAATGAGACATAAGAGTATCATGGATTCTTCTACCTGGGCTGGTCTTCAATTGTGGTCCTAAGATTTCATCCTCCTGAGTAGCTGATAGAACATCAGTGAGCTACCAATGCTTGATTTATTTAAACCTCTGTCATTCGATCTTGCTTCTGCACTTCTAACCTCCTATTGTTTAATTATTCTGTGATTGTCCTGGGGCTTGATTTCACGACCTGGTTGCTATCCCAGAAAGTGATTGCCCAATTCTGCCACTTGAGCCATAACTCAATTCCAAGGTTTTTTTCTTTTCTTTTTGACAATTAATTGGACATAAAAGTCTGAGTCAAAGCCTATCATGAATCAAGCCAGCCTTGGAAGGAAAGTCCATGAGACTATGACCTCCAATTAACCACTGAAAAGCTGGGAGTGGTCGAGCTCTAGCCTTGACCAAACCAGCACATGTTCAAGGATGGCACATACAAGCCACAGGATGGCACACAGATGCACACACACAGAGAAAATCTTATGGATTTTCTTACTTGTGTTAGCTTTGAACTGTGATCCTCAGATTTCAGTCTCTCTTCTTCCACTCTCCTTTTTATTTATTGTGTTTTATTTGTAAATTTTAGTGGTCCTGCAGCTTGACCTCTGGCTCTGGAGACTGTTTCTGAGCTTTTTAACTAAAGGCTGCTGCTTTACCACCTTGGGTCCAGCTCAGGGCTTTGTGCTAGGTAGCTGGGATAAGCATCTCAATCACGTTCATGCCCAGGCTGACTTGATACCACAATCCTCAGATGTCATCCTCTTGTGTAGTTAGGAATATACACAGGACCGGCAAACCTTGTGGCATTTAAAAATTTTAATATTTGCTTGCCTCTACCTGCTTTACTTTATTCTTTTTTTTGCATGTGTGTGCTGTTCCTGGTCTACAAATTGGGCTCTTATTTTGTCCCATAAGTTTTTATTCAATGCTATCCTCTATTACATGAGACACACCACAATTTTTGGCCCTTTTTTGGGAGGTGATTAATTACAGACAATAGTTTCATGGACTCTCCTACCTGGGCTGGCCTGAACCATCATCCTCAGATTTCAGCCTCTTGAATAGCTAATAGAACATGTATGAACCACCAATGCTTGACTTATTTAAGCCTTTGTCACTCGCTCTTCCTTGGTTACTTCTACTCTTCTTTTTTCTTCTGTGCATGTGCTGATGCTTGAATTCAGGATCTAGGTGCCGTCCCAGAAAAAAATTTGCCCAGTTCTGCAAATTAAGCCATAGCTCAACTTCCAGCTAAATCAGGTGGCTAAAATCTGAGGCCCATGTTTCAAAGCCAGCATGGGCAGGAAAGTCCATGACACTTTTATCTCCAAGTCACCACCCAAAATCTGGGAATGCTAGGGCACTAGGCAAAGGATTGTACAGAAACACACACATCACACATACAAACACACACACAAACACACACACACACACACACACACACACACACACACACACACAAATATACACACATATACACAAAGTTGCCTGGACTTTGCTTCTTGGCTGACCTTGAAACTTGATCTTCAGATTTCTGCCTCCTGTGAAGGAGTACAGCCATTATCACCAAGCACCAGGCTTATGTTTAAATTTACAGTTGGCCTTTCTTCTCCTACAATTTTTTTAGCGCTAGAAATTGATCTCTGGGACGACAAACAGGTTTTTTTTTTAGCTTTTTCACCAAATACAATGCTTTACAACTACAATCATATCTACACTGGGTAGTTGGGAATGAGTTTCATGTACATTTTTGGCCAGTCTTTCTTTTAACCTTGAACATCTAGGAATAAACATATGAACCAAAATGCATGCTCATTTTGAAACTTTACATTTCTCTTTACCCATCATTTTTAGTTTGTGCTTTTTTGTTTTTTTGAAATGTGTGTCTAGGATTTCAACTTAGGGCGTAGATGCTGTTCCAAGCTTTCTGTTTTAAACTACCACTCAACTGCACGAGCCAAAGTACAAATTGTAGCTTATTTTTAATACAAATTAGATATATGAGTCTCATGGACTCTCCTACGTGGGCTGGTTATGAAGCGTGATCCTTAGATTTCATGCTCCTGAGTACCTCTTATAACATGTGTGAGCAAACAATTTTAGATTCATTTCAACCACTGTTACTGACTCTTTTTTGTACTTCTATCTTCCTTTTCTTTTATTTCTTCTGTGCTTGTCCTACAGCTAGAACTCAGGGTCTGGGTGCTTTTTCCAAGTTCTGCCAGTTGAACTACAAGTAAATTCTAGGTTTTTATTTTTCTGTTTTGGTTTTGCATTAGAAATGAGTATCATGTAGAGCCAGACCAGATTCATGAGGCTACAAACAGGAGCAAAGTTTATACCAGTCTGGGCAGGAAAGTCCATGATATCTCCAATTATAACCACTAAAAAGCTGAGATTAGTAGAGCCTTGGGAAAAAAAAAAAACAGTACAAGTTCAAGCAACAGGACTCACACACACACACACAAACACACACACACACACACACACACACACACATGTCTTATGAACTTTCCTACTTTGTTGGGCCTTTAAATATTATCCTCAGATTTTAGCTTCCTGAGTAACTAGAATTACAGTTATGAGCCACCAATGATTGGTTGATTGGCTAATTTAAGCCTCGGTTATTGGTTCTTCTCTTCTTCTATCCTTCTTTACGTTTATTCATTTCATTGTTTTGTGTGTGCTGGTGCTGGAGCTAGAACTCATGCAAGGACTGTCCTGTTTTAGAAGGCTGAAGTCTGATCATCATGGTTCAAAGCCATCCTGAGATGGAAAGTCTAAGAGCCTTACCTCCAATTAAGTGCCAAAAACCTGGGCGTAGTATAGTTCTAGCACCAGGATGGCCCACAAACAACTGTCTTCTGGACTTTCCTGCTGGGGTTAGCCTTTGCACTGGATCCCTATATTTCAGCCTCCTGAGGTTCTAGAATTACAGGCATGAGTCACCAGCCCCAGGTTCTCTGCTTATTACCATTTTTTGTGATCCTGAGGCTGGATCTCTGAGCCAGGGCACTGTTTCATAGCTGTCTCACTCAAGGCTGGTGCTTTACAACTCCAATCACAGCTCCACTTCTGTTTTCTTATTTTTTTTTTGCTGGTGACTTGATGATGACACACCATAACCCAAACACCAAAACTCAAATTTCATCTATCTTAAAATGTAGGATTACACACATGAAACAAAATCTCATGGCTCATTTTGAAAATTTAATTGGATTTTTCCAATACATTTTTAATTTCTATTTTTTATTTCCATAGGTATGCTCAGCTTGAGGCTATGAATCAGAGCCTAGGTATTGCCCCAGTAATTTTTTTCTCATCTTATTTTATTTTCTTCTTTTTATTTTGAAAATACGGTACAGACGGCTTACAATTAATTACATGAGCAAGGTAATGAGTATATTCTTATCAAGCATTTTTGCCTCCTTTGTTTGCTCTTGCCATCCCTTTCCATCTCTCCACCCCTCCGCCGTCCCCCTGACATCCTGCACCAAAGTGGTAATTTTTTTTTCAACATAATGTCTTATTCATCTCATTGTTGCAATGGGTTCACCTGTATCCTTATTTTTATATTTATTTATTTATTGCCAGTTGTGGGGCCTGAACTCTGGGCCTGGGAACTTTCCTTCAGCTCTTCAGCTTGAGGCTAAAGCAGTACCACATCTGCTACAGTGCCACTTCCGGCTTTTCCTGCTTATGTGGTGCTGAGGAATTGAACCCAGGCCTTGTGCATGCAAGGCAAGCACTCTCCCACTCAGTCACCTTCCCAGCCCCATCCAAGTACATTTTAATACTATCCCTCTAATGTGTAAGCCACAGCACAATTTGGAACTTTTTAAATAAAACTAGTTGGCTAAATAGAGTTGAGTCCATGGACTCCCCTGCCTTGGTTGGCCTTGAACACTGATCCTCAGATGTGAGATGCTTGTGTAAGTACAATAACAAGTGTAAGCTACCTCAGTTTTGTTCATTTTCAACTGTGAAATTGGCTCTCCCTTTTCTTCTTATACCTTTGTTTTCATTCATTTATTTTATTCTTGTGTGTGCTGGTTCTGGTGCTTGATCTCAGTGTGTGGGTGCTGTCCCAGAAATCATTGTCTCATTTCTGCCATTAGAGCCACAGCTCATCCTCCAGGTTTTTTTCTCTACTTTTTGGTGGTTCATTGGAGATAAGAGTCTCATGCAAAGCACAGAATGTATCAGGAAGCTGAAATCTGAGGATCACAGTTTGAAGCCAGCCTGCACAGAAAATTCCATGAGACTCTTTACCTCCAATTAGCTGATAGTGATTCCACCAATAAGCTGAGATTGATAGAACTCCAGCCTTGAGTAAAGTAAAACAAATTCAATCCCCATGACTGGCACACACAGAAAAATGGCCAATGGACTTTCCTTCTTGGGCTTGCCTTTAAAAGGTATTTTCTGACTTGAGCCTCCTATGTAGATAATACAACATGTGTTAGCCACCAGTGATTGATTAATTTAAAACTCTGTCACTGGCTATTCCTTCTCTTCTTTTACACTTCTTCATATCTTTTGTGCTGGTACTGAGGCTTGAACTTGGGGCCTTGGTCTTCACCTTTTTATGTCCTTTTTATAACTTGTTTAGTTCTGTTGTTCTAATGTTTCATTTGTTTATGTTCCTTTATATATCTCATATAAGTAAATTTTTATATCTCACAAAAATAACTTTATCTTAGTACTGGTGGCTCATACCTGTAATCTGACTCAGGAGACTGACATCAAGGATCACAGTTTGAAGCCAGCACAGGCAGAAAAGTCTGGGAAATTCTTATTTCCACTACACTACTAAATATAGTAGAAGTGGAGGTATGAATCAGGTAGTAAATTGCTTGCCTTGAGCAAAAGAACTCAGAGCTTTGGCTGCAAGTTACATCCCCTGGACTGGCACAAAATGAAAACTTTCATTAGCTTATATTATACTAGGATTACTGGTGTGAGAAGACCATCCTTGTTTTAAGAACCAAATTTTGTACAGCTGCCACTTTTGATCTTTTTCCTAGGAACTTTAATGCTTTTTTTTTCCTTGCCTTATATTTACATTCCACTAATGGCATTCTTATTTTTTTGTTTGGAGACACAATTCAATAATTCAATGACATATCAGAAAAGACATGTCTTGAATTTTTCTTTATTTTAAATAGGAAAGGGAAATGCTAAGTCTCAATCCAGCAGAGTGAATGACAGTTTGATTATAGAGCTGTTAAATCTATTCCTGGACTGGGAAGCCTGCCAGTTTGGGTGCTTTGGTGGATAGGTCTTCCTACAGCTTCACAATAAACTTCTATGATGTCACAGCCAACTTTGCCATCACAACGGATAGGTGTCAGCCACTGATATCACCTTTATGTGGACTTAGATACACAAGGAGGAAAAAAATAATTAGAAGAAATTACTATTAACCACAAGACCACAGCTTGATGAGCTTTCCTAACTGAATTCTGAGATTACATGAGCAGAGCAGGTTCATCTCCTCACAAGGCTATTAAGCACTAAGGACCAGGCACTGTTGTAGGCAACTGGAGAAACAGATGAGAATACAGCTGCAAATGGCCTACTCCATGCAAATTTCATGCTGAAGGAGAAAACCAGAAATCACAATGATGATGTCAATGAATCAGAAGGATGGTGATGTGGGGAGACAGCTTCACATTGAGGATGGGAGGAAGAGACATATGATCTAACAGTAGGGAACATCCATGCAATTACTGCTTTTCCACTCTGTCTCCAATCTCAATCCCAGATCTCATCCTTCTGAGTAGCAAATTATAGGTATGAGGCACCTGCAGTCAGCTCTTTGATATAAATATCTATAATCAAAGATTTCTAAGTTTCTTGGAAGATTTTTGAGAGGAAGGTTCAAATTAAATATATTGTGTGTCCTAAACATTCTTTTCATTATCTTCTAATTATTTGAATATGAGCTGTCTTCCTCACTATTGGGAAAAATCAGGACAGTTGTTTGCATTGTTCAAATCCTGGGGAGGGAAGGAAAATCACAGCTTCTTTGCCAAACTAGAAATTAATAGTCATTTCAACTTACCAGTTTTGCCAAATGTGAGATGAATGAAAGTGTAAATGGGAGAAAAGCAACCACGTAGTAGCAAGTTTATCAAAATGATATATATAAGCTGTCCACTTTCTACCCAATGAAATGCCACAAACATTAAAAAACTTGAATAAAATCTTGGAGCTTCTTCCTCTTTAAACACATTTGGATTTTTGTTTTGTTTTGTTTTGTTTTTTGTTGGTTGTGGGGCTTGAACTCTGGGCCTGGGGGCAGTCCCTCAGCTATTCAGCACAAGGCAACACTCTACCACTTGAGCCACAGCACTACTTCTATTTTTCTAACGGTTATTTAGAGATAAGCCTCACGGAGTTTGCTGCCCAGGCTGACTTTGAACTGCAGTCCTCAGATCTCAGCCTCCTGAGTAGCTAGAAATAGAGACATGAGCCACCAGCACCTGGCCAAAGTTGTATGTTTTTTCAGTTTTGCTAGCTTGAATGATTATCAAGAAAAAAAATAAAAACTAAAATTTTTAGTTTGTGGTAAAAATTGCAATAGTTTTATCATGCAAGATAGTGAAATATTTAACATTACATATTTGAGATAATGTAGCTGATTAGCTTTTACTTTTTTAAAATAATAAAATATATTATTTTTTTTTGTAGACACTGAAGTCTGAGTTCAGAACTTATACTTGTTGGCAGGCACTCTCCTATGTGAGCCACATCCTTCTGATCATTTTTTAATCCATCATTAAATAATTTGAAGCTCACAAATTTTCTTTTATTAAGATTAAGTAAAATAAGCCTAAACTCCTGCCTTTTGAGTAACAGAAGAAATCTTAATATCTAGAATGTATAGACTAAAAAATGAAGTACCCTATGAACAAATAATCTTATCAATAAATAGGCAAGTGAATTCACTAGATCGTTCCCCAAAACAGATAGGTGTCTATATAATACATTTTACTAATCAAGGAAATGCAAATCAAATCTATGTTGAAGTTCCATGTCTGCATAATCAGAAATACTTGCAAGGACGTAGGGAAAGATACCCTACACAATGTTGGCAATTAAGTGAATCACTGCTGGCCCAACAGAAACCAGTGTGGAAGTTCCACCCAAGGAATCCAACATATATACTTGAAGAAATGTAAGTCAGCCTTATAGTAGAGCTATCTGCACACACATTTTTTATTTCATGATTCAAAATAATCACATTCCAGAATCGGCCTCCATATGCAGAAAAGTATGCAAAACTGTTATCTCCAAATAACAATTAAAAAATCTGGGAGTAGAACTGTGGACCAAGTGGCAGAGTACCAGCCTTGATGGAAAAAATCCAATCAAGAGATTAAGGCTTTAGGTTCAAGCCTCAGAAATGGCAAACACACGCACACACGCACCCACACACGCACACACACACACACACACACACACACACACACACACAAACACACACACACACACACACACACACACACACACACACACACACACACAAACAATGCTTCCTCTATTTTTAACCAAGTTTCTTAATACCCTAAGATTTATGTACCTATGACAGAGCTAAATATAATGGGAAAGCGGTATTTATAATGATAAACTTCTACTGAAGAACCCAGGTCTTTTTTCTTATTTTGTTTTGTTTTTGTGGTCATCAGCCTTGAACTCACAGCCTGAGTGCTGTACCTTAGCGTTTTTGCTCAAGTTTGGTGCTCTACCACTTAGCTACTCTGCTACTTCTGGGTTTGTGGTAGTTCGTTAAAGATAGTCTCAAGGACTCTGTCCTCCACACACTGATTTCTATTTGCAATTCTCATATTTCACCTTCCTGAATTGGTAGAATTAGAGGTCTGATCCACCAATGTTGGACTAGAACCTGAATATTTTCACCACTGCTTACTGGAAGAGTTCAATTCTTTTTACTCCAGAACACTTGCCAAGCACAGTTCTCTCTGTACGGCAATCAAGTAAATATAGAGGCACCAGTAGCTCACACCTGTAAATCCTAACTACTGAAAAGTCTGAGATTTGAGACCAGTGTTCAAAGCCAGCCCAGACAGGAGAATCTGGGAGACATGTATCCCCAATTAGCCACAAAAATGACATATTTTGAGCTGTGGCTCAAGCAGTAGAGCTCTACCTTGGTCAAATAACACAGGAATAAACATCAGACCCTGAGTTCAAGACCAGTGCACATTCACACAAACACAATTTTGTAATATAGTTCTAAAACCTAGCAAGGTGACATCCTAATCCCTTAATGTCATGCTTTGCTATGAGAACTAGAAAAGTCTAGCCTCTGGCATGGGTTGCAGTCCATGCTGGTAAACAGCATCTAGAGAGAGTAATTAGCTCAGAGCCTGTGGGACTGGCCCAGACCAGAAGAAGGAGTGAGGTGGTGCAGACACATGCCCCCTACTCCCCAACTCACCCAGACGGAAAGCAGGAGTGAGGTGACAGGCACGCAATTCCCACTCACTCAGACCTGAAGCAGGATTGAGGAAACGTAGGCACATGGCTCCCACTAACACAGACCAGAAGCGCGATTGAGGTGAGAAGGGCACTGGGCCGACTTATCCAGCCAGGAAGCAGTAGTGATGTGGTGCAGGCACATGGCCCCTACCCACACAGACCAGAATCAGCGGTGAGGTGACACACGCACCACAGCCCCTACTCCCCTACTCATGCAGACAAGAAGCAAGAGTGAGGTCACACAGGCACTCGGCCCTCACTCCCCCAGACTGGAAACAGGAGAGAGGTAACACAGGCACAAAGCCCCCCATCACCTAGACTGGAAGCAGGAGTGAGGTGACCTGGACATGAAGCCCCCACTCACCCAGAACAAAAGCAGGAGTGAGTTAGTACAGGCAAATGGCCCCTACCAACCAAGACTGGAAGCAGTAGTGAAGTGACACAGGCAGGCGGCTCTGACTATTCCAGCCAGGATGCAGAAGTGAGGTGATGGTCTCATGCCACACCAGAGGTGCCTAGAATTCTATGGTGGCCCCATTTTCTCCCATCCTTTGTGAAGGGCTGCTGGGTTCCATGATGCACTCTGGAGGTCAAGGGTCTAGAGCCAAGGATGCTGCTGCCCTCCCCCAACTGGTACTGCACCTGCTGCAGCTATGGTAGCAAACAATAAGTTCTAATTCACAGAATATATACTATGAACTATTAGTGTCTTCACGTACTGTGCGCCAATTGCTAGTCAATTAATTTTATAGTTGCCAATGTCTAAGTATTCACTGACTTTTAAATACACTGGAATGGAAATCCTAATATCACTGATGTCTTTTAATTTCTAGGAATGATGATTTTGAACTGGCGCTTTCTGAAAAGAAGGTGGGGGAACATGGACCCAACTATTCAAGAGTGCCTCAGGGTGAAACTATATTGGCCCAAGAATGAGTTGACACAGTTGGTATCCAGTTATTTTGGATAAGTCTTTTGGGTCATACTTTCTCTTTGGCCTTGAAGAGTCTTAGGCTTCTCTTTGTAGACACAGAAGATGAGAAAGTAATTGCCAAGGCTTATATAGTCGGGAGCTATTTACTTTCTGCTCTTCTGAGATGACATCTCACTGTATAGCCAGGACAGCCTTGTACTTAATATGCTTCTGATTCAGCATCGCAAGTGATGGAATTACAGGTATATCTTATCATGCCCAGCTATCTCTCATGGCCCATTTGAAATAGAAAAACCATGACTTGTGCTCTGTATCTACTGACAAACTTGTGCAAAGATCAAATAACATACAACCCATTGTTAAGAATATATACTCAGGGAGGAGTTCCAGGAAGATGGTGGAGGAGAAGCTGGAGGCTAAAAAAGCATTCACATAGCAGTTTTACAGTTCTAGTGAACAGTCCTAAGCCAGAGAATTACACTAAGTGTGCTATCACAGGACAGATAGTTAGGCCAGAGAGGGAAAATCAAGGCAAGGAGACAGATCTGAGCATTTGCCATCAGCCACCACTGCAACAGCAGTGGTGGCAGTGGCGTCCATACCCGCCATACCTGAAACACAGAGAGTCTGGGACAAAGCAGCCAGACGCGGCGGTGAGCGGATTCTACTCAACACCAGCAAAAACCGACAAGGACCAGACATCTTCATCCTGCAGTTCCCAGATCAGAGACAACCCAGGAACCATGACCCGACGTGAGTAGAAGCCTAACATCCTCACCCCTTCTCAGGGAACAGAGGAGGGAAGCCACCCCCCCTCCCAGTACTGGAGATCTCCATCTTGGATACTGACAAAGCTCGGCGGAGCTGCTAGCTCCAACTCAGGCTTTGGAAGAAAACTAGAGTCATTTAGCAGGTCACAAGAACCTAATGTGACCTGCCAGACTCAGCTCCACCCAGGAAAAAGGCACCCAGCTTGGGCGCCAGCCCCAGGAGTGGCTTTCTTCACTGGGTAATCAGAACCAGAGGCTACCCCTCCCTTTAGCAGCCTTGACAATCCATTGAAATTCAGTAAACATAAACCCTGAGAAGCTCCAGGCTGGGCTCTGTGAGTTTCTCACAAACTAGCCCCCAGGAAAAGCCACTGTTTGCTGAAAGTCCTCAACACCACCCAGAACCTAGCCTCAACAAAGCATCTCCAAACTTGAGGAAAAAGCCATCTCCCTCTTTTATGATACTCGAAGCAGATCTCCCTCCCATTGAAATAACCTAGCAGGAGGATCACAAAATCCTGGGTAAATCAGAGCATTTTTCTGCGAGTTCAAACAAACTGACTCAAGAAACCAACCAAGCCACAGGAAAATCAAATACCACAAGCGGACCAGAGACTCCAACAAGAGGCTGGCTATGGATACAAGGGAAATACAGGATTTCCCCCACCCCTCCCAAAAAAATCAAAGAACTTTTTTTCTTGTTTTTTTTTTTTGTACCTTTTATAAAAATTTTTTTCTAAAACATTTTTTTAAATTTTTAATTCTTACCTTTTTTGAAAAACATTGTTTTCTAGTAACGTTTTTTTCCTCTTATAATTTTTATTTTAGGGGTATTTGTGTGTGTCGTTTTTCTTTTTTTTTTCTTTTAAATTTTTTTTTTGTTTTTTGTTTAGCTCTACTGAACTTCTGATCTTTTTTTCTTTCTTTCTTATCCTTTTCACCTTTGCTTCTCTTTCTTTCTTCTTTATGTGACTTAATTGTTGTTCTGCATGTCCTCAGATAAACCCGTAGTCGATTATTAGACCTTATCCCCCATTGGGTACACACTTAATCTACAAATTTATTACTAAATTCGAAACCTCTTCGACTTAAATTCTTTAATAGCAGTACTACCTCTTTATACCTATATAATATTTTAAGTATTTTCATTTTTTTTCACATCTCCTTTATATCCCTCCCCTTCTCTCATTATATGCATGTTCTTCATTGTATATTTTGTTGTCCTATATGCATAATATTTATAATTTTAACTTTTGTATTTTTTCTGGTCTCTTTTTCCCCCCTTCTCTTTATTCTTTTTTTTCTCTCTCTCTACTGTCATCCTATCCAAACTATTTCCTGCTTTGAGATTAAGACTTAGTTAACTCTCCCAGAGCCTTCCCACATCATTCTATTCCTATTTTTTACCCACATCTCTCCCTAACTCTAATAATTTCTGGTTTACCAAATTCTTCTTTGCGGTTTGTAGCCCATTAATATATTGTTGCTTGATGTTGAACAGATGTATCTGTTGAACTAAATTGTATCTGCAGACTATTGACTGTGCAAATACAGACTTTGGTTAATGTTTGCCTTAAGGTAGTGTTCTATCACAAAACTGGTGTTATTTTCATCCCAAATAGGCAGAGTAAGCCGGAAAAACACAAGAAAAATGGCAAGTCCGTGTATCTCAATTCCCACTCATGATAATCACGGGACAGAACAGATAATGAAAAATCCAGAGGAGAATTCCCAAATAGCTCTACAAACACTGCTGGCAAACATAATAAATGAAAAGATCTTAATCAAACAAAGGAATCTTTATGAGCATGATAGGGAGAGAGAGGAGGCAAACAAAAGGTCAATGCAGGAAAAGATTGAAAACCTACAAAGGACTCTGTATGAGCGTGATAGGGAGAGAAAGGAGGCAATCCAAAGGTATATCAGGAATATCATGAGCGTGAGGAAACTACTCAAAAACTGATACAGGATTTTCGTGAACAGTTTGAGAATACTCAAAGAGAAAAGGCAGGAATAGCATTAGCAGGCTGAAAACACTCAAGGAGAACTATAGGAATGGCATGAACGTGAGGAGGCTAAGCACAGAGTAATACAGGAACTGAGAGAACAGGGTGAGAATACACAAAGATCACTAAAGGCATTCATGGAATCCATTAACAAAGAGCTGAAGAAAGTCAGGGAAATCAAAAAGGGAATGCTGAATGGAACCCAACAGAAGGAATGGGAGTCCAAGGAAACAATAACCAATCAACTAAGACATTTGAGAATAAACATTGAACACCAAATATAGGAACGAAAGAAGTTCATACAAGATCTAAAACAAAGGTTCAGCAAAGAATATGAAGCCATCAAAGCTGACCAATTAGAAGGAAAAGAAATAAAAAAAGAAAGTCGAAACTCTTGACAGCAGGTTAGACCATGCAGAAGATCGAATCTCGGAATTGAATACAGCCTAATATTACAGAGAAAGAACATACAACTATCCAAGACAAGTCCAAGAAATATGATAGATCTATCCAACACTTTGAAGACACCATCAGAAGGCCTAATCTGAGGATAATGTTTGTAGAGGAGCTACTAGAAACAGAAGTTAATGGTCTAGGAAGTTTGTTTAACAGGATCCTAGCAGTGAACATCCCAAACATGCAAAAAGATAGGGCTATCCAAATAGACCAGAACTCCAAATAGACCAGACCAGAATAGGACATCCCACTGTCAAATTATAATGCACACAGGATCAATTCAGACCAAGGAAAAGATCCTTAAAGCTGTCACAGAGAAAAGATCAATCACCTATAAAGGGAAAACAATTGGAATCACCACAGATTTCTCAGCATAGACAAAGCAAGAGGAGCCTGGAATGATGTATGCCATGCCCTAAAAACAAACAACTATCAACCAAGAATACTGTACCCACCTAATCTCTCCTTCATAACCGAAGCTCAAATAAAAACCTTCCATAGCAAGGAAAAATTGAAACAATGTATCTCCACCAAACCAACCCTCCAAAGATTCTTAAAAACGTCCTACACATAGAAAACCAACAAGACCACAATAAAGGCCAAGAAACTGCACTCAAACTGAGAATCAAAGAATCATAGGAAGAACCTAGTTTTCACAGCCCTGAAGAAGGTGGATAACTTGGCAGGAACTCCCAAATACCTCTCAGTCCTATCTCTCAACATTAACGGACTTAACTCTCCAATTAAGCGACATAGACTTTCTAGTTGGATTAAAAAAGAAGATCTTTCTATCTGCTGCCTTCAGGACTCACATCTTGCCCATAAAAACAAACACAAATTCTACCAAGCAAACGGCCCCCATAAACAGGCGGGAGTTGCAATCTTAATATCAGATAAAATAGACTTCAAATTAAAATTCGTGAGAAGAGATAAAGAAGGTCGCTACATACTAATTAAGGGATCTCTCCTTCAGGAGGATATTACAATTCTAAATATCTATTCGCTAAACAATGGAGCACCCAAATTTATCAAAGAAACACTACTTTCCCTAAAATCCCATATAGATCCAAAAACAGTAATTGTAGGGAATTTTAACACACCACTCTCACCACTAGATTAATCAACTCGATTGATCAATCAGAGCATTTTTCAGCCTGCTCAAACAAACTGACTTGACAAACCAATCAAGCCACAGGAAAAGCAAACAACACAAGTAGACCAAAGACTAAACCAAAAGACTGGTTATGGACACAGGGGAGATACAGGATCTTCCCAATCCCCCCCCAAAAAAAAATCAAAAAACTCTTTTTGTAGATTTTTTAATTTTTTACAATTGTTTTCTATGAATCTTTTTCCCCCCTCTAATTTTTATTTTAGGTGTATGTGTGTGTGTGTACTTTTTTTTTTACCTCTTTTGACCATTTGGTCCTTTTTATTCTTTTCAATTTTTTTTTCCTCCTTCTTTTTTTTTGTTCAAACTAATTGCTGTTCTGCTCATCCCCAGATATATAACTATCACTGATTATTAGACCATTTCTCCCATTGTGTACATAATATAGAAATTTATTACTCAATTCACTACCTTGTAGGCTTAAAATTTTAACAGCAATATTATATCTTTATAGCTATATAATTGTCAAGTAAATAATTTTAAGAAATTTTATTTTTAGTTTTTCATATCTCCTTTCTATCCCTCCATTCCTCTCATTCTAACCTTTTCTTCTCTCAATATAACTTCTTTTAATTTACATAATTATTGTGTTTCACTTTTTAAATTTAAATTTTTTTCCATTTTTTTCCTTTTTTTTTTTTAAATCTCTCTCCTATCATTCTGTCCAATCCATTTCCCTCTCTGAGATTAGGACTTGGTAAAATTCACTCTCTTTTTACCTTTCCCCATCCCTCTAATCCTATTTTTTCACATATTCTCCCTAAAACTAATAATTTCTGGTTTGCCAAATTCTTCTTTGCTTTTCTTAGCTACTTACTTCATAGTTGTTTGATGTTTAATAGATTGTGTCTGTTGAACTAGAATGTATCTGCAGCCATGTTGACTGTGCAACTACAGGACTTTGGTTGATGCTTGCCTTAAAATAATGTTCTAGCACAAAATTGGTGTTACTTTCGTACCAAATGGGCAGAACAAGCTGGAAAAACAGAAGAAAAATGGAAATTCAATGTATCTCTACACCCACTCATGACAATCAGGTGAGAACAGTGAATGAATAATCCAGAGCAGAGTTCAAAGAAAGTTTTATGAACAATACTGGTAAACATGGTCAATTAAAAGACTGGAAACCTGAAAAGGACTCAGTTTGAGCGTGATAGGGAGAGAGAGGAGGGAAACCCATGATTAATACAGGAATCTCGACAGTGTGAGGAGGTTACTAAAAGATTGATACAGGAATTTTATGAGCAGGTTGAGAAGAGAAAAAGTGCAATAAAGGAATTGTGTGATCAGGCTGAGAACAGTCAAAGAGAAACACACTAGATTTAACAAATATCTACAGAATATTTCACCAAGCAGCATCAGAATACATGTTTTTCTCAGCAGCACATGGAACATTTTCAAAAATAGGTCACATTTTAGGTCACAAAGCAAACGTCAAAATTCAGAAACATTGAAAATATACCTTGCATTCTTTCAGACCACAAGGGTCAAAATTAGACCTCAACATCAAAAGCCACCAAAGAAAGTCCTGTAGCATATGGAGGCTGAACAACACACTGTTGAATCACCAGTGGCTCGTGGAAGAGATTAGAAAGGAAATTTATATGTTCATGGTATTCAAAACAAATTAACACACAAATTACCAGTTCCTCTGGAACACAGCAACCACAGTGCTCAGAGGCAAGTTTACAGCTCTGATTTCCTACATAAACAAATTGGAGAGATCTGAAATAAACAACTTAATGAGACATCTGAACCTCCTTGAAAAAGATCAGCAATATAAACCTCAATCCAGTAGACAGAAAGAAATAATTAAATAATAATTACAAGAATTATACTCCAAATAAACCAGAGAAAGAATAAAAAGAGTTGATTCTTTGAAAAAATTAATATAATTGACAGACCCTTAGCAAATCTTATCAGAAAAAGGAGAAAACACACCCAAATAAATAAACTCAGAGATGAGAATGGAAACATCACCACAGAAACACCAATATTCAGAACATTATAAAGGAATATATTTCAAACCTTTATGTAATAAGTTTGAGAACATGGCACAGATGGACGATTTCCTAACAAATATTGAAATGCCGAAACTAAACTAAGATGAGGTAAACCACCTTAACATCCCCATATCAAGCATTGAAATAGAAACAGCAATATTAGACCTCCCATTTAAGAAAAGCCCAGGACCAGATGGACTTACAGCAGAATTCTACAAGACCTTGAAAGCAGAGCTCACACTAATACTCCTCCAAATCTTCAATAAAATTGAAAGAGAAAGTTCACTACCGAATACATTCTATAAAGCCATCATAACCCACATCCCAAAACCAGGCAGGGACTCATCAAAGAAAGAGAATTATAGACTCATTTTGTGATGCAAAACTTCTCAACAAAATTTTTGGCAATCAACTTCAACCATTAATACAAAAAATCATACACCATGATCAAACAGGATTGATTTCAGGGATGCAAACCAGGTTCAATATGTACAAATCAATATAAATCTTCACATCAACAAAAGAAAGGATAAGAGGCACATGGTTATCTAAATAGATGCAGAAAAAGCATTTGACCAGATCCAACACCCCTTTATAATGATCGTTCTGGAAAACATAGGAATATAAGGAAGATTCCTCAAAACAATAAAGGCATTATATGACAAATCTACAGCCAGCATTATTCTTTTTTTATTTTTATTTTTTTATTGTGAAAATACTGTACAGAGGGTTTACAATTACATGGGCAAGATAGTGAGTACATTTCTTATCAAGCATTGTAGCCTTCTCCTTTGCTTACCCTTCCCATCTCTTCCCATCCTCCCTCTCTCCCCACCGAATCCTCGACCCCCAAGATGTAAAGTTCGTTTTTGACATGACAACTTGTACTTCTCATTGTTGCAACAGGTCCACCAGTATCCTTATTTAAACGACTTGTTTTTCCCCTTCCCCTCCACAAATTATATGGTCATCAAATACAGTGAAAGCAGGGGTTCTACTGTGGGGGAGGGACATACAAAGCAAAAAAGAAATAATCTTATAATTGCATTAGAAACAAATGCATGAAAGAGAAAAACATTTAAAATACATATCTTAAGGTTCACTTTCCTAACATCACATTATCTGACCTATTCTGCTTGACTCATACATATACTAGATATTGCAAATAAGGGAAATCATGGGACCTATGTTTCTTTGGGCTTGGCTTACTTCACTTAATATAATTTGTTCCAAGTCTTTCCATTTCCTAACAAATGGGGCAATGTCATTCTTTCTGATGGAGGCACATTTTCTTGATCCATTCATCTACTGAGGGGCATCTGGGTTGGTTCCAGATCTTAGCTATAGTAAATAATGCTGCAATGAACATAGTTGTGCTGGTAGCTTTAGTGTGGTCTTGTTTGTAAACATTTGGGTAAATGCCCAAAAGTGGGACTACTGGGTCCTAGGGGAGCTCTATGTGGAGTCTTTTGAGGAACCTCCATGCTACTTTCCAAAGTGAACAAGTTTATACTCCCATCAACAATGGAGTAAGGTTCCATTCTGTCCACATCGCCTCCAGCATCTGTTGTTATTAGAGTTCTTCATTTTTGCCATTCTAACTGGAGTGAGGTAGTATCTCAATGTTATTTTGATTTGCATTTCTTTTATGACTAGGGAGGTTGAGCATTTCTTCATGTGTCTATTGACCATCCTTCATTCTTCATCAGAGAAGTTTCTCTTTAAGTCATTAGCCCACTTACTTATTGGGCAGTTGTTTCTTTGAGCATTTGTTGTTGGGGGATTTGATTTTTTGAATTCCAACTATATTTTAGATATGAGACCCTTGTCCATTGTATGGCTAGTGAAGATCTAAAAAACTGCATAGATCAAACAGATTTAACAGTCATCTACCGAATATTCTTCACCCAGCAGCAGAATACACATTTTTCTCAGCAGCACATGGAACATTTTACAAAATAGACCCCATTGTAGGCCACAAAGCAAACTTGTCCAAATTCAGAAACTTTGAAGTTATACCTTGCATTCTCTCTGACCACAAGGGAATAAAATTAGAACTCAACACCAAAAGCCACCAAAGAAAGTCAGGTAACACATGAGGCTGAACAACACACTGCTGAATCACAAGTGGGTCGAGGAAGAGATTAGAAAGGAAATTCAAATGTTCATGCTGTTCAACAAAAATGAGCTCTGAATTCCTACATCAACAAATTGGAGAGATCTGAAACCAACAATTTAATGAGACATCTTAAACTCCTTGAAAAAGAGCAGCAAGATAAATCCCAATCCAGTAGATGGAAAGAAATAATTAAAATTAAATCAGAATTAAATGAATTAAAATCCAAAAAACGATAGAAAGCATCAATAAAACAAAGAGTTTGTTCTTCGAAAAAATTAACAAAATTGACAGGCCCTTAGCAAATCTTATCAGAAAAAGAAGAGAACACACCTAAATAAATAAATTCAGAGAGGAAAATGGAAACATCACCATGGAAACAACCAAGATTCAGAACATTTTAAGGAATACTTCTCAAAACTTTATGCTAATAAGTTTGAGAACTTGGTAGAAATGTACCTTTTCCTAGCAAATATTGACATGCCAAAATTAAACCAAATGAGTTAATCCATCTTACAGGACCATATGAAGCATTGAAATAGAAACAGCAATAAGAGACCTCCCAGCTAAGAAAAGTCAAGGACCAGATGGTTTTACAACGGAATTCTACAAGGCCTTCAAAGCTGAGCTCACACCAATACTCCTCCAACTCTTCAATGAAATTGTAAGGGAAAGTTCACTACCGAACACATTCCATGAAGACATCATAACCCTCATCCCAAAACCAGGCAGGGACTCATAAAAGAAAGAGAACTATAGACCCATTTATATGATGAATATTGATGCAAAACTTCTCAACAAAATTTTGGCCAATCGACTCCAACAATTTATCCAATAAATCATACACCATGATCAAACAGGATTCATTTCAGGGATGCCAGGCTGGTTCAATATACCCCAATCAATTAATATTATTCATCACATCAACAGGAGCAAGGATAAGAACCACATGGTTATCTCAATAGATGCAGAAAAAGCATTCGACAAGATCCAACACCCCTTTATGATGAAGGTTTTGGAAAAATTAGGAGTCCTTGGAACATTCCTCAATAAAATAAAGTCTGTATATGACAAACCTACAGCCAGCATTATACTTAATGGTGACAAACTAAAGCCATTTCCTCTTAACTCAGGAACAATATAAGGATGTCCACACTCTCCACTTCTCTTCAACCTTGCATTAGAATGCCTAGCTACAGCAATAAGACAAGACGCAGACATAAATGGGATCCAAGTAGGGAAAAAAGAAATAAAACTCTCCCTCTTTGCAGATGACATGATCTTGTACTTAAACCATCACATAGACTCCACTCCCAAATTACTCAAGCTGATTCAAAACCTTGGCAAATTAGCAGGGTATAAAATTAACCCTCAAAAATCAATGACTTTTCTGTATGCCAACAATGAGAAAAGTGGAGCTGAAATTAGGAATGCAACTCCATTTGTAATAGCCCCACAAAAAATAAAATACCCAGCATTATTCTTAATGGGGAAAACCTCAAGCCATTTCCTCTTAACTCAGAAATGAGACAAGGATGTCCACTCTCTCCACATCTCTTCAATCTAATATTAGAATGCCTAGCTTCAGCAATAAAACAAGATGGAAACATAAAAGAGATCCCAATAGGGAAAGAAGTAAAACTCTCCCTCTTTGCAGATGACATGATCTTGTATTTAATGAATCCCACCGATTCCATTCTCAAATTACTCGAGCTGATTCAAAATTTGGCAAAGTAACAGTGTATAAAATTTACTCTCAAAAATCAATGGCTTTTCTGTATGCTAACCATGAATCAGGAAATAAACTCCATTCATAATAGCTCCACAAATAATAATAAAATACCTAGAAATTAACGTAAACAAAGAACTGAAGGACCTCTATGATGAAAACTTTACAAACCTGTAGAAGGAAATCAACATA